>NW_026652286.1:20310429-20666440 GCF_009828535.3 Hylobates moloch
AAAAAAAAAAAAAAAAAAAAAAAGAAAGTCACCTTAACAGTGGTACTGTGCTCTGTAAAACCAGAATCTTTTCCCACAAGATGCATGTAAATAGGAGATCTCAAAAATAGAAAGACTCTCTTTCTCAAAGAATACAAACAGGTGTCACATAGAAAACTCGAGATGACATGGGGATTATTTTTCTTAGGTTTCACAGACTGCGGTCTGGGGTGGCTTTCAGGATTGGTTTGGAGAAGGGTCCGTCTGCTGGGTGGGCAGGTGTGTTCCTTCCCATGTGTGCTCCGTGCCTTTCCACACCCCTCCACTGTGGTCAAGATGCATTGTAGAAATCCTACCTCAAGGCCGGGCACAGTGGCTCACGCCTGTTATCCCAGTACTTTGGGAGGCCGAGGCGGGCAGATCACCTGAGGTCAGGAGTTCAAGACCATCCTGGCCAACATGATGAAACCACGTCTCTACTAAAAATACAGAAATTAGCTGGGTGTGGTGGTGGGTGCCTATAATCTCAGCTACTTGGGAGGCTGAGGTGGGAGAATTGCTTGAACCTGAGAGGTGGAGGTTGCAGTGAGCTGAGATCGTGCCACTGCACTCCTGCCTGAGCAACAGAGTGAGACTCCATCTCAAAAAAAAAAAAAAAGAAATCCTACCTCAAGGAAAACCAAAGAGTGACAATTCATATTTAAAAAATCACTCCCTAGGGTGTCTTTAAGAGTGTCCCAGTTTTTAAAGTATTGGCTCACTACCTGCTTCATAAAATGGCCAGGGTACAGGGAGGGAAGTGGAGCAGCGAGAGGTAGACAGAAGAAAACTTCTGCTATCGAGAGCATTGCCGAGTAAAAATGCACCCAAGGGAATGTAAAATGACATAGCTTCTGTGGAAAACAGTGTGGTGGTTCCTCAAAAAATTAAAAATAGAGTTGCCATATGGCCTAGCAATTTCACTCCTGGGTATATGTATTCCCCTCAAATCGAAAGCAGGATTTTAAAAGAAATATTTGCACACCTGTACTCATAGCAGCATTATTCACAACAGTCAAAATGTAGAAGCACCCCATGTGTCCATTGATGGGTAATTGGATAAACAAAATATGGCATATACACACATACAATAGAATCATTTAGCCTTAAAAAGGAAGGAAATCCATCCTGACACATGCTACAAAATGGATGAACTTTGAAGACATGCTAAGTGAAATAAGCCAGTCACAAAAGGAGAAACACTATAATTCCATTCATATAGGTACTTAGAGTAGTCAAAATTCATAGAGACAGAAAGTAGCATGGTGGATGCCAAGGGCTAGGGGGAGTGGGGAATAGGGAGTTACTCATTAATGGGTAGAGTTTCAGTTTTGCAAGATGAAAAAAGTTCTGTGTGGATGGATGGTAGTGATGGATGCTACTGAACTGTACATTTAAAATGGTAAATCTCCATTTACCATCAAAACATCTCCATTATGAAAATGTCAATATTCTTATACATCAGGGTTTTTTAACCTTGGCATTGACATTTTGTGCTGGATAATTCTTGTTGTAGGGGCCGGTATTAGCCTGGGTTTTCCAGAGAAATAGGACCAGTAGAATATATATAGGATATATGTATATATGTTTACTGAGATTGATTAAAAGGAATTGGCTCAGGTGGTTATTGGAGGTATAGTTTCAGTCCACGACTGAAGGCCTGGGGCCCAGGAGAGCTGATGGGGTAAGTTTCAGTTAGAGTGTGAAGGCCTGAGAGCCAAGAGAGTCAATGGTGTAAGTTCTAGTTCGAGCGTGAGTCAGAAGGCCAATGTCTCAGCTCAAAGACAGTTAGGCAGAGAGCAAATTCTCCGTTACTTTACCTTTTAATTGTTTTCTAACCTTCAACAGATTGGATGAGGCCCACCCATATTAAGGAGTGCAATCTGGTTTACTCAGTTTACTGATTAAAATGATAATCTCATCCAGAAACACCCTTACATATATACAAAGAATAACGTTTAACCAAATATGTGGGAACTCCATGGCTTAGTAAGTTGACACATAAAATTAACCATCATGGGGTCTGTCTTAGGCATTGTAGGAGGCTTAACACCATCCCTGGCCCCTACTCACTAGATACCAGTAACCTCCCAGCTTCTGCCTGCCAAGTGGTAGCAAACAAAAATATCCTCAGACATTGCCAACTGTCTCCAATGCCAGATCACCCCTGGTTGAGAACTATTGCTATACATTTTTCAGAAGAGTATAAATGTCTTAGGTAAGGAACATAGATATTCATTCTAGACTTGTTTTTGTTTTGCCATCCCTTGCAATTTTTAGATTCTGATGTTTTTATGTAATACATACTAGTTGTCAGTTTGTATTGGGAGAAATGTGGAAAATGCACAGACCAAGATTTAGGTCTTGATTCTGGTTGTGTGGCTTTGAATAAAGAAATGGCCTTTGATTTACTCATCAGTACAAGTTCCAGAGGTGGGGGTGAGAATGACTTGAACTAGGTCATCTCTATGGTTTCTATTTCTTTTTTTTCCTGGGGCGGGTGGAGAGTCTTGCTGTGTTGCTCAGGCTGGAGTGCACTGGAGCGATCATAGCTCACTGCAATCTCAACCTCCCGAGCTCAGGTGGTCCTTCCATCTCAGCCGCCTGGCCCCTGTCCTGAGTATCTGGGACTACAGGGCACGCCACCCCTCCCGGCTGTATTTTTTAATCTTTTTTGTAGAGACGGAATCTCACTATGTTACCCAGGCTGATCTCAGACTCCTGGGCTCAAGAGCTCCTCCTGCCTGGACCTCCCAAAGTGCTGGAATTATAAGCTTGAGCCATTGTGCCTAGCTTTATGGTTTCTTTTAGCATAAACACACACACACACACCACTAGTCCTTTAAAAGAGATTCAAGTAAAAATCCATAAAGACTTTAAAAATAGGACCACCTTCTTTTCATGCCTATCATTACAAGGATTGGAAGGACGGATCTAGTCCCTGTTCCTGCAGGAAATACCTGACCAGGTGACATGCAATAAAAAGTCACTCCTTCTCAATTTTAACTCACTATTTATAAAGCATTTGATAAAAAGTGCATTTTATGGAGGTAACGTTGGTTTTAATGATTGCTTCTAGGTAGCACTTTGAAACTTTTCTCAACACTAGAAAATAGTAGCATGTCTTTGGTCTGTTCAACACACATGGATAATTATAATTTCTTTTCAAAATAGCAATTTATAAAAAAAAATTTGGCCAAAACAGTAGGGTTCCTTGGCTATTTTTAGGGAAGAAATTACTAAGATGCAAAATAAGTTTTAAAATATAAACAAGCGTGTGTATATTTGGACTAACTTACATGTTTACGTTGGTTGTCCTGACGCAGCCACATAAGTGGCAGTTTGCATTCTGGGCCAAGCTTTTTAGCCTGCTGGCCCCCAAATTTAAGACCCATCCCAACTTTTTTGGCTTATGTTTCTATCTAAATATTGGGTGGAAACAGCAGAAGAACCAAAGTAAAATGGAAGGGGGGATTATTTGAAATTAAAACTAGTTAGTAACCAAACAGGCAGATATATGCCAGATTTTTTAGTGCCATTCCCACCCCCTCAAATCCCTCCATCTCCCTTCAACGCTCACTCCTATCCCGGCAATGCAGTGCAAAGACTGGTATAGCTAAGGGCCCGTCTATCAAACAGATTCAAGATTTGCAAGGGTAAGCCATGTAGGGTTAGAGTTACCTGCAGCTGTGTGATAGGTATGTAATAACATATGAACAAACGATATTAACACCTGTGATGAGTGAGTAGTCCAATAGCTATTTTTTATTGCCATGTTGTAAACTATAATGACAAAAATTGTAGGGCTTGTAGAAAATATCTTTACTGCTATCATGATTTATTTTCCTGGGATTTTGTTCTTTTTCCTCTCCATATACATGATAAAAAAATATGGTGAAAACACTATTACATATATATTTTTAGTTATATAAGTGTTGTCTTCACTTTTCACCAAGCCAAGTGAAACATCCATCCTTATAATTTATTCAGCCAGGATAAATTTCCTGGATAAATAAGTAGTTTTAGAACATTTCTTAAAATCATTCATTAGTGCCTGACAGTTTCTTTCCTTCCTTTCTCCCCTCCCCTCCCCTCCCCTCCTCTCTCTCTCTCTCTCTTTCCTTCTTTCTTTCTCTTTCTTTCTTTCTTTCTTTCTTTCTTTCTTTCTTTCTTTCTTTCTGTCTCTCTCTCTCCCTCTCTCTGTCTCTCCCTCTCTCCCTCTCTCCCTCTCTCCCTCTCTCCTCTCTTTTCTTTTCTTTTCTTTGCATTATGGTGTAGTGATTCTGGGACACAGGATTTTGAAGATTGTCTGGGTATTCAGATCCTGGCTTGACATCATTGTGAGGTGACTTTAAGAAGTTCCATTTGGCCAGGCGCAGTGGCTCACACCTGTAATCCCAGCACTTTGGGAGGCCGAAGTGGGTGGATCACTAGGTCAGCCATCCTGGCTAACAAGGTGAAACCCCATCTCTACTAAAAATACAAAAAATTAGCCGGGTTTGGTGGTGGGCGCCTGTAGTCCCAGCAACTCAGGAGGCTGAGGCAGGAGAATGGCATAAACCTGGGAGGCGGAGCTTGCAGTGAGCCCCAGATCGCGCCACTGCACTCCAGCCTGGGTGACAGAGCGAGACTCTGTCTCAAAAACAAAAAAAGAAGTTCCATTTCCACTTCTGTAAAATGAGAATAGGGATAGAACCTACCTCTTAGAATTATTGTGAGGTTAAGATATGTGAACCATTTGCCTCCAGCCTGGCACTAGATGCATTCAAAGTAGTTGATGAGCTGGGCACAGTGGCTCATACCTGTAATCACAGCAATTTGGGAAGCTGAAGTGGGAGGATCATTTGAGGTCAGGAGTTCAAGACCGGCCTGGCCAACATGATGAAACCCCATCTCTACTAAAAATACAAAAATTAGCTGGGTGTGGTAGCAGGCGCCTGTAATCCCAGCTACTCGGGAGGCTGAGGCAGGAGAATAGCTTTAACCCAGGAGGCGGAGGTTGCAGTGAACCGAGATTGCACCACTGCACTCCGGCCTGGGCAACACAGTGAGACTCCATCTCGTATTGATGAAAGAAGGGAATTGGTCAATAATTTATCTAGAAAGGATAATGCCATTATTAGAATTTGATCATTTAAGAGACTCTGTCTAGTAGCATTGTTATCTCTGAGTTTTTTTTGTTGTTGTTGTTTGTCTGTTTTTTGAGACAGAGTCTCACTCTGGTGCCTAGGCTGGAGTGTAGTGGTGTAATGCATCTCCACCTCCTATTTTCCTTCTCCCCCAGGCGTCACCATGCCCAGCTAATTTGTATTTTTAGTAGACATGGGGTTTCACCATATTGGCCAGGCTGGTCTTGAACTCCTGATCTCAAGTGATCTGCCGACTCGGCCTCCCAAAGTGCTGGGATTACAGGCATGAGCCACTGCACGTGGCCGAGTTTTAATCTATAAGTAGCTTGTCAGGAAGGTCATCTGGTGTAGTGGTGTGGATTTCCAGCTGCCTGTTTGACACATTGCATGACAAAATATGAAAACTAGTGGTATTGTCGTGATTTTTAAGTGACTCTATTATTAGTCACTTTAAAGGACCATCTTTTATTCTAAGATCATACCATTTGGCTTTTGGGGGAGAATATTAAATTTAATATTCCTCCCCTCTCCCCTCTTTAGATTGATGGAGTTGTTTTATAAATGTGCTTATAAGTCAAAATAAAAAGTTGACAACCTTGAATTGGTCTCTCCAGTTGTGTGGTATTTCAGGGGCTATGAGTAGGCATTGTATTGATTTAAAGTACCAGAATTCTAGGAGTCACATTCATGGTAGGAAGCTTTTCTCCAGTGTCCTTGACAGATTGTCTTTAGCCACTGCCTTTAGTATCTCTAGCAAGGCAGGGGCTTCTCTTACCGAACAGCTCAAGACATTAACAGTAATCTTTTTTGTTATATTTTGTGATACAGTTAGCTTCCTAGTTCAGTATAGTGGACAGACCACAGGCCTCTACTTCACCAAAAATTATTTTACTTTGGGTATGTAAGGCCAGAGTTGTGAATATTAAAAGGGAAAATGAGATGTAAACACTAAGCTATATTAAACATTTTAGAATTATTAGTTCCTTTCTTCCTTCCTTTCCCATCGAAAGCATCTATTGATTGTACTTAATTCACACATCTAGAGCAATGGAGATATTCTTCTCTTATTTACATGAGAGCTCTTCAGGTTTCTTCCTCAATCTCATCTTCTCCAGACCAAATAGCCTCTCTTTTCAGTGGCTGCCCTCGTCAGGTTCCAGATCCCTCACTGTCCTGGCCTTCAGTTTTGGAGGCTGAATACGTGAAGTTTCTATGTTTGGTCCATGAATTCTGCTTGGGCACCTAGTATATGTAGACTAGTAATAAAAATGCCTTAAGTTCCCAGAAGACTCTGTGGTTTTAATGGTGCTTTCCAATCTTCCCAACCCTGGGGCAGGGGAGATATTTTCCCATTTGACTGTGAGGAACCTGAGAGCCTTTCTAAGAACAAACAGACATCATTTAATTTTAGAGTTGGGAAGGCTTTGCATGCCATGCCGACCTCACATCCCAGAAGAGAAACTAAAAGCTCAGAAGAGTTACGGGACTTGCTTCAGGTCACATGGCCAAAGTTTGGCTGTGGCCCATGGGAATTGGACTCCATTTTTAAGTCCCTTTTTAACCCAGAAGTTGAACCACCACGCTGTGCTGCCTCTGTGTTGTGCAAAGGATGAGAGAAGCATAAAGCAAATAACGGGCTCCTTAGTGCAAAGAACTTGCACAGGAATAGAGTGAAAGATTTGTTTTGCCTTTCTGTTTAGTTCATTTAAAAAATTCCAGCAGCTTACGTGATAATAGGGTATAAACTATAGGAGAAACATTCAGAGGGAGGATAGTTTAGAGCACACTCTGAAGAACATTAGGTTGTGGGAGAAAAGAATAGAAGAGTGGGCCGGGCATGATGGCTCACACCTGTAATCCCAGCACTTTGGGAGGCTAAGGCGGGCAGATTACGAGGTCAGGAGATCGAGACCATCCTGGCTAACACGGTGAAATCCCGTTTCTACTAAAAAAAAAAAAGAAAAAGAAAAAGAAAAAAAATTAGCCGAGTGTGGTGGCAGGCGCCTGTGGTCCCAACTACTGGGGAGGCTGAGGCAGGAGAATGGTGTGAACCCGGGAGGCGGAGCTTGTAGGGAGCTGCGATCACGCCACTGCACTCCAGCCTGGGCAACACAGCGAGACTCCATCTCAAAAAAAAAGAATAGAAGAGTGTTCCCTGTGAGTGATCTATGGTAGTGTTCCTTAACATTTCTTTGCTGATGTGCCAGTTTTTTTTTTTTTAATTTCCAATCCAATATGGTTCATGTTTTTATAAAATATAAAGATTAATTTTCAGGAAAATAAAATGAAACAAAGCCTACATAATACAAACGCAAAGTTCTTATTATTGATTCAAAATCATAAAATTTGTCATGTTGCCATGACGTGAACTTTCAGTAGCTCTGCTTGTCTCATTGTGGAATGTTAACAGTTTGCAGACTACTCAGGTTTTGAGTAGCAATGGTGTAGTGGGAACAAAAGTGGGAAGAAACCAGCTGTTGTGGTGGGCAGGATATAGAGGTAAAGAGATCTAGGGGAAGAGGACCTAGCCAGAGCGGAAGAGTATAGGTGAAGTATGCAAAGAAAAAGATTAAGGTAGTATAACTGATGGAGAATCTCAGTTTCTTCCAGTGGGTGGAAAGGAGTTTAAATTTGCCTCCAGAAGCAATGGGGGGCCTCTATAGGATCTTAGGCTTAGTGTCAGAGCTATGCTTTAGACACTCTTGGATGTCCTAGTAATTCTAAGATACTTGCTGCTGTCTGTAAGTTCTATGTATATCCAGAACTTCTTTGTTATATGTCAATTGTTCTTCCATGATTTCTTTTCTCTTTATTTTCCTCTGTTATTTGAAGGGCAGAAATAGGCTGCTTTTTCCCATGTCCTCCTCTTTGAATTTTGCCATTGGGTCTTCTCTGGGACAAACACTTTATATGAAGTAGGTCAGCCAGTCTCCTGTACTCCTTATCCTGTGGCTTGACCACCTCTGGGCAATTTCATTCAACTGCAGTCATCTTCCAGGAAATGTCTAATTTGTTAAACAAATACTTGTTTTATTTCTGAGCATTTTGAAAGCAAGGTCAAAGATGGTGGCTGGGGAGAGAAGGTGTTCAAGTGGAAAAGGCTACTAGAGTACAGTAGGAAACTGTGGGAAGGAGGATTTAGGGAATTGTAAAGACTAGCCCGTCTTAAGTAGGGTTAGTGCTCCTGGTATGTGGAATGCCTTTTTATTCCTTGCCTAGGAGTGAGTGGCAATGCTCTGCTATATAGATCAGTATTTCAGTCCTGAACCACCAGGGCCAAGAATTTGACATCCTGCTGGGATTTGATAGAAAGTGCCTTTCTATCAAATTCTCATTCCCAGGTGACATTGGACCACTTTCTGAGAACCCCTAGCTCAGTGGTTAATGCTGAAGAAAGTCTGTTTTCTAATAAAGTAAAAGGAAAGAAGATAAATCCACATCCAGCAGGATGTGACATATTACAATCAATGTACATAGAGTACTTTCCTTATGTCAGCATGATCCAAACACTTTACATGATGAGTTACTTTATTCTCACAGCAACCTTGTGAGGTGGATGCCATGATTCATTATTTATAGATGAGAAGGTAAACACAGAATTTAATCCATCTGTGGAAGATCACACAGCTAATACATGGTAGAACTTGGATTTGAACTCAGGCAGCCTTGCTGAAAGTCATGTTCTACTGCCTGAAACTGAAATAATATTGTATGGATGGAGTGCTCTTGAAGATTGGTCATCTTACATGGATTAGTAAGTTGTTTGGATGGACAATCCTTTTGTCCTGAGTGCCAAGAAATATGGAAGAAAAAGATAGTGACTCAAGAGTCATGGAAGAAGAAAAACAGGAGGAAGAGCAAACCCAGGCTAGGCAGTGTCTTTGGGGGATGATGAAAAACAACAGACCATTTAAACGTCCATGGTGTTTACATAGCTTTAGTTTAGTAGCACAAATACTGGTTATGGAATAGGATGTCTCCTCCCCATGAATGTTTACAGTATGTTAGGTGTTGGGCTAGGGGGTTAGAAAATTGGTAGTGAACAAGGCAGACTAGATCTTTGTCCTCATAAATGTTCTTTTCTAGTGGGGAAGACCATGAACACATAAGGGGCCATTGTAATATGCTGCAGTGGTTCTCACATGTGAATGTGCATCAAAATCACATGGAAAGTTTGTTAATACCCCTAGAGTGTTTGATTAGTTGGTCTGGAGTAGGGCACAAGAAAGTGCCTTTCTATCAAATTCTCATTCCCAGGTGACATTGGACCACTTTCTGAGAACCCCTAGCTCAGTGGTTAATGCTGAAGAAAGTTTGTTTTCTAATAAAGTAAAAGGAAAGAAGATAAATCCAGTGATAACTAGACAGAGGAAATAAACTGGTTGGTAATATAGAGTTAACTGGGGGCCATTTTAGGGGGGCTAAGGAAGGGCTGACATTTGAGAGAAAACCAGGAGGTAAGAAGGAGGTGCTATGGGAAGAGCTAGGGAAGAATAGACCAGGCAGAGAACAAGTGCAAAGGTGGAAGGAGGAGAGGTTTGCGTGCCTGTGGGAGTTGGGGGAGCTGGGAGTGGGGTGGGGATGATTTGAGATGATGTTGGGGAGGATGCAGGAGCAAGTTCAGGAAGGGCCTTGATATAGAACAAAGAGAGTGCTAAGCACTGGATTGGCGTGAATTGTCTTCTTGTTTTTAAAAGATTGCTTTGACTGCCATGTGTAGGTTGAATTCAGAGGGACAAGCATGGAAAGAGGGAGACCAGACAGAAGGCTACTGTCGTGGTCCCGGGAGAGATGGTGATGGCTTGGATTGAGGCAAGGGGTCGAGGGGTGGAGAAACAAGATAGAAGTGAGCTGGAGGAATGCAGTGTTTTTTTTTTTGTTTTTTTTTTTTGAGACGGAGTCTCGCTCTGTCGCCCAGGCTGGAGTGCAGTGGCGCAATCTCGACTCACTGCAAGCTCTGCCTCCCGGGTTCACGCCATTCTCCTGCCTCAGCCTCTCCGAGTAGCTGGGACTACAGGCGCCCACCACCACGCCCGGCTAATTTTTTTTTTTTTTTTTTTTTTGTATTTTTAGTAGAGACGGGGTTTCACTGTGTTAGCCAGGATGGTCTCGATCTCCTAACCTCGTGATCCGCCTGCCTCGGCCTCCCAAAGTGCTGGGATTACAAGCGTGAGCCACCATGCCCGGCTGGGAATGCACTGTTTTTGTTTCTACTGGCTTATCACCGCCTGGAGATGCTCATAATGGAGGCCCATGAAAAGCTTAAATTATATTTCCTATGTGCTGTTTTAGAAAACAGAGAAGCACAAATAACATTTTAGAAAAATAGTCATTATCACGTTATTTAAGTGTCTGTGCCTCCACCTCCTCCATTCCCCTGAAGGTAAACCTCAGCTATCTGGAAAGCTTGGCTGTCCAGGGCAACTTGTTCTCTGAGATCTCTGATTTAGCCCTGTTAATGTGGAGTATAATCTGTGTGTGTGTCATTGCTTAATTGTTGGCATGTAGTGACTCAACTGGTAATTTAAATTAAAAGACTGCATATAAGCATACTATTGTTCTTCTTGGATCTCGATGGAGCTTTGATTGGCACTTAAGTGATGGTGTCTTTGAATTAATTACTATAGCTGGGGAAGAGCTGGGAAAACACACCAGGGAAAAAATACATAGTTGTGATGTAGGAGTGAGAGGAGTACGTTCAATGTGAGAGTGAGCCTAGAATGAACCATACTGGAGTTAGAGAATAAAGGAATAGATGCCAAGTACTCACAGATGTCTGGGGCCCCATCTACACCGCTGCACCCTGCTGAGGTGTGGTCAGCTGGTAGCCCCACCTGCTCACTGATGGGGGAACTACCCCCTGCCCTGCAGGGCTGCAGGGGAAACAGTCACATGGAGGTCCCCCCTCTTCCTGTCTCTCAGGATCCCAGCCCAGGCAGTTCCACCTCAGGCAGTCTCTTTCTCACATGTTTACACACATCCTCTTCAAACCTTGTGTTTCTTTTCCTTTGCTCTTTTAAATCTTGCCCAGTCACCTCAGGAAATTCTCTCCTTTTCTTTGTTCTATTCCAGAGCCAAAATAAGGGAAAAAAATTTTTAGTCATGGTTAATATGCGTGAGATTCATGCTATGATAAACATATTGACAAATGATCTCATTACCAAATCCTGTGGCTCCTCTATTTGCAGGTTATTTGGACAGCAGAACACTTTCTATCCTGGAAGCTTTTCTTTTAGGTTCCTCCTCCACTTCCTGATCACTCCTGTTTCCCACCTCCCCACCTCCCCTTCCTGTTTCTATTCCCTTTTTTTTTTTTTTTTTTTTTTTTGAGATAGAATCTCGTTCTGTCGCCCAGGCTAGAGTGCAGTGGCGCGATCTCAGCCCACTGCAACCTCTACCTCCAGGGTTCGTGATTCTCCTGCCTCAGCCTCTTGAGCAGCTGGGACTACAGGCACCTGCCACCATGCCCAGCTAATTTTTGTATTTTTACTAGAGACAGGTTTCACCATGTTGGCCAGGCTGATCTTGAACTCCTGACCTCAAGTGATCTGCCCACCTCAGCCTCCCAAAGTGCTGGGATTACAGGCGTGAACCACCGTGCCGGGCCTGTTTCTATTCCTCAACTTTGATTATGTCTAGAAATGTTTTTCTCAGCCGTTTTCTTTATTTTTCTCCTCTTTATCTCTAAGTAATGCCATCCACTTCTGCAGTTTTAATGCTCTGTGTTGCCTACTCCCTCACCTTTACCTCCTCTTTGACATTTCTTCTCGATTCTAGGCTTGAAGTTACAACTCCCTGCTGGATAACATCACATGACCCAACAGACCCAACACACTTTTTCCTCCTGTTGTGTCTCCAGGTGACAGCAGCATCACTCTACCGGCTGCATGGACAAAAAAACCACCATGTCATCTTCAGAATTTGCCTTTAAGCTGGGCACAGTGGTACATGCCTGTAGTTCCAGCTACTTGGGAGACCAAAGCAGGAGGATCCCATGAGCGCAGGAGTTTGAGTCCAGCCTGGGCAGCATAGCAAGAGCCTATCTCTTAAAAAAGAAAAGAAAAGAAAAGTTCGCCTTTTTTTCCAACCTCTAATCAGTAACATTCAGTAACAAAGTTCTACTGGTTCTGCCCCTGAGGGGGCTCTTATCTATCTATCCCTTTCTGTCCCTTGTGCTGCTGTTTTGGTTCAGGATCTCATTTATCCCTCATAGTTGATCTTTCCTTCTTGACTCTGCAATCACCTTTTTATACTTCCAAGCAAGACATGTTTGTGCATTTGTTGGCGTATGCATGTCAGGCACATAGAGGGTGCTCACAAGATACTAATATAATCCATTTTATTCCAAAAAAAGCACAAGATAGGCCGGGCGTGGTGGCTCGCGCCTGTAATCCCAATACTTTGGGAGGCCAAAGCAGGCAGATCACTTAAGGTCAGGAGTTTGAGACCAGCCTGGCCAACATGGTGAAACACCGTCTCTACTAAAAATACAAAAAAATTAGACAGACATAGTGGTGGATGCCTGTAATCCCAGCTCTCGGGAGGCTGGAGGAGAATCACTTGAACCTGGGAGGTGAGATTGCAGTGAGCTGAGATGGTGCCACTGCTCTCTAGCCTGGGTGACTGCATCTCAAAAAAAGGAAAAGAAAAAAAAAAGAATGCAAGATAGCTTACCAAAAAATGCGTAAGATAAAATGCAAAATAAGTCGATGAGATGACCAGGAACCACTCCCACCCCCGGACTCTTGCCAAACAGGGCAAGAAAATATGAATCCAGGACAGGAATTACTGAAGCTACTTACCTAATGTATGCATTTGTAAACATCTGGTTACAATTTTGGCTGATAGAATCTTTAGCTGATAGGGAAAGAGGGTCCATTTCTGTGATTCCACGTTGTCCATAAGATAACAAAGACAAGTTGTGAAGAAGAAACGCAGCTATTCTTGGAATGGAGGTCAGAGAGAACTTTTTTCCCAAGGGCTCTAATAAGGGAATTCGATGTAGCTTCCTGAATAGTAACTTCATTGGCATTCTTGGAATATTCATAGCAATCAGTTTCTTGAAGCTGCTACTTCTAACATCACTCATTGTGGGCCAGGAGAAGAGTGCCAACGTGCTGTTTCAATAAAGGTAGTTGCAAAGGTGTAGGAATTGTAAAAATTGTGTCCACCCACCAGAATTTCTTTGTAAAGCAACCTTGTTTATGTTTCTTAAAAAATATTTCATGCCTTCTTGCTCCCTTCTCAAACTCTGTATTATATGGAGCTTCCCTGGCAACTGTAATATGAGCCTAGGTTATCTTTCTAGGTTGTTCCGAGACCGCAGCCTCTACCTGCCAATGTGCAGCCCCATAACCCAGCCATACTTGTCTACTTGCAGTTTCCTGAATGGCTCTGTCCTCTAGACTCTACCTTCGTGCCAGCTGTTCTTTCGTTTCGGAGGCCCTTCCCTGTACTCCTTTACTTGGCTGTTTTTCCTGCTTGCATACAGCTGCCCTTTTTCCCCTTAAGATCAGAGGGAATGTTTTTCTCATCATGCCAATAAAGATATGTTGATCAACAACCAGAAAAGCTGTGAGTTTTTTAAGTAAAACTGAACATACTACCATCAATAATACATCCACTCCCTTTAAAGGTACCCAGAATTTCATGTTATAAATTTTACCTCATTTTAAATTTATTAAACTTCTCCAAGCACCACTATTATTAATAAGCAGGAAGAGGCTTTTCCTGCATTTCCTTGGTTAGGTACAGGTAGTACTGTTTTTCTCTTTGTTTTGATGTTTTGTTGTAACATTAGGTCATTACTTTAGCTACAGGGAGGAGCTCACCCCACTCTGACCCATTAACCTCATAGTCTAAGCACCATTTGACCATTGTTTCTGGAGAAATTATTTTCACAAATTCCAAAGCATATTTTTAAAACATCACTGCAACACAATCCAGCCTAAGGTAGTGGAAAGAATCATGGACCAGGATTTATCATTTAGAGTCTGATCTTGATGCTTTAATTAATTATTTAACCCCCCTGGGTCTCAGTTCCCTCATTATTAAAATGAGATGGTTGGGTTAGGTGGTGATTACATGTTGGTGGTAATAGAAAAATAATAATAACTGACATTTTGCTATGAGCTGGGGACTCGCCAGAGGTCATGTCATCTAATCTTTATAGCAGTGTTCTAAAGTCAGAATCGTTATCTCCGTTTACACTCGCAGAAACTGAGGCACAGAGATTAAGGGACTTGCCCAGGGTTATACAGCCAGTAAGAGTTATACAGCAGGCTCCTGGGCTGGCTTGGGGAAATTGTTAACCACTATGCTTTCTAGTTTAGTGGTTCTGTGAGATACTATTTATAGGATAAAGCCTGTATTTTGAAATTTTGAGGAAGAAAAATTAGTTTTACTGAAATCCAATTTTACATAATTCCTCCCAAGCTATTTTTAATGCAGTAACTTGTATTTAAATGAAAACCTTACTGTCTTTCCTGCTTTTCCCCCAATGTGTTTGCATGTAAAGTTATTATTTGGTTGTAGCAATAGACAGGGAGGAAATCTGTCGTTAACGCTCTTTACCGTCCATAGGAAATGTTGGTCTTTCCCAGAAACTTATTAGGTGTCGCATGTAAAGAAGATATTTTATATGTCTTCCCTTTCTTTCCTCCTGCAACCAGCCCTTTGATTTAGATGGTTGGAAAATTGTTAAGCCTGTTTTTCTTTGGAAGTGCCAAGTAAGTACTTACTACTATTACTAGGTAAAGCATTTAATGCAATGTCTGGCACATCATTCACTCGACAGATGCTATGACCACACATGGTACTGGAGGCTTGGCATACAATAGTGAGCAAAACACAGACCCTACCCTAACAGAGGAGCATAGGGGTCCAGGGAGAGGAGCAGGGAATCCATCAAAGAGATATTTATAAACTTTACAGATTCTCCATAAGTTTAAGTTTTTCATAATATTATCATAATATTGTACAGATGAGGAATTAGCCTTTTATTCAAGCCCTTTTCCCAAGGCAGTCCAAACCAAAAATTCCACCTCTTCCCATCACAACCCACCCAAATTCATTCAGCCATATCTACTGCTATTAGTGGGATGGTCAGTTCATTTACTGTCGATAGTAGGATACATTTGAGAGTGAAAGGGTGTACTATTAATATTTATGATGGAGGCTGGTTATGGTGGCTCCTTCCTATAATCCCAGCACTTTGGGAGGCTGAGGTGGGATCTTCACTGAGGCCAAGAGTTCCAGACCAGCCTGGGCAACAAAGCAAGACCCTGTCTCTACAAAAGAATTTTAAAAATTAGCCCCTGCATGCCTGTAGTCCTAGCTACTGAGGAGACTGAGGTGGGAGAATCTCTTGAGACGAGGAGGTCGAGGCTGCAGTGAGCTCTGATTGTGCCACATGTACTGCAGCCTGAGTGACAGAGTGAGACTGTCTCAAAAAAAAAAAAAAAAGAAAAAAAAGAAAGAAAAGAACTATGCTGAGACAATAACTATAAACTGGAATTGTATCAGGCCAACCAGAATATATTATTGTTGACACCTACTTCACGGTATCTGAGTTGACCCTCCAATCTTATATTCTTTATTTTATTGCTATGTATCTCTTCAACCATGTGAAGAGCCATTACTTTATTTCTGATTGTCAACATATTGAAGTTCAAAAGCCGACTCCACATTATACAAATAGACTGATAAAGTTAAGCACAGGAGATCAATGTACTGGATGGCTACTAATCTTAATATTATCACCAGGTGCGGTGGCTCACACCTATAATCTCAGCACTTTGGGAGCCTGAGGCGGGTGGATTGCCTGAGGTCAAGAGTTTAGACCAGCCTGGCCAACATGGTAAAACCCCATCTCTACTAAAAATACAAAAATTAGCCAGGTGTGGTGGCATGCCCCTATAATCCCAACTACTTGGGAGGCTGAAGGAGGAGAATTGCCTGAACCGGGAGGCAGAGGCTGCAGGGAGCTGAGATCGCGCCATTGCACTCCAGCCTGGGTGACAAGAACGAAACTCCATCTCAAAAACAAACAAACAAAAAACCTAATCTTAATATTACAAACATGATCAGGTCGGGTTGCTAGTTTAGATGTGGGTGGTGAGCTGAGCATCCATGGCAATGGGGCTTCTACTGTCATGGGCTCCCTCTGTGATGTGGCCTTCCTTCTGTGATGAGCTCCCTGGGGTTTCTCCTGCAATGGGCTCCCCCTGCAATGGGCTTCCACTGTAATCAGCTCCCATTGCATTCTGGTTTTAGGTGACAGCAGAGGGACTACCTGGAGAAAGTGTGCATCTGGGCCTGGGAGAATTAGTAAGTGTAGGGTCTCACTTTACCACCTAGGCTGGAGTGCAGTGGTGCCATCTTGGCTCACTGCAGCATCAACCTCCCAGGCTTAAGCAATCATCCCACCTCAGCCTCTGAGTAGCCTCCCTCAGTCTCCCGAGCAGCCTCACTATGTTGCTGAGGCTTGTCTCGAATTCCTGGGCTCAAGCAATCTTCCTTCTTCGGCCTCCCAAAGTACTGGAATTGCAGGGGTGAGCCACTGTGCCTGGCCTTATATTCTTTAAGATTATGGTCTTTATAATGTGTACGTGTGTGTGTATGTATGTGAATTAGAGGTATGTGGCTGGTTTTGATGGAGGTTAGAGGAATTAGGTATTCTCTTCCTTGTAGGAGCTCATTTTCTAAGACATTCATTTCTCTGCTTACTAATTTAGTAACAGAAACTGCTTCAATAAAACACCAGATCAACTGCAGAACTGAGAGATTTTCTCAGGTAAACGTCATAAAGCAGTAACTCTAAGTCATCATTCTCTGGACAGAAAACTATGTTCTGCCGTGAAATTTGTGTTTGTGTCTGGGTGTGTGTATGCCTCTTTCTCTATTTTTTTCTTATTAAGCAAATTTCATGGTAGCACGTTGTTTTCTCCCTGGAGAAAGAAACAAGGGACCATATGATTCATATTGATTGCAAAAATTAAAAAGAATTTAAACTTTTTGTTTGTTTCTGGGACTTTTTAGAACTTAAAGACTTGTCACAAGTGGAGCTATCCAAGAGTATTACAAACCAGGTCTAAGAATATTTGCTCCCCAAGATTCAGGACCTTGTCATGCTCTGATGGCATAGCCTCTTCTCTACTGAATAAATCATTAGTGATTTTAATGAGTTATAAGTCATTCCCAGGGGAATATCTCTAGTGACATTTTATAAACCATCATTATCAATGTCTGTTGTCTTACAGTTAATAGAAACAATTGAGTCATCCCAGTTGTAATTTTGAGTCATTTCTTTAAGGATAGAATACATTTTTATAAGCCTTTAAAAAATGGCCATCAGAGCAGAGGGGAGAAGGAGAGAGAGTGTGTGTGGGGTATGTGTTTGGGAGGGGAGTCTGCACGCCTCATCGCCTGAAGGGAAGTGATTGCTCCACAAGCCTGCATTACGGGGATGGTGAAATCCCAGGAAGCCTGCCTTTGGGTTCAGGCTCTGACGGTTGGCAGCTGGTCTTTAGGGTATATAGATTGCCTCATCATTTAGAATTCTTCTCTTGCCTCAACATAATGAGGTCAGTGCCTTAGTCTTAGAAACTGGAACTGTTCTTGCTTAGGTCACTTATTGGATGTACAAACAGTGCTTATTGGAAGGCCCCTTTCAGACTGGGGGCATTAGGAGGGATTTACTGGAGTGTAGCTTTTTTGTGTTTTTTTCTCATTGTTTTGTTTTTTTAATCTTAAAATCAATATGTTATCTAGGGATGGTTTTATCAGGTTATGTATAAACATTTTATGCACAGTAAGTGAAAAAAATGTCAGGATGTTAATGTATACTTCTAAAAACTCAATAGAACCCAGGAGTAGCAGAGTGAAAATACAGCTAACTCAGTTTATCACCGGTTCTATAGAAACAGTTGAAAATAGAAGTGTAAGAAATTCTTTTAAATACCCCATGGGATCTCAGTGGCCTTCTCTCACACTGTTACTGTCAGTTTTAGGGGGCCCATGTCACTAAAATATTAAAGATTAGGGTGTGGACAAAGAAAAGGGAAACTTCAAAGGTTTTTAAAATCACTGGGCCAAGCTTGTGGTACTAGGAAGGCAGCTGTAATTTTGATTCAGTTTAAATGGAGGAATAAGAAATATTTGACTTGAGTAGGCAATTCCTTGAACTCATGGTTTTGACTCTATTTCATGGACAATATTTTCGAACTTGAGGCTAAACCAGGGCATTCAGAGTTCGCAATCAGGAAGAGAGAAGCAGGTACATGCTGAAACAAATTTTCCTGAATTGATACTTACCTTTACAACATTTGATGCATTCTGGCATTTTTCTGTTCTATTCTTTCCTATTTCAATTTTTTTAAAAAGTTGGCTATGACCCATTGAAATGATTTCACAATCTATTAATTGGTTGTGAGCTGAAGTTTAAAAAATACGCGTCTAAACAGAAGTTTTCGTGGGTGTGCATGTTTGAAGGCAAGGACGGTGAAGTAATGTTTTCCTATCAGTCGTGCTAATAAGTGTAGCCATAATAAAACATAAACCATTTAGTTAATTAGAATATTTACCATAGTAAATGCTGTTGGATTGTTTTCTTTATGAATCGTGCATTTTGTCTGCTAGGATGAAGTAATTGAGTGTTTCCAATTTGCCCAGACGATAATCTTTATAATACTTCTTGTTGATGTTAAATGGACTATTGAAATAGTATTTTGTCTGTGTGTTTTGGCTAGTAATAAACACTGTTTTGTCATCGTAGGGTTACCAGAACAGCTGTTGACACCCAAAGAATGCCTGGGAACACCAGTTAGGTAGGAAGAAAACAAGGAATATTATAGTTTTAACCCTTATCTATTCCCTGTGTTGCCAGATGGTAGGGTTCTTGATCAAATTAGAGACAGGAAAGTAATTGTTTTTTGTCTTTGGCATTTATTTTTCTTTGCCATTTAATAGACATTACTCCAGAATTAGAGCATTTTATATTTTTCTCTTTAGAACATATCCCACACTTGTGAAAACTAGCCTGTTTAAAAAGACCAAAAGAAAAACAAACAAAGAAACAAACAAAAACAAAAGAAGCTGAACTTGTTTTAAAGCTAGAAAATATTGAATTAGTCTAACTAGTTTTATTTGTTTTATTTTATTTCTTTCTTTGTAGGTGGGCACCATCTAATAGTTTTATTTTTTAGTTACCCTTTTAAGAATTTGTAATTTAAGCCACACATACTTTTTGTTGTGTTGTGATATTTACACACCAGTGTTTTATCCTCACTCTTTTCTACTTTCTAGTGTTAGCTTCCCCTTGAAGAACACACCCTTAAATGTCTCCTAGGCTGTATTGCTTCATCAAGAGTGTAAACAATTACAGCATAAAATGGTACCTTTGGAAATGAAGTCATGCGTCTTTCTTAATTGCTGAACTCTTGTAATTCTGAAGGGGGTCTATTTTAGCCTGTACTTACTCCCATACTTGCTAACACAAGCAAATGGGCCTACACATACAGCTAGGAAAAGCATGAATCTAAGGGTTTCTTAGGGTTCCATAATTATGCATGGAATGTGCAAGAGCAGGAATGTCAAAGTAGGAGTAATAATGATAGATGTCGAAAGGGCCTTAGAGGTTAGTTGGTACAAAATATTTTACAATGAAGGAAGCTGGAATTGAGCAGGTCTGGGTTTCTTCTTCCTAGCTTCCCCTCCCTTCGTCCCATTGTAATATATGGCTGTCAGGATGACGTTTCTACAGCAAACTTGATTTGCATAAACTTTGCTGGCAGCTTTCCACACTTTTAGAATAAAGTTCTGATTTCTAAAGGTCACATATGAAGGCCTTTTGGGATGTAGTTTTGGCTTGTCTTGGTAGCTTTTCTCACCACTTGTACACATACTGCCTATAATGATCAAATTCCTTGGTGGTCTTATCTTTTTGGACCATACTGCTTGTAATTCTCTAATTCCTTGATGGTTTTATCTCTTTGACCACTCTGGTTTTATCTCATTTGACCATGCTTTCACACATGATATTCTTTCTGACAGGAAGGCGCCCTCCACCTTCCCCCAAGACACACATTATCTAGTTCAGAGGCTTTCAACAAATTTTTTATTTGCGTATGAACCCAGTGTGGATTACATTTATATTATGACCATATACATATATAGGTGTGTGTGTATGAATGTACATGTGTGTATGTATATTATATGTAATATATATTTTATATAAAAATCTAAATAATTGTCATGAACATGCTTATTTTTATATGTGATATACTTAACTTTGATATTGGTAATATCTGCCCTTTGTACCTCTGCACAACAGCTTTGGTGTTGGAAGCCTTTTTTGAGCTCGAGGTCTGATTCGATCATCTTCACTTGCTAAGTCACACATGTCATAGTATTTACTTGTTCTGTTCCTCTCACTGCCTCAGACAGCTCTTGAGGGTAGAGACTGTGTCTCACTTGTCCTAGCACACAGGCACAGACCTAATAGGTGCTCAGTAAAGGGATAATGAAGAAACTGGGCCCAGTGTTGTGCTACAAATTGATAGCCAAAATCGCAAAGACAGAAAAGAGCCCCATATTTCTTGGTTCTCAAGACAGAGGTATGCGTCGCAATTTTTCATTTGGAGTAGGACTTGGAGAATGGCTAGACATAGGATGAATTATTTTTTTTCTTGAAGGGGAAATGTGAAAAGACACTATCATATATACTCTTAGTTATAAAGGAAAAAACCCACAAAATACAGCTATTAAGACTTAATTACATAACAGCCAAATTCACACTTTTTAATATATAATTGTTTTGAAAAACTGTACAATCGTGTAACTGTATCAAAATCAAGATATAGATCATTTCTATCACCACATAAATTTTTTTAATGCCTCTTTGTAGCCAGCCTTTTCTCCGCCCCCCAGCTGTTGCCACCACTGGTCAATTTTCTGTGTCTATAGGTTCGCCTTTTCCAGAGTGCTGTATAAATAGAATCATGCAATATGTAGCCTGTTGCATCTAGCCTCTTTTACTTAGCATAAAGTGTTTGAAATCATCCATGTTGTTGCTTCTATCAGTAGTCTGCTCCTTTTTGTGCTGGATAACATTCCATTGTATAGATATACCAAAATTTCTTTATCCATTCACTAATTCAGGTTGTTTCCAGTTTGGGGATATGTATATGTGTGTGTGTGTGTGTGTGTGTGTGTATATAATTATATATCTATAAAATTTTATATATATATATAATTTATGTCTAGGATTGCTGGGTCATATAGTCATAAGTATATGTTTAATTTTATAAGAAATTACCAAACTGTTTTCCAAAGTGGTTGTACCATCTTGCTTGTTGCCAACAGCATATGAGAGTTCCAGTTGTTCCACATCTTTATCAGTACTTGGTATTGTCGGCTGCTATTTAAAAAAAATTTAGCCATTCTAATAGTTGTATGGTGTCTCATTGTGGTCTGATTTGCATTTCCTTAATAACTACTATGAACATCTTTTCATGTGCTTATTTGCCATTTGTGTATCTTATTTGGTGAAGTATCTGTTCAAATCTTTTGCCCATTTTAAAATCAGACTTTTCCTATTATTGATTGTAAGAGTTCTTTCTACATTGTAATATAAATTCTTTATATGTTTTGCAAATATTTCTTCCCAATCTTTTTTGTGTTGTTTCATTTTCTTAACAATGGCAGCACAGCTTTGAAAGTCTTTGAAGGGAATATCCTAAAGCTTACTAAAATAGAGGTTTTACAGCCTGGGCAACATAGTGAAACCTGTTCTCTACAAATAATAAAAAAATAATTATCCGAGTAAGGTGGTGCTTGCCTGTAGTCCCAGCTACTTGGGAAGCTGAGGTGGGAGAATTGCTTGAGCCTGCGCAGTTGAGGCTGCAGTGAGCCATGATTGTGCCACTGCATTCTAGCCTGGGCAACAAAGTGAGACTCCAGTCTCAAAAAAAAAAAAAGATTTCAATCCACGAAAGTAGATGATCATAAAATGAATTAAACATTTTTCTGGTAGAAACAAGTTTTTTAATTCATTTCTAAGATTTGAAGGTGACATTTTCTCTAGCCTTTCCGAGTTGTTAAGAAAGATTTTACTTAGGATGTTGAAGTACCTTAAATAGATAATGACTTTACAAGTTGATAACTTGTCTCTGCCGTAATTAATGTTTATTTTTAAGTGTCAATATGGGTGTTGTGGCATCTGTCCTCTTAAGGATTCCAAGGCTGTAGAGAAGCATGTTTTGGATTCCTCTTGCTGGGAAGTACTCAGCCTTGGTACCTGAAAAAAACAGAGACGATGTCAGACAGCATGGAGCCAGTTTATCCTACTGCTCAAAACTGTTTGTAGTAGAAATGGAGCACAGACATTAGAAGGGTGTCTACTGTGACACTTAGTTGGATTCTAGTCGTGCTAAAACATGTAGGGTCAAAAAAATATCTTTGGAGCAAAATCTGACGTGGCACATATACTGTTTTGGCTGCATTTCTGCAGTATAAATAGCCGTATCTTCGTGTAGCTGTTCTTGTTGTTTTCAAAATGAAATAATGCAATTTGAAAACAGTTAAATTTAATTGAATGTTGCAACAGTAACTTAAACAGTAATAGCAAGTTAAGAATAGAGTGGACTGATGGAGTTTAATACAAAAAAAAACCTATTGATAACATCTTTTGACATAAAAGCCTTACTATCCTCACACAGTACCTTGCACATATGTGCATAATGGATATTTTGTAAATATTTGTTAAATGGATGACAGGATATCTCCTTTTCCTCTTGTAAAGGAAGCCCTTAATTAACCTCTATTCCTTTTGGCGTGGTGGCTTTCAATAGCAAAGATGTTCCAATCCCATGATGTATGGGCTGCTAAAAATATCATTGATATATATTAGACTTCAGTGTTTACACTTTCATTCAAAGGTATTTTCGAGAAAGATATTTTTCATTTTGCAAATGAAGAATCTTTTAGGTGTCAGGAGATGAACATGTTCAGAACTATACAATTTCAGATTTGTAAAAATATATACCATATATAGAAAAAATCTGTAATGAAATCCATGAAATATGGCTGTGGTTACCAGTGGGTGTTGATATTGTGGATGGTTTTCTCTGCATTTCAATTTTTTAAAAACAATTAACAGTGGTTACTTCTGTTATTATAAAAAGGTGGGGAGAAAATGAGATTACTTGCCCAAAGATGTGGAATAGTGTCAGAAATCAAATTCTTAATGAACTTTGATTAGAACTTTGGTGTTATATGTGTCTTTACTACTTGTGGTTGAGAGAGACCTTCCCTTCAAATTTGTTCCACTGGAGGCATTTTGCAGTTTATTTTTAGTTTTTAGTTTTTGGTCATATTGTAGACATTCGTTAACTGGAGATTGGCCTGAAATTTCTGGTTGAGTACCAAAGACCCTGGAAAAGTCACTGGGAGAGTTTTTTTATTTATTTCTAAGATTTGAAGGTGAAACATTCTTGGTCATTATCAACATGTGTTTTTTGAGTTTATGGACATCACCGTCATTTTTTTTTTCTTTTCCTAGAGAACATTTTAGAGAACCCTGTGTTCTCTTGAACCTGTACATGACTTAGTGACTTTTTAAACTGCCAGGTAATATTTGAGATAAAATCAACAATATAGTAGTAGCAGTACAGTTTTATCTAATACAAATAGGAGGGCTTGTTCAAATTTAGATAACATTGGGTCAATCACAGTATATTTAAAATTAAATAATTCTGTGGCAGAAGGCCCAGACCCAGTAAGGATGCAGTGTTAGAGTCCACAGTGGTACATGCTTAGCCATCAGCAAACAGGTTAGGCTCGCTTAGGGATCGTTTTACAGGGATCTTAAAAGGTACCTTGTTGAAACATGATATTCTTTACTCTGTAGATACTTTAGCATTAGTGAATTTTATGGGAGAAAAGAAGATGAGAGTTTAACCACTGGAGAGATTTGGCAGTTTCAATTAAACAATTGCACCCTTTAAATTTTAATTTTGAAATCAATGACTGCTGGTATTTGGGAGTTCATGTTTATTTTCTAGGAAGGTGATGTGCTTTTGTATTTCTAATCTTTTGTTTAGATGAAGTATTTGATCTTGAAGGGTTCTCCCAGCTTAAAATCTTTGTCTCCCAGGGTTCTGGAGTTTAGTTTTGTGTTTAGGAACAACTGCTCCAAGTGTTAGGTCTTCTGCAACATTTAGTATCTTCTGTAAAAGTGGTTTCTTTCTGAGAAGGCCAACAAAGGCAGTGTGGTGTCTCCTTTTAGTCTGGTCTTGGTCCACTGGATTTAGATGGCTTCCAGGAGCAGCGAAAACATGGATGATGATAAGATAACAGCTTTTTCTTGTTGAACTTATTATACATGACCTGACATTTTCCGATCTTCACAGCAATCTATAAGGTTCAGTTATTACTGCCTCCATTTTACAAACAAAGAAGCCAGGGCAGAGAAAAGAGGAACAATTTGCCAAAGATCACACAGCTAGTGGTAGTAAATCCATATGTAAACCTTGGTCTGTCTGGTGCCAAAGCCCGTACTTGCAACTATGCAATGCCGGCTCCAAGTAAGGCCATCAACTCTCTGGAAATTGCCCTTCTGAGACATTTGGGAGTTGGTGGTGCTTTGACCTCATATGATATATATTTATATTTGGTTCACTATCCCAGAAGGTGAATTCCTGGGATTTATTACTGATGCCACTGGTAAGATTGTACTACTCATGTGAATTTGAAGGTACTAATCTGTAGGAGCATCTTCTGGCTGAAAATTCTTTAAACAACTTCGTTTTATTTATGTATCATAATAATTTATATGGCTTTTGAGCCTCATATATTTGTAATTATTGTCATAGGTCATCCTTTCTAACCTCTTATTTATAAAGTCTGTGTACTTCAGATTCTCTTTATGGTGTTGGTAATGTCAGGTCTAGAATCTACTCTTAAGACTATCTATAGGTTGTTTATCACCATCAGCCCTCATTATTTTAAGTGGATACCCACGCAACTATACTCTGTAACCACAGGTTTCCAGAGCTTCTCTGGAGATAACATCTTGTAGCTCACCACTGCCCCCACCCCCAACTTTTTACTTCATAAATGTTGTAACTGAATCCCAGAAAGTATGAGAGAAAACATCTGTAAAGAGGGAACTTCTCCGGGTGTGTGAAATTAAGAAAAATTTAGAAATAAGTATTACTCCTGAATCTGAAGCTTTGAAATAAAAACTCACCGTGTGTTTTACATATGTTAGTTTGTAAATATGGAGTCTCACTAATTGCATTTACAGCTCACAGCAAAACTACCTGTTATGTCTTGTTACTATAAGGAAAAAAATGAGAGCTGTGCGTGTGTGTGTGCATGTTTTAAAAAACTGGAATGCAGAGAATAGTGTGGTGTAAATTGTCTCTAATTATGTCTTTTTCTGGTGAGGCAATTAATTTGTTCTCTCCAGACCTTTTTCTGATGAGGAAATTAATCAGTTTTTCTGTTACAGTGATAACTCACCTGAATTCAGGTGTGCCAAGCTTAGAGGAAACTGTACAGAATGCCTCATTTTGTAAAGCAATCAATTATTGTTGTCCTTTCTCTTTTTATTGGAATGACTGAAAAGCACCAAAACTGTCTGATATTTTACATAATCATTGTTTACTCATTTTGGATCATTATTTTGCTTTCGATATGATTAAATGTTTTGTTGTATTCTTGAGAATGATTTTATTGGTTAAGGCCAAATGTATCTCCCATGAGAGTGACTTAGTAATTTAATAATGACAGAGGGATAGTCTTTAAACTGTGCATTATGATAAATTTTTCAGAAACATTCTATAAAATGAATCTCATCTGTTTTTATCTGAAAAGGTAGACTCCTCCATGAATAAACTACGGAAAAGGGTGAATCAGTATATAATGCCAGTATAAAGGTGACAGTACATCATGTCAGGCCAGGAAGCCACCCAACCAATCAGCTTCAATTTACTGATGAGCAGATGGAGGCCCAGTATCATACCATGGCTATGTGGCAGTGTGGGAGTTGCGCCTGCCTTTTCTGACCCCTGTTTTGGTACCATTTCTCCAGTATCTTGCTAGAGTGTTTATGAAAAACAAAACATTTCCTCGCCCCTTCCCCCAGGGATAATGATCACTGACTAAAGTAGTATTGGGGCCTGGGTTTTAAAATAGTAATTCCCAGAGAAGCATAGTAATTTGGCTTTTCTTTTAAGTTTCTTTAGTAGGATTTGAGTTGTTTTCAATGTTATAACATTTTAGAGTGCATGTATGTCTCTATGGTCATAAGATTCATCTAAAGGGAAATTTCTTGTGCTAAGAAATGTATATTAATGTTGGTTAATGTTGGTTCCTTAATTGCTAAAGCTATTCCTGGTCCTCTTTTTTTTTTTTTTAAACCCCAGTTGTCAAGCAAAAGTGCTCTTCTAGAAATTCATGGATAATTATGTCAAGGTGTGAGGGGCATTATTCCTCCCAGTTTTTAAGCTTGATGGGACTCAAGTATTTGTTTTACATCTTGGCTACCACTGAAGAGAAGTATTAATAACAGGATTCAAATAATATACTTAAGAAGACTCATGGTTTGCACTTAAGGTCATGGGCTCTGGTGTTTTCTGTTACACTGCTTATTGAATGGTCTTGGGGAAGCTTTTTTAAGCTCAGTAAGCCTCAGTTTCCCCATTTGTAAAGTAAGATTTTCTGTGTAGTCTTACCATGTTAAAAGCATGCACTGCATCTTAGCTGCAGCTCCTGCTGTTTTTGTTGCTGCTACTGTTATTGTTATTCCCAAGCCAAAAACTTTTCCAAACCTACTTTGGAAAAGGCTAGTAAGAAAGGATGTAGATTCCATTTCTAAAATTTAGTGAGAGGAAAGATGGGGAGAAAGGACATATACCTAGCATGATATTGAAGGTGTCGCCTCCTTTAAAAGAAAATTTTACCTGATGGAATGGATGGAATAACACAGTATTATTGTTGTTAGCTGACTTCGGTATGCTTCATTTCTCTTCTCCTTCCTCATACCAATATATGTACTATGCTAATGGGCATGTCCTACATGTGAACTTTCATGCCAGGTTCTAGAGACGGGAGACCCAAGGGCTCAGCCACAGAATTAAACCCCATGGAACGGAAGGAGGCAGCTCCACTGCCCCAGCGCATGCTGGGACTTTCCCCTACGGGGCTGTTTTAACCTGTCTTTCACGGTGCTGATGTCAAGTGGAGTGTGGTAGAGAAAGCCAGTTCAAAAGGCAGCTGCCAGGGAGGAGGGAAATGGTTAATAAAGTATTTTTTAGCTATTTGAATTAGCGAATTGTTGAGTTATATTGTTGGGTGAGTTTTCTTTCTGCGGATGCTCTGAAGGGAAAACTGGAAATGGACCGCATACCTATCATGTATGCACTTGTCCTTAGCCTGCATCTGTTCATAGGTGGAACATGAAATCCACTGACAACTGTTACCTGGAGGACTTTTATAGGTTTTGAAGAAAATATGACTAGGGTAGAGCTAGGACATGCTTTTATTGTCCTTGAGTGACTCCAGAAGCCACCCTCACCTGTAAATTCTATATATCGTGCCTAGGGTATTCATTTGTTTATTTTGATCAGGTATAGATAGTACCGTGAATACCAGAGCACTGGGAAGCCACCCTGGCCCACTTATTTTAGGTGGTTTGAGACTTTTTTCCAAGGATACTTAAGAGGGGAATAATACAGGATCTGAGTACATTTCTAAATTATGGGACATAATTTATAACAGAACATTTAACTTTTCTGTGTTTTCTGAATATTGCATTCTGAAGCCAAATTGTGACTGTTTCTATGTGTCTTCTATGCTCTTTCACAAAATTGTAGCACCTAGTTAGTTTTCTGTTGGATTAAATGCTTTAAGCTTCATACCACTTAATTAACAATATTCTTAACTTTATGTTTTCCAGGGATATCAGTATGAACAACATTACTCAGTTGCCAGAAGATGCATTTAAGAACTTTCCTTTTCTAGAAGAGCTGTAAGTATTACTTTGAGAAATGTGTGTGTATGTCTTTTTCCCCAATTCATTTTGGAAGCTTTTGCTACAGAGAAAGTCTGATGTTTTCTGTTTGGAGACATTCTGATAGCTTAATTTCAGTGGGCTTTGTGAGGAGGAAATCATGTTTCTTGGGGGAAATAAACTTGGTTTTCTAAGCAATGTAGTTGCTGAAGCTATTTTTGAAAGCCATAACTAAAAAAATGCTACTTCCATAGGACTTCTTTTTTGCTGCAATTATTATAACTGCAAATGCTGCAGTGACACCAGTTAATTACAGTGTTATTCTGAGATAACAAGGCTGCTGTATAATTGCCATTGTTACCAAGGAGATGCTACATGGGTAACAGAACCACAAAAAATAACACAAGGTGTTTCAGGGCCATGAGCAACAATCTCAACAGTGAGCCAGCAGAAAACTGAAGGTAGGTCCCCTTGGACAATTGCAGATGACCTTTGGAAATGGGGTGAAGGCATGAAACACTGTCCAGGTCTCTAAGAGCACCTTTAACTTTAAGAGTGTTTCTGAACTTGTCAGTTGCATCTCACATTTCCAATTTAACAGTTTGCACTGTGGAAATATTTTCTCCTTGTTTCAACCTCCTTTTTGTTGTGCTCTCCACACTTTTTTGAAGTCCATAATCAAAATAGGCACTTTTGAGTTTTAAAAGAATTGGGAACTATATATTATATTTTAAGAATCCCAGTGAAAAAATAAAATCGACTTGAATTAAGTTAATATAGGCTTCTAAAGGCCAAGCTAATGGATTATATAATATATAGAGGTAGGAAGGTGACGGTTTAATACTAAGAACATCAAAGAGATATAGCCCTGAAGGAATCTAAATTCATATTACAGATTGTGTCATACAGCCCAGCTGTTGAGTATTAGATCCAAGTCAGCGAATGTCTTCCATCTTTTAGCTCGGCCACTCCCCTAGAGAATGGGGAACAGGAGTCAAATAAGATATCCAGGTTGTGTACTCTGACAGAATATTGAAATAGTAGTTAAAGATTTAATAAAGTTAAAGAGAAATGTTTCTTCCCACACTAGTTAGTCGAACATAATGCTCCCACCGCAAAAGTTGAACAGAGATTATTTGCCACTTACAAGTCTATGAGCTAGGTCAAATTATTCTCTCTGCTCAATTTCTTTGTCTAGGTGCAGCTAATAATAGTCCCTCCCTCATAGTATTCTAGTGAAGACAGAGTGAATTCATTTATGTTAAATGCTTAGGACAGTACACGAAACAGAATGAATGTTATATAAATGCTGACTAATGTTTATTTTACGATTTTCAAAGTGCATAAGAAAAAAAGCAGATGAGTCTATACCAAATGTTATCCTTGGGTAGAAGTACATGTTTTATTTTTGCCTCCTGTGTTTTTTTTTTTTTTTCTTATAGTGAACACTAATTATTTTGTAATAAAGTTATTTTAATTAAGATTTTTCAATTGAGTTTAAAAGAAGCAAACCATCCATTTGAAGTTTCCACCTCCACCCCCCTTATCAAGCCTTAAGATGCTTTACCTCTTCCTTTTTATTTCACATACAATTTTAGACTATAGGATTAGTCTCTCTTTACAGAAGTAATTATACGATGGAAGGACATTAACAAATGGTTGTTCAGCCATTGTATAATATAATCACTATGGGATGGGTAATGTACCAGGCCAGCAATGGAGAAGCTCCCCTCATTCTGGGTGGGGCCATTGTGTGCAGACCATCTTCGTTGATGCCTTCAATTGCCAGTTATACTTTAAGGAATTTCGAAGTGAAAACCTGGATGTGGAGTCAAACCTGGTTAATCTGCTTAGCGAAGTTCACATCTTGGATTTCCTAAATTCTCGAATGACCAACCGTATGCCAACCTCATGAATTCTGCCAACCAGGACTTTTAATTGGAACCAAATTGAATTTGACTGCTGATTCTTTGTAGCAAGGTCATATTCTCTCCGTATTCTCCTATCATAGTAATGAAACCCGTGAAATCAAGTCCGTATAGTCTCTCTAAATGTATGGTATTTCAAAAATGAATTCAGTTAGGAGAGCAGAATATTATTTTTAAAGAATACTTCAAAATAGTCTTTAATAACCTTTACAGTACTGTAGGCATTCAAGGGAATTTATTTTCCACATTAATATAAATACTAAAATAAATATAAAAAGCCTATGCTTTTTCCTTATTAAACAGTGTAGTTGATTTTGACATTCCAAAATGATGCTGCCATGACTATTGTAATATTTCATAAACAGCATAACTGTTTGTCTAGGAGTCATCTGGAAGTCATTTAAGAGTGATCATGAAGCCAAATGCCCTGAGTAGAAATTATTTGCTGAGGGTTTTTCCATGTTAGTTAATGAGGTGTGCTTTACAAGATGTGACTGGGTTTGGCAAAATTTGATGTGGTGAATGTTTGAATGTGATAGAATGCTTGGGGTATTGGGAGAAATCACTTCCCAGGAATGCAGAAGAAGTATGTATAGATACTTACACATTTCCTTATTCTTTCAATAAACTCTGAATCCTACTCTATGCCAGGTGGCAGGTGCTGGGAATACAGATACAAGCATGACCCAACTTCAGAGTTGACAGACCCTCTAGAATTGTGCTGTCCAGCATCATAGCCACTAGCCACAGGTGGCTATTATGTTTAGATTTAAAATAAATAAAATTAAATAAAATGAAAAATTCAGTTCCCTTAGGTGAACTAGCCACATTTCAAGTGCTCATATAGCTGCCTGTGGTTAGTTGCTACTATATTAGACAGTGCAGATGTGGATCATTTCCATCACTGCAGAAAGTTCTACTGGACAACATTGATCTAGAGGGAGAAATGAAACTAACCCTTGTTGCATCATAGTGAAGACGTGTGTGCAGGGAGCAGAGGCCTAAAACGGTGTATTTTCTTAAGACTGTAGGATTTGGGATAGTCTTCCACAATAGCCTCTGCTGAGTGTTGAAGGACATGTAAGAATTAACCAAATGAGGTAGTAGTAAGGGTGTTCTAGGAAGAACTTCATAGCATGTGGAAGGCATGGAGATAGACAATTTCAGAAGTTTTAGGACACATAAAGTTGTGTCTTGTTATGACAAGACTAAAGGGTACATATGGAAAAATGTCAGGAGACGAGGCCAGATAATGAAGGGTCATTTTAAGATAAGAAATTTAGACTTGTCCTGAAGGTGTTTAATTTGATATTTGGGGAGTGATAGGAGTGAGACTAGGGTTTTTGCCCTGAATAACTGGGTGCCATTTGCTGAGACTAGGAACACAGAGAGCTGATCTATTTGGGGCCCAAAGAATTCCATTTGATAAAGATAAGAGTGTAAATAGTATGTGTCTAGAGCTTTACAATGAACAGAAGTCCATTCCCATAACTCTGTAAGGAAAGTCAGTTTCACAAAGGTTGAAGCTGAGCTGACGAGGTTAAGGGCCTTATTGGAGTTCATGAGCCTGGTATGTTGTTTTGCTGGGACTAGAAGTCAGGCCCATAGAGCCCAGTTCTTTCTGGAACACCATGAGTGATATGTGCTGGGACTTGAAGTCAGGCCCCTAGAGCCCAGTGCTTTCTGGAACACTGTGAGTGATATGTATTTGTTCTCAGGAAAATATTCCATCCAACTTTTTCAGTGAAATGTACTTTAGATACTATTGTTGCCAGTTGTTTTTTTTTTACATTTAACCTTCTTTTTTTCTCCTTCTTTTTCCAATCCTACTTCTTCTGTATATTTAACCTACCTTTTGAAAGTTTTATAGTTCATAAATAGTGTTACCTAGTGATTCCTGCTCTCCCCCAACACCTGTTGGGAATATAGAAACATAAATTGTGGCCCCAAATTCAGTACATGCAAGATTCTGAAATCTTTGCACTTTACTTTCCTATTCTTTACAATGGAACTTTTCACAGAACTACTGTAAAGGAAATATGGGATAATTTATGTAAAAGTGATTTGTGACCATAAAATGCTATGTCGCCATGAGAAATTTCACTAATCATCTTAAACATTGCAGTCTTCCTTGACATTATTTGGAAGAGAGATGGTTTTGCTTGGGGGTAGAAGTTGGAGTTTCTGTTCACAATGTAAAAGGAAAGCCAGAATTTTAAGAAGACATTCACTTAGCGTTGACAGGCTCTGCTGCCTGATGTGACGTTGTCAGACATGTTTTTGGCTCTCCTTTAGGCTTGTTGGGTATTGGTAGTCACTTGGGGGATGGCTGAAATTTGGAGTTGTGAAAATGATGGAGTTAGAAACTGCAGAAAGGAATATCCAGCTAATTTTCTTTAAGCTGTCACTGAAAAAATTGCTGTGGCTGTTACTTTGATGTGGCAACAGCAGTAGAAGCCATTGCCAGCTTTGGCACTTGGACAGTTATTGTTTAGCGCACACTATATGACTAGGATAATTCCAGTCGTTTCAAAACATGATTTGACTTTGGAAGACTCACAATGCTAAAGCGAAACTTAGGTCTCTTCACAAGACCTAAAGTGAAACTTAGGTCTCTGAATACTAATTGAAGATTACCTGTCATTTTGTTTCATCTGTAGGACAGTTAATTCTAAATGGAATTACTACTTTACCGAAGGGGACTAGTAAATAATTTAAACAGAAAGATTTAAAATCAAATAAAAACACGGGTGGGTCAAATTAAATAGTTTTAAATAATTGAATTACATATTTATATACACACACATAACATATGTCAAATACAGCTATTCAATTCATATATGTAATTCAATCCATGATAATAACATATACAAAACATTTAAAACATTCTGCACACACATCTATATAATATTCTGTATCAAGGTAATTTCAGACTTTCAAAATATTGTAAGCATAATTTTTCACATACCCTTCACTCCGATTTCCCAAATGTTAACTTTCTCTCTCTCTTTCTCTCCACACACATACAAAATATATGTACATTTTTTTCTGAACCATTTGAGAGTAAGTTTTAGATAAATCTTTAAATATTGCAGTGTGTAGTCCAGAAACACAAGGATATTCTCTTGAATAACCACAAGATAATTGTCAAACTCAGGAAACTAGCTTTGATATATGTTATCATCTGATCTACAATTCTTATTCAAATTTCAACAGCTGTCCCACTGATATCCTTTAGAGAAAAAGAAAAAAAATTCTGGTCCAGGATATTATCCAGAATAATAAATTATATCTGGTTCCTGTGTTTTAATAATTCATTTTAAATTTCTAAAACTATGTTTTTATAGTCTTTACCTAAGTTAATGCTAAAAACTTAATTATGTGCTAAAAATATATTCTACTGCCTTTAATACTCATGAGACCCCTATGAGGAGTTTATTATTGCTTATTTACAGACGATGACACAGAGGCTTTAGAGAGGTGGAAAACCTAACTGTGCTCATAGATAAAAGCACAGCCAGGAATTGAATCTATGTTCATCTGATTCAAGTCATTGCTCTTAATTTCTAAGCTATAATGTTGCCTCAAAAGGCACAGAATTGGAGGGGAGCTAAAAGGACCATCCAGTCACTATTACCTGCAACTCTAAGTAGGTCAACATCTAACTGTCAAAGGGGATCAGCTACCCAGTATTTCCTGTAGTAAGTTTACTGAACAAATTTGTGAACAAGGAGTTCTTCCTAGAATAAAATTTCCATATCTAGCCATACCATTTTACAGATGGGATTATCAAGACCCAATAGTAGATAAGTGGCTTGTCCAAAGTAACACAGTTAGTATGTAACTGAGCCAGAATTAGACCTCACAGAGTTCAATGTCATCTCTTCTATATCTTACCAATTTTTATATCTCTGAGATACATAGTCTCAAATAGTCTTCCTGGGTTGTTCAGAGCTGTAGAAAGTAGCTATTGTTCTCTTCTAATACAAGGAATTCCCTTTGCTTCCAAACTAAAGTTTGACTCACTTAACGTTTACTCCCTTGATGCAGACTTCTCAGATAAGCTCACTTGACTGCAGTAATTTCCCAGAAAAAGCAAAATAGTTCCTCAGTTGCTCTGGTGATGTTTCACAGTTAAAAATATTAACTTCTTTGGAAGCATTCTCTTGTTCCACTTTGCAGCCCTCTGGTAGGATGACTTGGTAGCAAAGATCACCGCCCTTACTGTTGGGAAGCACATACAGAAGTCATAGAGGAGTGTTACTTATCTTACTCAAGCCATTCCCTATAGTATGTCATTGGGGGAGCTCTCAGAGTAGAGATTAAGGGTGAAAACAGAGAAATCATAAGGGAGCTTGTACTAATACGCTGTATAGGCCCTTCTAGAAAACATTGTTTTGTTTTATTTTAACTCATAAAACTCTGAGCTATCATTATTCCCATTTTGCTGATTGGCAGCCGAAGCTTTTCATCAGAGAGGTTAACTAACTGACCCAAGTTTACATAGCTCATTATAAGCTGGGTATCAATCCCAGATCTGCCTATGCCCTGTGGAGAGGGTGAGGAAGGACTTGCTAGACAATGTAGAATAAATTCAACAAACTTTTGTTGGCTGAACCACTGTGTTCAGTGCTGGATCAAATAGGATTCTTGCTTTCAAGGGAGAGGGATGGTATACTCGTTATGGGAGTTCAAATTGGAAGGAAAATTACTTCTAACAAGAAGGAACGATGATATTTCTGGAGAGCCTTGAGGGGATAGGAGGAGTTATTCAAGAGGACATGTACAAAGACCTGCAGAGGAGCATAAGCAAAGATGGGGACACAGACTGGGATAGGTGGTAAAAATGGTTGGTTTGGTTGCAATTTTGAATTATTGAAAGGAAGTTATGGAAAAGATACACAGAGCTTGGGGCTAGACTAAGGACATTTTGGCAGACTTACAGAGTTTAAACTCTTGAGTGACTCTTGAAGTTTTTTTGAGCTAGGGAATGATTTGTTCAGATATGACCTTCAATAAATGTAGTCTCATAGCAGAGAGTTTGAAATTGAGAGAGTTCAGGGAGAAATGAAAATGCCAGTGGCAATCGTCTAGGTGAGAATTATGAGAATCCAAATTAGGGCAGATGGGAGGCAGGGAGAGGGAGGAGGGCACCTATTCAAAAGATGTTACAGAAATAGAATCAAGAGAATGTCTTGGCTGGGATGACAGGGGTAACATCATTCACAATGAATTTTAAGATTACCAGGAGTCTGGTGGTGCTTTGACAAAAATTAGCAATAATGCAGAAAGAGAAATTTTTTTAGAAGAGAAGATAATCAAATGCTGTTTTTAACATACATGTGGAATTCAGGTGGGATATGGGTGGAGGCATCTGGAAATTCAGGAGTGGAGTTTAGGATAGAGATTGAAGGGCATAGATTATAGAATAGTGTATCGTGGGTATAGATTTGGGAGTCTTTTATTTTGAGGTTATTACTGGAAACATTAGATTGAAAGAGCTTGCCAAGGGAGAGAGGGTAGAAGAAAAGGGAAGAAGGCCAAAGACAACTCCTTGGGAAACACTTGAATCAGGTTGTGGGAAGAAGACCAAGTGCCAGAGGAGCAGGAGAACTGGGGCAGAACTCTGCCCCAGGAGCTGCGGGAGAAGAGGTTTTTCACAAAGAAATGAGAGATCAACACTGACACGCTGGAGAAAGATGCCCATGACTAGATAGTGAGAAAGGGCCTTGACTTCTTTAAGTATTTTTGGAATCATTTCAGTAAGTTGTTGAAAGTGACTTTGGGTAAAGAAGCTCATCAAGAAACAGGCATTTGGGGACTGCTAATAGGTGGTTTTTGGAGAGTGGTTAAAGCTTAGAAGTTGTACTGCATTTGACTGGACTCTATTGGGTTTAAGAGACAGAAACCCAGCTGAGGCATAATAGAGGATTTATTGTTGCATGTAGATAGAACTAGACAGTCCAGAAGTGGAGTTGGCTTCATATGTTACTGGATCTCGAGGCTTAAAAGCTGTAAGAGTTTTCTCATGCTTTCCATTTCTTAGCTTCAGTTGTCTCTACTTTTGTGTTTTGGCTTCATTCTTTCCTGTTGCAAATAGCCTGTCTCCATAGAGTGGGAAATACACCTTTCAGTACATTGTTGCATCTAGGCACCCAAAATAAATATCTAAAAGTGTTCCTCACTGCAAAACTCCTAGGGGGATCCTGATTGGCCAGACTGACCTCGTATGCCTGTCCTTGCACCATCACTGTGTTTGGGATGGTATGGTGCAACCTGGATTTTGGACTCATCCTAATAGGACTGCTTAGAGTTGAGAATTCCCCAAAGGAAGCAGAAGAAAAGAGAAAGGAAGACCTGCTGGGCAGAAAGAAACCATAGTTATTCACAGGCCACTAGGATCTAGGGACTAGACATACTGTGTTTAATTGGGCCATTTGTTTAATTGGGCCAGTCTGAAATGAACAAAGTATTATTGAAGAATTGTAAGGCCTCCGTTGGGCTTAGGTAATATAAATTTGTAGTGAAACCAACTAGATCTTTAATTTTGTCCCAAAGTGCTTAGCAGCCCAGGAATGAAGGTGATGAAAGATGTGATGGACTCAAAATTTGGATTTGATAAATCAGGACTTCATAGGGGACTAGTGGAAATCAAGCAGGAGAATCAAGTGGTTCAGTATTATAGTGTTTGGCATGGGGTTCCAAAAGTGTAGAGAGGCAAATGAAACCACAGTTTGCTGGTTCATTTATTTATTTTAATCAATACTGACTATTATTTGGCTAAATATAGTACTGACTGTAAGTAAATGAAAATGTATTTGATTTTCTACTAGCAGGATTCAATTTTCCAGCAAGAAAATAGGCTAAGTCATTTCTTTCACACATTGACCACTCTTAGTCAAGCCATGCTTATTCAATACCATAGGTATGTGCTTTAGTAGGACCTTTGACTTAGAATTTGTTCGTCATTTTTCCCTGTTCACTACCTGTTAGTTTGGACTATATGCATACTTGAAAGATGATCATTTTAGAGATGCTAGAATATTCGTATCACAGATACATTCAGCTTTTTAAAAAAATCATAGTTATAAAAATGCTTAATAAAAACTGGACTTTTAAAAAACAATTACAAAAATAAGTGGATACTGTTTTTTAAATCTTGAAGATATATCATATTTGAAAGATATGGAGCCATTATCCTACCATGGAGAGATAACTATGGTTAATATTTTGTACATCCTTCCAAACTTTTCTCTGAGTATATGTATACAATTTCCTTTTAAAAATAGACTCCTACTATATTTACCACTTATAGTATATCTGCCTTATTATAATTTTACATATTAATACATCTAGTTTTTACTGTCATTTAATACATGCATAGTGCTTTATCATTTGGATGATTCACATTTTATGTAACAAGTCTCTTGCTTTGTGGTGTTGTTATGAACAGCAGTTTTAGAAACTTTCTGTTTTTTTGAGACAGGGTCTCTATTGTCCAGGCTGGAGTGCAGTGCAGCTCACTGCAACCTTGACCTCGCGGGCTCAAGAGATCCTCCCACCTCAGCTTCCTGAGTAGCTGGCACATGCCACCATGCCCAGCTAATTTTTGTATTTTTTGTAAAGATGGGGTTGCCCCGGCTAGTCTCTTAACTCCTGGGTTCAAGCAATCCTTCTGCCTTGGCCTCCCAAAGTGTTGGGACTACAGGCATGAGCCATTGCACCCAGCTGCGAAACATTCTTATCCTATCTAGTCTTTGTTTATTGGATGTACTGTCTTTAATTGTGCTGCTTTTATTACAGTGTGGTTTGCCAAATTTAGCTGTTTTCCTAAATTCTTATATTACAATTAGATTTAACTGTTTATAAGGGAAAACTCCAAGTAACAGTGTCTTTAAACACATCAGGCTTTATTTTATTTACCTGAATATGAAATCTGCAGCCTGGTGACCTGGAGCTACTGTGATGCGTCACAAAGTTAGCAGAGATGTAGGCCCTGACATTCTGCTCTGTAGTTGTTTGTGTATTCGCTTCCATGTCAAGATCACTAGACGACTACGTACTGGAGCTGCAGCCATCAAAACCCTATCCTCAGCAGTAGATAGGATGAAGTAGAGAATAAAGAGGGGCATAGTTCCCAGTAGCCAGCTTCCTTTAAGAAGGCATCTTAGGCCGGGCGCGGTGGCTCACGCATGTAATCCCAGCATTTTGGGAGGCCGAGGCGGGTGGATCACGAGGTCAGGAGATCGAGACCACAGTGAAACCCCGTCTCTAATAAAAAATACAAAAAATTAGCTGGGCGTGGTGGCGGGCGCCTGTAGTCCCAGCTACTCAGAGAGGCTGAGGCAGGAGAATGGCGTGAACCCGGGAGGCGGAGCTTGCAGTGAAGCGAGATTGCGCCACTGCACTTCAGCCTGGGCGACAGAGCGAGACTCCGTCTCAAAAAAAAAAAAGGCATCTTAAGCATACCACACAATGCATCTGTTTACATCTCACTGGCTAGAACTTAGTCACATGGCCAAACGGCAGGGGATGCTGGGAAACAGGACCTTTGAGCTGGGTATATCGTTGTCTGGACTAAAATCAGCATTCTATTACTAGGTAAGAAAAGAAGAGTAGTTATCATTTAGGCAGTTAAGGTGCTTTTGGCAGCAAGTGACAAAACTCAATTAAAAGTAATTTAAACAGTAAGGAAGTGTATTATCTTACATGACAAGGTAGTAGAACTATTCCAGGGCCGATTCATGGAGTCGCTCAGCCACATCGTCAAGAACCCAGGGTGTCTCCTACTTTCTAGTGTGCTCTTCCCCAGGAGGGGCTGTACCATCCTGTTATCACTCCACATAGAATATTCAGACAGGAAAGCACTTACAAGGAGAAAAGGGTCATCCTTCTAACGCATTCTCATTTAGGAGTAGAGCTGTCTTTCTCAGAAATCCCTAGTAGACTTCCTCTCCCTTCATTAACCAGAGCTGGGGTCACAGGTCTATCCCTAAACCAGTTACCGGAATGGGACCAGCAGGAAGGGTTAAGGCCAGTTGGTATTTACTCATGGAGCTGAGTCATGTGGACAAGAGGATATTTGAACAAATATAGGCTCTGCCAGGAAGGCGTGAATGGGTGTTAGGTAGGCAACCAACAGGGTCTGCCAGAGTAGCTCTCTATATTCACATTTTACCCATTTTTATACAGCCATTTTGAGCTCTTTCTGCCATATGAACCCTTCTCTGATCTTCCTTTGCCAAGCCTCTCTTTCACTCTCTCTACTTCTCACCACTTAGCAGCGTATTGCATGCCTTGTTATTTTGTGCTTCAAGTGTGTCAGTGTGTACTTATCTCCTCAACTCTATTGACTTTTCTCTAAGGAAGGGCAGGGAGGGCCTGTTGTCACACTTCTATATGACCTTGGTGACAGTTACCACATTCTTGAACTTGAAATTGAGGGAGGGGTTAAGACAAAGGATTTCTTCTCATTTTGAATTGATGTAAGAAACCTTATCAGTCTATATAAAAAATGGAATTCCATTGAAGTTTGTGATTAATGAACTGTCCTTATTTAAAAGAAATGAAACGAGAAATGTCCTGGGAAAACTCAGTACCTCCTTTGCCATACCTAGGGAACTTGGCCTGTAGTAAAAACTCAATAAATATTTGTTGGTTGACATTAGCTGTATTTTTTTTTTAAAGCTGGAACATATTATTTCCTCACATGGGTGGATATTGCATGTGTTTATTGCCAGAGGGTAAATGACTAGGTTGTCAGGATAACTTTGCTCAGGAAGTATAACTGTTGCCTGGGTTTTTACTGATTTACCTATAAAATAAAGTATTCCATGGGTTCCTATAAGAAGTGGGAGACGGAAAGGCCAATTCAGTGCAGATGGAACTTAAAGTTTCCATGAATTGAATATAAAGCTCTTTAGTAGGTAGAAGAGTTCTAGATGGCCTATAAACCAAGTTTTAGCAGAAACGTACTTTTTTTTTTTTTTTTTTTTTGAGACAGAGTCTTTCTCTGTCCTCCAGGCTGGAGTGCACTGGTGCGATCTCAGCTCACTGCAAGCTCCGCCTCCTGGGTTCACGCCATTCTCCTGCCTCAGCCTCCCGAGTAGCTGGGATTACAGGTGCCCGCCACCACGCCCGGCTAATTTTTTGTATTTTTAGTAGAGACGGGGTTTCACCATGTTAGCCAGGATGGTCTCGATCTCCTAACCTCATGATCCGCCCGCCTCGGCCTCCCAAAGTGCTGGGATTACAGGCTTGAGCCACCACGCCCGGCCAAAACATACTTATTTTTTGTTAAGCATTACTGCTTTCATTGTTGTGCATTTAAATGGGAATATATAATATGAAATATATGTGAAATAACTTCTCCCTTCTTGGCAAAGGAAAGCTATCCTAAAACCTTGAGAATTTCCATAATAAGGGTTTCTTAACTCATGTATATTCTTAAAACATATAAAATGTTTACATATACTTTCATAAGAGTTCTATGAAGATGCAAGTCTTCCCTAGTATGTGAAGAAATGGGTTAGTACATCATCAGTTGATATAGGACTATTCTGATGTGCTTTCTTAGATGAGGTTTATACTGATAGCAACAGTGTCGAAGCAGAACTATAAAGGATGCTGTTAGTTGTTAGCCCTCTTTATTCACTAAGAAAGTAACCATATCCTCTGGTCCTCTTGAAGTCAATGGTAGAAAATAACACAAAACAGGCCAGGCGCGGTGGCTCACACCTGTAATCCCAGCACTTTGGGAGGCCAAGGTGGGTGGATCATTTGAGGTCAGGAGTTCAAGACCATCCTGGCCAACATGGTGAAACTCCGTCTCTACTAAAAATACAAAAATTAGCTAGGCATAGTGGTGGGTGCCTGTAATCCCAGCTACTCAAGATGCTGAGGCAAGAGAATTGCTTGAACCTGGGAGGTAGAGGTTGCAGTCAGCCAAGATTACACCACTGCACTCCAGCCTGGGCGACAGAGTGAGACTCCTTCTCAAAAAAAAATAGGAAAAGAAAATAAAACAAAACAACACTTTTTTGTTTCTAGGATTTACATTGTTTATTTACGTTGTTTTATTCCTGGGATTTACATTATTTAGGTGCTGTAGGTCTTTGGAGAAGGCACGTAGGAAACAGGCTCACATTCCTTATCTGTTAAAAAAGAAAAACAAAAAAAATAGGAGGAGTAGGGGGCGATAAGCTTGCTTGACCCATGACACAGGATGGTTTTGAGGGCCAGTAGGTTGAGTACCCCTTATTTGAAATACTTGGGACCAGAAGTGTTTTGTATTTCAGATGTTTTCAGATTTTAGAATATTTCCATTGCTTGAGCATCCTAAATCTGAATATCTGAAATTCAAAATACCCAATGAACATTTCCTTTGAGTGTCATGCATGTCAACACTCAAAAAGCTTCAAATTTTGGAGCATTTCAGATTTCACATTTTCAGATTAGGGATGCTCAACCTGTATAATAATAGGATAACGAAAATGAAAAGTACTACACAAATGATAGTTTTTTATTACATATATTGATACCAAATGCCCCTACATGGGAACCAGTATACCTCTTTCAGTTTTTATTTCTCACAGGAGCCAACATAGTTCTGAACACATAGTCAGCCCTTGACATATTAATAAATATATGGTTCAGGACTTTAAGAAGTATGTATTTTCCTTTTTAAAGCAGTTGCCAGCTGGGTGCGGTGGCTCATGCCTGTAATCCCAGCACTTTGGGAGGCCGAGGCAGGTGGATCACCCAAGGTCAGGAGTTTGAGAGCAGCCTGGCCACTGTGGTGAAACCTGTCTCTACTAAAAGTACAAAAATTAGCTGGGCATGGTGGTGGGCGCCTGTAATCTCAGCTACTCCTGAGGCTGAGGCAGGAGAATTGCTTGAACCCAGGAGGCTGAGGCTGCAGTGAGCAGAGATCGCGCCACTGCACTCCAGCCTGGGAGACAGTGCGAGACTCCACTCCATCTCAAAAAGAAAAAAAAAAAGCAGTTGCCAAAATTTTGGAGCTTGCTGATTTCAAACTATATTTAATAAAAGAATGTCACTCACGTCCTGTTAAATGCCTTAGTTCAGTTTTGAACTAGAAATGCCTTCTCTGGAGGCAGTATCATGAGCTGGTGGTTGTGCCTAGTGTGCTTTACACATACGCGGCACTGCGGTGATCCACCCACTTGAGGGAATAGAATGGCATCCCAAGAGAAGCAGCCTGGCTATGTTTGGGTACCACCTGTGATACTTTCTATGTGTGGCTTCAAAAGTAGGTATAGAAAGAAACAAGGAGGGCCAGGCCCGGTGACTCAGACTCACACCTGTAATCCCAGGACTTTGGCAGGCTGAGGGGGGTGGATCACCTGAGGTCAGGAGTTTGAGACCAGCCTGACCAACTTGGTGAAACCCCAGTCTCTACTGAAAATACAGAATTAGCCGAGTGTGGTGGTGCATGCCTGTAATCCCAGCTACTTGGGAGGCTGAGGCAGGAGGAGAATCACTTGAACCCGGGAGGCGGCAGTTGCAGTGAGCCAAGATCCTGCCATTGCACTCCAGCCTGGGCAACAAGAACGAAACTCCGTCTCAAAAAAAAAGAAAGAAAGAGAGAGAGAGAGAAAGAGGAAGAGGAGAAAACATTGCTGAGGGGTAGATAAATGTTGGTCAGAAGGGAATGGTGGTGCTCGAAGTACTTTTCAGGCAGGACTTGATGGGAGCACAATGCCAGGCCATCTGGTAACCACCTCTGCAAAGGGAAGGTAGGAACATGAGTGAATGGGAGGCTGTGGTCACTGTCTTCTGGCTTTATTATCTAGTCTCCAACCTCTCCATAAGGGGAAAGGGAAATTCCCATTAGTAAGAAAGCACTCTATTATTTGTGTGCACAGTTGCTGTAGTCTCCCACTGCTTTTTCTGCCCAACGTCTCCTCACAACAGCTGCTGAAAGCCACTGAATCCTCATGTGCCCTCCCCGCTGCTCAGTCCGTATGTCTAATCAGTGTATATATGGTATTTCTTACTCCACTAATTCTTGGCTAGAATTCCAGCCAAAAGGCTACAATGAAATTTCTGTAATAGACCTCAAGAAACCTAAGTCCCAGCATTTCTCAGAGAAATAACACCAATTGGTAAATTCTCTATTTCACACTTGCCTCTCTTGTTTTTTAAGCTGCTTCCCAAGTGAAGAAACTCTAGTGTCGCTCAGTGCATTTCATGAAGGAGTTAACTTTGGCCCAGATTACCATCTGAAATGTGGCCTAGTTCTTCACACACACCCTTGACCAGTGCCCCATATTTAAGACAGCGCAGTTTCTGCTTTTTCCCCCCTGCTGGAAGGGAGAGCAGATAGGAAATTTCAGGTCATATATGCATTAAGAGTCAAGGACATTATTGAAAATTCTTGCTTTCCAAAAAGCTTTCCCTGGAAGGAGCCCCTAATGTCAATCCATGGTCTTTATGAATAATAAATGCACACAAAAGAGATTCATAGAGACATTACACACTGAGCCACTTGTATGCCGCTTCCTGGAATGGTTCCAAATCCAGTGGGAAAGCGGAAATCTAGAGGATTACTTTTTGCCTGTCCTCTGCCCTTTCTCTTTCTCTCCATTCTCTGTCTTTGCTCTCTTTGCTTCTGGGACTGTTGTAGCAAACAGAATAAGTGGGAGTTGCCTTGAGGTAAACGGTGTCCCCTTTGAAATCCTGCTAGACTTGTTTTAATTCTGTGTGATCATGTGCACAACACAGCGTGTGTTGAGATACTACTGTGGACCAGTGGACTGATGTTCCCATGTTTAGAGTTCCTCCCCACCTTTCCTTAAGAAAATATACTTCCAGCGCCGGGCGCGGTGGCTCACGCCTGTAATCCCAGCACTTTGGGAGGCCGAGGCGGGCGGATCACGAGGTCAGGAGATCGAGACCATCCTGGCTAACACAGTGAAACCCCGTCTCTACTAAAAATACAAAAAATTAGCCGGGCGAGGTGGCGGGCCCCTGTGGTCCCAGCTACGCGGGAGGCTGAGGCAGGGGAATGGCGTGAACCCGGGAGGCAGAGCTTGCAGTGAGTCGAGATCGCGCCAGTGCACTCCAGCCTGGGGGACAGAGAAAGACTCCGTCTCAAAAAAACAAAACAAACAAACAAACAAAAAGAAAATATACTTCCAGCATATGTCGAGAAAGAAAATGTTTGCCCTGGCATTTGACACTTTAGCCACGTAGTTCTTTCCTGTTAGGAGAGTGAAGGAGAGTGAGGGAGTAGAAATGAAATGAGAAAAGTTGCAGAAAAAGGAAGATAATCAGGAAGCTTTCTCACCCTTTCAGTAGTAATATTAGCTTTGCAAATCCAGTCTTACAATGGGGCTTAGCGGAGACATTACAGCAAATACCAAGGGTCTTGTCTTTGTAAGGGGTCATAAAAGGGAATATAGAATAAAGATGACCTAGTCCCTGCTCATGAGGGACATTTAAGATCATTGAAGAAGATCAGAGCAGTACAAAGGAACTAAAGGCAGACTAAGATGCACCCAATGGGATAGCTTTGTCTAAGGTACCTGTGGAATCAAAGCAAGGTGATATCATGAGTTCATACCGGTGGTAGCATACCCTACTTGGACAACTTGAACAGGCTTCAGTTTGTAGAGGGCAGAGTTGTGGGTATTTCAGGTGAAGGAGATGGTGTGAGCAAAGAGTCAGAGGTGGCAATGCATGGTGTGTTTGGACGTAATAATGGTGCTTAGTTGCAGCAGGGGAAAAGAGAGCCTTTGGGAAAATGCTTAGAATTGTGCTTTTTCAGATTAAGTGGTTTGAGACAGGAATCCTGTGGAAGTTCATGGCAGTAGTCCAGGAGGAAAAAAAAATCAGGTGATAACAGGAAAAGTCAAAGAGTGGATGGGTTGAAACCTTGCAGAGAGACACTCTCGTGGTCTTTGGAAACAGAACACGGAGGGGAAAGAACTGATGCCTGGGACTGCCCACCTTTACAAATAGAAAACCATACCACTTTCACTCTTATTTTTTCACCCTAATTATTTTTTTTCTTTAGTATTTCACAGCCACTGGAAAATAGTAAAAGAAAAAAGAAAAATATAAATAACATGATTTAGTCAATGAAAAAGATTTTCTGAGGGCAGCCAATAGGTTCTGAAGTAGTGAGAAGCTAAGAAAACTGTTGGCTATAGCCCAGAAGTGCAAACCCAGGCATGGAATGGGAAGTGGCTGGTCTTTGCTAATAGAGGACCAAATTCCTGCTCAGGATCAGCCACCTCTTTTTCCTCGGGAGTTGCCTAAAAAAATAAAAATAATAATAATAAACAAACAACAGAGAATGGTATATATCCTTAACCAAGTCTCACTGAGTTTAGGGCATGCCCTACCTTTGGGCACTCAGGGAATCCCATTCTCAGCCCCTCTTGCTGGTCATCTTTGGCTATGGGAAGGATGGCATTGTAAGTCTGTTGGGAACTTCTCCGTAATTGCAGTTCTGAGCTCCTAATGCATAGTCTCTGCTTACTAGCTTTGTTCTGCTAGGTGACAGCTATTGATACTCAGACAAGTCTGTTAACTTGCTCAAGTCCACTCTGCCCCACCTTTTCTGTGAATTATTTCCTAATCTTTTGGTGATTACCAGAGGCATCACAATACAGGTAGAAGTGGATAAGTATTTCAGCCAGCCAGGCAAGAGAACTTGAATGCTGGCTCCTTCATGTACCAGCAGTGTGACTTATGCCAAGTCACCTAACCACTCAGGGACTCAGAAAAGCAGGGCAGTTGTCTTGAGATGATTAAAACGAAAGAATGTACCAGCTATCACTATCACAGTGTCTGCAACTACTGTAGGCTTATAGTTTTTTTCTTCCAAAGAATTTGGGATTTTTTTCCTAACCTTGCTATTTATTTACTTTGCTCTTTTCTGAATCTGAGCTTTTAGACATGAAGCATCCCCAAGGTTTACTATAAGAAATACTAGCTCATAAAATAAGCAACATGTGAAGAGCTTCTGGAGGGTGCAATTACTGGAGCTGCAGAGCTTTTACCAAGCTGCTGTGCTTGTTACTCATTAACACAGCAGCTCGGTAAACTTAGGTAGATAAATTCCTGAAGGCTCCACAGGATATGTTTATTCTACTAACAAACTAAGTAATCAAAGTAGGGTGTCCTCTTGGACAGCATTATCACTGTCCACCACATACTAGTAGTGTTTATTTCTCCAGATCGTTGGCGTGTATTTCAGGATAAGCCTCATGGAGAGCTCATTTTGTCATTTATATTAAAGATAAATAGAGGAGAAAGAGAATGCTTTTTGAAGTTAGGTGACTTTAGTTTTCTCATGGTTTATGAAAGGGGCAGAGATTTGGGAAAAGGAAGCAAATATTTTGGCTAATGTGGTCAAACACTCTTTTCTGTTGACAAGTTAAGATAATCAGGTGTTCTGCATGTTGCCACTTTCCTTTGTTACTTTATAAAATCCTTTTTTTTTTTTGTGAGCCCAGCACAATAGGCTGAACTCAAGGAAAGCCCATAGATACAAGGACATTCAAGACTAATATTAGAGACAAAAGAATAATAAGAATCCTGTAACAGCCTTACTCTGTTTATAGTGTTTCTTTTTTGGAGGACTCTAGCTTTTTAACACTTGGAAGAGCAGTCACAGGGCTGAGGCCCTGGGGAAAGATGGCTACTGCCTCTTATGGCTTTTATGGTGCAGTTTGATCTTTTAAAATGTGACCTTTTAAGTACTTTGCATTACAGCTGTGAGCATTATCAGTTGAATTTAATGAGTGAGACTGGGGTCCCTTTGAGATTGCTTGTACCAAGCTTGCACTAAGGTAGACTTTGGGATGCTATGGCGTAGGAATGGTGAGCATTTTCAAGGAGGAGCTTCTGAGAAAGCAGTTTCTGTTTAATGAATTGGCATGTTGGTGGGTGGTAACAGAAGTTTGAGATGCACACCCTGTTCTTGAAGGCATTTGTACTTGGCCCGCAAGACTAATATACAAGAAACAACCAGTAGACAGTAGCTTGTGACCAAATTTATGAGCTCTGAGTGTTCATGCATAGGGCACATTTGTAAGAACTGAAGCTTTCAAGAGAAGCAGCATTGTAGTTGGGTGTTTAAGGGGGTACAAATGAGGTTGCTAGATGAAACATTTAAAAGATATAGTGCTTTGGGAGGCCAAGACAGGCGGATCATTTGAGGTCAGGAATTCGAAACCAGCCTGGCCAACATGGTGAAACCCCGTCTCTACTAAAAATACAAAAATTACCTGGGCATGGTGGTGGGCGTCTGTAATCCCAGCTACCCTGGAGGCTGAGGTAGGAGTATTGCTTGAATCCAGGAGGCAGAGATTGCAGTGAGCTGAGATTGCACCACTGCACTCCAGCCTGGGCGACAGAGTGAGACTCCGTCTCAAAAAATAAATAAATAAAATAAATAAGTAAGTAAAAAATGTAGTGATAAAGCTGGCTAGTCTAGAACCAAGAGGATTTGCTAAAGAGAAATATTTTAAAATGGAAGCAACTGAAGAGGCCTTAAAACCGTCTTCTTCAGTCTCTTGTTTTACTTCTGGTGAGCCCTGGGAGGTGAAGGGCTACAAGGCTGACAGCACAAAGCAAGCTGTTGTGAGCCTGGGTTATGGGGAAACCTTGAAAGGCAATGCAGTGTAGAATTTAGGTACTTGGATGCCTTGTGAGAAAGTGCATGGTGGGAGGACTTTTTAGGAAGAATTTAGTTTAGGAGCATGAACTGTGCTAAACTTGGTGGTATTGCCTGAGAATCCAGCATTGTTATTCTTGCCATTGAAAATAATTCTTCATACTTACCCCTTTGGTTTCTGGGTCTTTTGGCTGTTTGTTTTTCTGTCCCCTTCCCGCCCCCCCATCTTCAGTGCAATCGCCTCTGTGTTAGTGCTAGGTAAGGATTACACTTCCCAGGGCAATTTGCATTTTATTAGTAACTGGAACACCACTTCAAGAGAAAACAGTGCATCTAAGAGTAGAGCTTCAGGCCACAGTGACTTCACATTTTAAGGCTGGTAAAGTATCTTTCTTGTATCCCTAAAATCAGGATATACAAGTAGAACAGATTAGAAGCGGGGGAACCTAAAGATGTTGTGTGTCTGGCACTTAGTAGGTACTCATTTTTAAATGAATGAATGAATTGATTAATAAGGCTTAGGGGTGCAGAGTTTTTAGGGAGGGAATAGGAAGAATAGTGGAAATACATACCTTTTAAAGGAGGGATTATAAATGTTAAATTTTATAAATTTTTTAAATTAAAAAATTTAATTGTAAATTTTAACAGAGGAATTTTAAAGGAGGACTTGGTGACTGTGTGGTCCTGAGACATGTGTAGAAGAGAGCATTAAAATATATATATACATAGTTACAGAATCTAGGAGAGTATCCCTGACAGAACCAGGACCCAGAAGAGTCCTGTGTTTGATCATATGAGCACACAATTACCATTTTTGAGTACACATTTGAAAACCTTCCTTCACTTCACCTGTCTACAAGTTAACTTACGTGAATCACTGCCTTGCATCCGGATTCTTCTCCCTAATATCCTCTGTTCAACTTTTTCTTCTATTTCTCTATGCCCAGGGAAATAGGAGGAAAAGTAGGGCTCAGTATGAATTGGGTGCCCAGATTTCTTACAAAAGGATCCAAAGAATTCTTATCCTTTCCTTATTCTACTTTTATCCCCACTTGAATTTGTCATGTCAAAATTTCTTTAGGAAAACCTGTTTACTTCAGAAAAAAGTATATAGGCCATTGTTTGGAAAGTTATGCTTTCAATGACTCACACTTTTTGCCTCTCTTTTGCACTGGTTATGCTGCCCTTGGTTATGCAGAGATAACAGGCTGACTTTCCTCCCAAAAGCATTCTTCCTTGACAGACTGGTTTGCTCTAATCTGTATAAACACTCTTGCCTGCTGACCAGTAGTCTTGTATTTATGAGGCCCTTAGAAAACACTGCAGGCTGCAGAGTGACCATGAATAGCAAACTTAATTTGGTTTAATGTGTTTTGGCTTGCTTGACCTCACCAGAATAAAAATGTGCCTGCTTAAATTATTGTATTGGGACTTAAAAAAAAAAAATTCTAGGACATTTATCTCATTGGAAGATTTGCAGGATCATTTTAGCAAGGGTTTAAGTCCATATTTAATGTCAGATAGACTTGAGAAATGTTTAACATAGAGTTTTAATCACAGATTAGGTTTTTGTAAGTTCTGAATTTTAAGTCTGAATTACTATTTTTTTCTTGCTACTTTTTTTTTTTTTTCTAGACAATTGGCGGGCAACGACCTTTCTTTTATCCACCCAAAGGCCTTGTCTGGGTTGAAAGAACTCAAAGTTCTGTAAGTAATGCAATTTTAGAGTTTCACAGCTGGCTGTGTATTTTCTTTCTGCATAGTCAACATGCTTGGAACTAGGTTAAGCACAGTTTCTTTTAGTTCAGGATTAAAAGATTTAAGGAGTGGCCAGTGAGTAGTGTGGGAGGCTAGAGTTTGATGTAGGCAACCCTGCATCTAGAAAACAAAAGTTAAAACTCTAAATAATAGGTATTCTGACCTCCAGTATATTACAGTTGAATGTTAGGCTTTTTGGGTGCCTAATGCATTGAAGCAAACCCATACTTAAATTTTACTGGTAGGGTTTTGTTTCTACTTATTTTATAGCTATAAGAACTTTGAAATTCCTGACTCTAAAAGGGAAAAAGGCTTACAAGTGCTCCAAATGTTAAAATAATTTTAGAGCTCAAGGGAATTCAGATGCCTACAATTTGTGTAGCCAGAGAATGGTGAGGAAATAAATTCTTGGCAGTGGTCAGGAGCCTGGAGTATGGCAGATTAGGAAACAGGTGAACTGACTGCCCCCACTTCTGCCACTACCATGCTGGATGACCTTCAGCAGGTCATTAGACCTCTCTGGTTCAGTGAGCTAGGTAGGACCTTTATCTCTTCTATTCTGTGGTTATGACTCATGTCAGGCAGTCATTTTATTAATGTGACAGGAATGGCTTCAGGCAAAAAAATCAAAAGGATTTCATTTTCAGTATGGATCTATGCATCTATTCGGCAGGCCCTAACTAGTAGATGATCAAAGCTCTATTTCTCTTCTGGCCCCACATGCGTTGAGGACATTCCTGCTGTTCCTTAAGAGCTTGGGATCTGCCATCCGCTTGGAAAAATTGGCTTTACCTGATGTCCATGTTTCGGGGCTCTGCTTTATTCCAATTTGAAAAGGCATTAGGAATTCCAACGGATTTGCTTATTATACCTCCCAGTTAACTTGTTATAGCTCCTAATTAACATTAACTAATAGTACCCAGGGTGATGAACATTAACTAGAGTGCCTTAATTACCAGAAACAAAACCACCCTTGGAAACGTGGATTACCCAGCAAGTCTGTGTTAGGGCATGGCTTGGGATAGCAGTATAGATTTCCTTTCTGGCTTTGCAACAAGTGCTTCTTTTTTTTTTTCTTTTTTCTCTTTTTTTTTTTTTAATTATTATACTTTAGGTTTTAGGGTACATGTGCACAATGTGCAGGTTTGTTACATATGTATCCATGTGCCATGTTGTTTTGCTGCACCCATAACAAGTGCTTCTTGAAGTTTTGCAATTCTCTCATCTTAGATGCTTTTCACCTCCACCTCCCCCCTATTTTCCCATTGGAAATATATTTTGGAAAAAAAAAAAAAAAGAGCTCTGAATTTTTCTAAGAAAAAATGGTAACTATCACTTGTTACTCACTAACCAAAAATTTTCTTTCAGAACGCTCCAGAATAATCAGTTGAAAACAGTACCCAGTGAAGCCATTCGAGGGCTGAGTGCTTTGCAGTCTTTGTAAGTAACTTCTTGGTTTCTTGACTCACCAAGAGACTACTCTGGCTGTTAAAGGTGTAAAGAACTAGAATTGTAAGGAAAGAGGAGATTTATCCTTTCATCTGAGATAAAAACAGAGATAGCTAGTCGATGTTATCAAAATGTCCTTTGGTGAGGGAGAAGGAGGTGGTTCTGTTTACCTCCTCTCTTGTCTTAGAGGCTGAGAGAAAGCTACTGGGTATTCACTGCTGGGTGTACTTCCATGAACTTGTGCACTGCTGGTGATCAGCACCCCTTTGGAACCAGTTATGTGTGTACAGAAGTTTTAGTGTCTTGTGCCTTGACTGTCAAGAAACAGCCACAAAGAGGTTTCTGTTTCGTGTGGTAATGATAATCAGAACAAATCGACTGTAATTCCTCAATTTGGTCAAGAGAGCTTCTCAGAAAAAATGAAAAAGTATTCTTCAAAACAAGGAACTTCATTAGCTTCTACTAGAATAATGAATACAAATTTGCATTGCCTCACTTCGTGTCCTAAATACCAAATACAATGGGACTCTGGGGCATAGTTTCTCTAAGTGTGGTACTTTGACCACACTTTGCAACAGACTCACTAGGGGGAGATTGCTAAAATGCAGATCCCTAGGCTATATCCTAGAAGTAATGCTGGTTTTCTTTTTAAAGGTAGAATTCAGAAGTCTGATTTTAAGTAACAAATAATCTCCCCAGAAGCACTCTGAATAAAAAATGTTAATAGTTATCACCCTTATGTGTGCTGGGATAAAATTGCGTTTTAGTGACATCACATATTTGTATACAATTTGTCTCTTAGGTTTTGTATTCTACTTTGAAATAACTGCAAATATTAGGAAATGCACGCAAGTTAGAAAATATAGCGTGAAAATGATTGAGCTGCTTGTCCCATCAGTTTGCTAACATAAAGCTATTTTTAACTGCACCAAAGAGACATCCCTGGAAATTATAAATTATAGGTTACCATTTGATTTTAGATGAGATATTCTAGTAGTTAATGAGCAATGAATGTGAAAATAAAAATATATGCTGTACAGTTAAACTGTAAACCGTATCTAACCCATAAACAAGGAATATCCATTGTGTTGGCCATTCAATTCTTAGTTGAAATGAAAGTTTAATTTAAGGTGGTTGTATTAAGTAGCTTCCTTCACTAAAATGGTAAGTTATGGAACATAAGGATTTGTTTTTCACCACAGCTAATTGGGTAGGTTCTAGGTAGACTCGTAAAAGGAATCAATGGGAATGAGTTCCCTTATAGAAATGTTATTCGGCTGACTTCACACACTCTCTCAACTCAGGTGGATGTACACAGGGCAAGTCATCTGACCTCTCTTGGACCTGAATTCATCAGGCATTTTAAATAGTCATGTTTTCTTTTGCTTCTTAAGAATGTATTTTACTTCCAGACCTGCATATTGAATTGTCATTTTGTAAGATTTAATAATCAAAATACTCAATTATTTTGCCTAGTTTAAAGGGTAATAAAGAGAAGACTAAAATCTCATTTTCAACTGTAGAACAGAAAAATTATTCTCTCTAATTTGTGGTCAATAAGTACATGAAAGTACGAGACATTTATTGGTAATGTAGATGATTTAAAATGATGTTTTTCACAGAAATCATAGGTTTCTCTTCATGTTTTAAAAAAGCATACTGTGCTTATCATTCATGGAGCAAATTGCTTAGTTTAAATTATCTCCAAAATTGGCATGAGTGTATGGAGTGGAGGTAAAACAAACTTTTTTTTAAAGGCATTGGGATGTTTTCATATATATCAGAAACACAAGGAGCTGCTCTGGGTCAGGCCTGTTTTCTTTAAGAAGGAGGTGCTCATGCATTTGTTAGTAGAGTGGGTGCAGTGGTGAAGTTAGATAGAGTTCTCTCATGGTGTAAAACAGTCTTATCAGCACTTGAGTCATTTTGAAAATCTGTTCTTCAGATCTGAATTACATGAAAGATTTCATTGTGGTTTTGAATAGTGCTTAAAAGAAGCAAAGTTCATTAGGGATTGAGATTGACCAGAAGTGGTTTGATGCAAGTGTATGTTTGATATTGACTATAAAATCTGAAAGCCAATTGTTGATACTAATAAAAAGGTAGCATAATTGCCTCCCATAAAGTTAAAATAACTAAAGCATTACCTCAGCAGGGTATTAAAATGGTATGTCATAATTATCTCCACTAGAAATTTTTTAACATCAGATTACATTTTTATTGACTATTAAAAGATCTCAAAGATTAAATTTCCTAGGTTTTTCTCAGTTTTAAAATATGTTTATAACACTTACATTATTGGTAAGTTGGAACAGAGAGAAAGGAGATCTTTTGATTATACAGGTGTTTATTGATAACAAAGACTTTCAACAGTTAAATATCTGCATTTAATATTATTTTGTTACTGTAGTTTGTTTAGACAAGAAATTTAAAAATACATGAGTCTCAGTCAATTGTAAAATAGGCTTTTGAGAATAGAAAATAGAAGCATGTTTTCCAGACAAAAATAACAAAGAAATTGAGTGAATAAATATGTTATTCACCATTTAACAAGAAAACTGCGATTAATAAAGCAATAGTTTAATCTCTTACCACATGGAGTTTAAATAGAAAAATACCTTAATAAACCCTCATATTCTTTCTACTTTGTAAGATAGCTGATGCTTTTCAGCATCTACTTAAAGAATTATAGTATTTTCTTCATCTGTTAGGATGAATACTAATAGAATAGATCATTGTTACAAAGCCACACTGAGACAGTGCTCTGAAGCACTGGTCTCAGTATAAGTCCATACTCTTCACTTTTATGGGTGCCTCACCACACCCACATGTGAATTGAGAGATAAGGATTAATCATTTGAGTCACCAGAAATCGTTTTTCTCATTTAACCTCTTATTTAAGAGTTTCATTTTTCCATAGTTCTTTTTAATCCCTACTTATGTGTGACTTCACAATTTTTGGAAATTTTTAGTACGGAGGAAATTGTGTCCGTGCTTTTATTGTTGTATTATGCTATTTTATTGTTGTACCTGTGCTATTTTGTATAGAGGATAGCTTTATTACTGTCTTAGCTCAAAATTCACCTAGTTTTCTAGCAGTAAGTTAAGGCTGTCTTTTTTCCTTGATGACACAGAATTCACAAGAGTTTAACGGTTGTATACAGTACTGAATTTATATTAAAAAGGCACTGACAACTTTCCTTGTTATACTATTTTCTGTATCAGTGGAGGCATTGTAGGTATTTGGAGGTGCCTTACATACTATTTTATTGAATATGAATATACATCATCAATATGATAAACAATTTAAACTTTTCAGCTGCAGTAACACTAAAGAACTTCAATTTGTAACGAAAATACAACCCAAACCCCTTACCTAGCCTATAGGGACTTATGGAATGTGGACCCTGTTTGCATTCCCAGCCACATGTGTGTCCCTGGTCCCTCTACTCCCCTCCTCCTGTGTTTTAATCACTCTTAACCTTCTGGGAGTTGCTGGATCATACTAAGTTGGTTTCTGCTACTGGGTCTCTGCCTTGGCTCTTTCCTTTGCCTAAAACACTCCTTGCCCAGCTCCTACTTTGACTCATTCTTGCTTTTTCTTTAGGTCTCACTTTAAATGTCACCTTAGAAATACTTTTCTTGACCAAATGCATTTTGAGTAACTACCCTCCTCCTCAGAGTCCATCAGTCTTTAACCGCAGTGCCCTGTTTATCTACTCCAGAGGTACTTTTTAAAGTACTTCGTTATCATTTTGTAACTTATTATGTTGTATGTCACCTCCGCCACTGGAATGTCAGTCTCTTGAGGACAGGCCTCATGCCTGTTGTGTTAACTATTTTATCCTTTGTACCTAACAAGATGCTCAGTTTAACTGTGTTGAGTGAATTGCAGGTAATTAAGTTATCTACAAGTATAGTTTAGCTACATTAATATTTATTTATATAATATGCTTAATTGTATGCTTATGTATTTAAGTCTTTTTCTTCCTAAGAATGGAAAAGTTCCACGAGGGGTGTGTGTGTGTGTGCGCGTGTGTGTGTGCACACATGTTTGAATGCACTCCTATCTGCTCATTAAAGCGAATCTCCTAAACAGCTCTGTAGGCAGTACTTTGCCGCTCTGTAGCCAGTACTTGGCCAGTCTGTTATGTAAAAGTTGCCTGTCACAGGGCAAGTTCTAAAAGCCCCAAAAATAAACAAGTCTAAAAATGTGTGTTTCTAGGTACATTCTTAAGGCAGCTGCTCAGTGTCCTAAGCTCTCCCTTTTTAGGTGTTCTTTCAGTTATCTTGACTCTATTAGAAAGAAAGCTTCCATCAGATATTCACCAGGACCAATGGTCTTTAACCCCTGCTAATCTGTCATTAGGAAGGGAAAATGCATCTGGGGCTGGGAGCAGTTAATTGGGACCAGGGGCCCAGGACTTGACTGTGGTGGAAAGGGGCAATTATGGCAGGAACTGAAGTTGGAACAGCACAAGGAAACAGGAGGCACAAAAACCACTCTAAAACTCAGAATTTCCTGAACCCGAAAGTTGTCAAACTATTTCTTCAAAAAGATGCAGTCATTTTGAATTTTTAACCAGTTTTTTTTTCTGTTCTGTAATTTTCACAAAGAAGTCCAAGGTTGTGAGGCATGAATATAAGTAATGAAGATACATCGGCAAGGGATTTGTGAGGAAAGCTGTGATTTGCCTGGCACATAGTGTCCCTCATCATATTAATACCAGATTGTCTTTGCGTTGAAAAGCAATTATTCCAACAATTACATCTTGTTGTGCCAACAATAATACATAGGACTTAGTTTCCTGATTTTCAGATAGGGACTTAATTTTAAATATGAGTAATCCTATTAGTAAGGTGTTCTTAATTCCAAAAGTTTTGGAAAAATTGAAGAAACTTTAAAGCCACAGTAACATTGATTCGAGGAGCTGCTTGATTTTTCCAACAGATAATTTGACCTTAATAACTGTTAATTTTGGCACACTGATTTTTCAAAAGCACTTAACTGCTAAGAGAAGAGGAAAAAGTTGCTTTGCCTGTGCATGACACTTACATTTTTAACTTGCCTAAAGGTAATAAGGATGATTGAAAATCTATTTAGATTCTTTATTGCTATACAAAAATTTTAAGTATTTTCTAATCTTTCTCCTTGGTACAGAATCAGAGTAGCAACTAAATTCAATGTCTAATGTTAGTTATAATGTAACATTGGAAGTAAAGTAGCTTATTTGGTCAGCTTAGTTTCTTTTTTTTTTTTTCTATGTCTGATAATTATGCTCTAAAACATAATTTCAATATGAACTTTGCAAGTGTTTTTAAAAAATATATCTTTCTGCTATAAAGTTACTTCTTAGCCAAAAGCCAAAGATAGTTGAAGAATATAGATTTGGATACATGCCATTCTTATGAAGGAAGAGAAAGAACTGAGTTTCATACACTATACAGATCATGAAAAAGTTATTAGATGTTATGAGGACTTCTAGTAAAATTAAAGATGGTCATTTTTATAAGTCCTTTTTGTTTTGAAAGCTTTGAGTTGTGAGACTTGAACTGAGTAATTTCACTAGAATTTGTTACTGAACATGGTTGTTTCTGTTTCTGTTAGGCGTCTAGATGCCAACCATATTACCTCGGTCCCCGAGGACAGTTTTGAAGGACTTGTTCAGTTACGGCATCTGTGGCTGGATGACAACAGCTTGACGGAGGTGCCTGTGCACCCCCTCAGCAATCTGCCCACCCTACAGGCGCTGACCCTGGCTCTCAACAAGATCTCAAGCATCCCTGACTTTGCATTTACCAACCTTTCAAGCCTGGTAGTTCTGTAAGTATCTATCCCTTTTAATTCCATATATTTGTGTTAATTGGGGTACAAAAACAGATTTCTTCTGACAGATTATTATCAAAGCACCTCGCTGAATATGCTCCTGAATAGTTAGTGCTTTGGGAGCTGCTTTTGTACAATATTAAACAGAATAGGATAATTTTAAAAATTACTAGCTGATGATAATTGTTGAATCTCCCTAAGATAAATGACCAGTTATAATCATGAGGAGAAATTGGGTCATTTAGCACACATTTATACAGCTTTTACTTGTGTCCCAGCAGCGTATTCAATGTTAAAAGAAGGGAAATCATTTCGAGGTGTCCATACAAGTTAGTCCCAGGGATATTTTGTGTTTTCCACTTGTTCAGAGAGTATGTGATGCAGCGTGTTTTTAATCTTCCAAGACATAACAAAATAGTGCTTCTTTTAAAATCTGCTGGAGATCTCATTGGTGTAAACTACACACTTCCTCCACACCGTTACCCTCATGTCCTCAGTAAGAGAGCTCATCAAATTTTTCTTCATATATTTAAGAGCTAATCAAAACTTTATTTTGATGTGAATAAATATTAATCTTCCATGTATGTACCATATTTCCACTAGAGATACTTTTCTCTTTCCATGAGGTAGTCTGTGTTTAGTGAATCTGTGCAGTGTACATAGCAAGAGATAACTACCCAATGTCACTTGTTTTCTGTGGTCAACAGAAAACTGTTTAGCTGTTTAGTTGTTGATATGTTGAGCTACATCATTCCTTTACACACCAACTCAGACATATAAAACAATGATAATAGTTGCCAATGGGAGGTGGAAAAGTCATTTTATACTTTTTTTCCCCCATAGGCATCTTCATAACAATAAAATTAAAAACCTGAGTCAACACTGTTTTGATGGACTAGACAACCTGGAGACCTTGTAAGTATATTCATATTTTGGGCAACTACATTGTGATATTGAAAGTATAATTTTGTACTTCATTGCAGAAAAAAAAAATATTGGCCTTGAGTTCAGCTCCTTATTAATTCACTTTGATACCAGACTAAATTCTTGCTATCAAATAACCTAATTATGAATACTGATCTAAGTCCATGGCTAAAAATGGCAAAGTGTGAATTGCATATTTTCCCCCAAAGAATACACATTCAAAACAGCTCAATCTACAAAGATTTATACCTTTCCAGAAATGTTGGTTTTGTTAAATGTATGACAGTTTTGGAAGTTAGAAACTTCTAAAATGAATTCTGGATAGTTTTATTTTTTCCATGATCTCAGTTGCCTTCTAATTGTGAACACTGGGTTTGAATACTATATCTGCTTTTACATATAACAAATGAAGATTTTATATTCTGCTATGATACTTCTGTTGTTGTTTCCACGAGCGAAAGTGTTTGAGACCTCTGGCTGTTTCAACTGTACATTGCACCACTATATAAGTAAAAGGCATTGTGTAGCTGTATATAATTGAGAATAGGATCTTTATTTTTGTTCTTTTAGCCTATATTAGTTGCCTTTATTGCCTTTACTCAAAGATAATGTAATTTTTGCTGTTGTGATGAGTAAATGATTCAGAGAAGGTCCCAATTACATGGGTGAGTAAAACCTGACTGGAATGCTCAGGGTTTGTAGTATTTTATTTGAGTGAATTTTCTGGTTAACTGTCAATTAATGAGAAGACTTAAAATCTTTTAGGACTCTATTAATTCACTTTTCTATCTAAATTAGAGGATAGGAAACATTAATGGATATATGAAAGTTGAAAATCTTGTAGAAGATAGTTCCAAACTCAGATCTCCTTTGCTAAGTGTGTGAGTTCTAGTGTTATAAATAAAAGATTGAATCGGTTTCCTAATCCTAAGCTTGTACACTATTTCAATTATGTTAAAATTAAACCTCTTCCCAGTTAAATTCTTATTTGCCATTTTTTCTTCTATGTTACAAAAAGGAAAAGGAAAACAATAGGTCTCAGAGGAGCTGAGCTTTTAATTTTATTTTACTTTCATTCTGAAATCAATCATGCTAATCATATGCCAGTGTGCTCTTTATGTTAAAAGAAATTAAACTTTAAACACTCTCAGAACTAAGACTTTTCAGTACAGATCACTATGGCTTGTCTTTCTCTTAACTAATATAAAATTACCAATAATTCATAACCTGTATGAGGACAACAGTTGTGTGAATCTACCCTGGTCCTTCTGATTATTATTATTATTATTTTTTATTTTTTTGAGACGGAGTCTTGCTGTGTCACCAGGCTGGAGTGCAGTGGCATGATCTTAGCTCACTGCAACCTCCGTCTCCCAGGTTCAAGAGATTCTCCTGTCTCAGCTTCCTGAGTAGCTGGGACTATAGGCATGCGCCACCACGCCCTGCTAATTGTGGTATTTTTAGTAGAGATGGGGTTTCACCACGTTGGCCAGGATGGTCTCGATCTCTTGACCTCAAGATCTGCCCACCTCAGCCTCCCAAAGTGCTGGGATTACAGGCATGAACCACTGTGCCCGGCCTCCTTGTGATTATTTTTATCTCAGGTCATCACGCTGATGGTGGAACTGAGGTCAGCTGCTCTTATACCAGAATTTCAGGAAGCCACTGTGAACTCCAAATGGAAACCTCAGTTTCACACTGTCATTTACAAATGGATATTCAATGAATTATATTCTAGAATGCATTTTCAGAGAAATGCTATTCAGATGATTTATGTATTTAATGCATCAGTAATACATGATTTTGAGAATTCTTTGAACTGTAAAAACATCATGGAAGAAGAATGATTTCTCTCTATTCAGTATTGTAAGAAAAGGTGTAAATTCAGTTAAACTCCTACATGGTTTTGAATGACGATATGGTTGATAAAGAAAGATTATCATACAGAGGATATGATTTTAAAAAAGTATGTCTGTAACAAAATGCCTTATGAATTATGACCACTATTTAATATTTTGATATATTTTCACCCATTTTTTTCTAGAGACTTGAATTATAATAACTTGGGGGAATTTCCTCAGGCTATTAAAGCCCTTCCTAGCCTAAAAGAGCTGTGAGTATTGCTTCATTCTCTTTATGTCTTCATATCCCTGAAACTCAGGATTTAATGTTCCATCAATGAGATTTTAGAACATCTTGTTCCATTACGTATAACCATAATGCATGCACACAAACACAGATAATCATAAAGTTGGATTGTGTTCGATGACAGAGACAATTTTGAGTATAGATTGCTGTATAGGGTTAGATGCTGGTAAAACAAGAAGGCCTGATATACAGTGTCTGCCTTTAAGGAGCTTGTAGTCTTAGTCTTACTGGGGAAACTGATCATGTTAAGACAGACAGCTGTTTCTAGGTAGAAATAAATGCTGAATGTATAGGATAAATAAATCATTCTGGAAGAATACCTAATTGAAGTTTGGAGTTACTGCAGAAAGCGTCACCAAAAGGAAGGAGTTTGACTGGACTTGAAAGAATAAAAATATTTAAACACAGGAATGAGGGAGCATTTTTGTTTTTATTTCTTTTTGTTTGTTTGTATGTTTTGAGACAGGGTCTCACTCTGTCACCCAGGCTGGAGTGTCACGGTGCAGTGGCATGATCACAGCTCACTGCAGCCTTGACCTCCCAGGCTCAGGTGTTCCTCCCAACTTAGCTTCCTGGGTAGCTGGGACTGTAGGCATGCACCGCCACGCCCAGCTAATTTTGAAATTTTTTCTAGAGATAGGGTTTCATCATGTTGCCCATGCTGGTCTCAAACTCCTGGGTTCAAGTGATCCCCTCAGAATGCTGGGATTACAGGCATGAGCCACTGTCCCCTGCCTGAGGGAACATTTTGGACGTCGGGTTTGTCATGGGTAGAGTTAGTGACTGTATATGGCACAACAGGGACTGTGTGTCATGAGCTAGTTGATGGTTAACATTCTAAGATGCATTGCCAAGAGGGTAAATACAGGCTACAGTGAGAGAGATTTTGAGGTTAGAACACCTGTTTCTCATGGTCTAAAGCTTTTTTTTATGATGAAGCAACAGATAAATGCATATGAGGGATCTGATAGATACCAAGCTAAGCAGTGGGTTAAAAAAGAATTAGGTATGATACCGTAAAAGATAAAATAAAATTAAAATTTGAGATTTCCTATGCTTTTGAAAATTTTCATGTAGTCATTATCAGTTGTATTTTATATAATGCTGAACAGCAGTAGATACTTGGGTTTTATTTTGCAAGAGGATAATGCATTTCAAAATACTTTTCTCCTATCTTTCTAGAGGATTTCATAGTAATTCTATTTCTGTTATCCCTGATGGAGCATTTGATGGTAATCCACTGTTAAGAACTATGTAAGTATTTTTGAAAGTTTCTTTTAATGTATAATTATGTGAAGCTGTGACCGTACAATGCCAAACACCCTGATAAAGAATGAAAAGTCAGGCTTTTAGATATATGTACATTGTGAACATAGATTTAATATTAGAGTGCTTGTGAACATATGAAAATTTTACTTTTTTTGGATATTTTCACAGACATTTGTATGATAATCCTCTGTCTTTTGTGGGGAACTCAGCATTTCACAATTTATCTGATCTTCATTCCCTGTAAGTATATGAATTTAAAAACAAACCTGGATATTTATACAGTTGTTTTAGTGGAAAACAAGAATTTATTACTGGAACTCCAGAAAACAAAATCTTTAAAATTTTTTTCTCCCTTGGGCAGAATTTATAATTGTTCTTATTTTTGTGAATACTTGGCCAAATTATCACACTTTCAAGTACATTCAAGAGATGAAACTAGTTTTATTTTTAGTTATAGTTGCACTGTAATTTTAAACTGTTTAAAACATAAAATATGAAAAAAATTTAAAAATTACTTTGTCTTTCTCCATTTCTTAAAGAGTCATTCGTGGTGCAAGCATGGTGCAGCAGTTCCCCAATCTTACAGGAACTGCCCACCTGGAAAGTCTGTAAGTAAGGCCCTTTGAAGAGGGGTTGTATAAAGATAACACTGCTGGACTGCCAGCAGGGTGCCAGGGTCTTTTAGTGACAGTGATGGGTTTATGTTGATTCCTCCAGTTTCCCTTTGTATATATCATGCATGGAGAAGAATATATTGGGTTTGGGGTCAGTGAGCTTAGGCAGAGTAGAGCCGATTATGTGGATAAGATCTGAAAAGTTCACAGAAAATACAAGGCATTAACAAAGTGCCAAATTAGAAGCAGTGCTTTCAGAATTTAGAAGTGGGAGCAATCGATGTAGACTACTTCACGGAGGAGGTAGAAGGTTTGAATACTGTCAGGTTTCCCAGAGCTGAGTCTTTTATTTAAGGCAGGATTAGTAAAACTGGAAATACCAAAAGTATTCTCAGATAGCATATAGATGAGCAAATATAGCTGGAATTGCATGTTTATAATAGGATGGGGGTGGTATGGAGAAACCGGAGAATTGTTTGGTATTAGACTTTGAAATGACAAGCCTTGAACGTTGCACATTTGGTTGTGGCAGTTTCCCAGTGAGTGGTCTGTGCATGAGTTTACAGGTGCACTTAAGATCTTGATGACCTCAGCCCTCTAGACAGTCAGATGGGGCCTGAGGCAGCTAGGGCCTCTAGCCACAGGAGTCTTACTGCAGCGTGCCATTTAAATGTTACAATGGTCACACGTGACAATATATTTTTTAAAAAAGAACTTGGGAAGCACTGAGGTAAGGAGTTTAAACTTGACTCTTAAGGCAGTTGGAGGTGTTGAGAATATTTGAGGAGGTAATGTGAGGAGGGTAAGGAGAAAGAGACTAGAGATGGGGAGAACAGTGAGGCGGCCGTGGGAATAATAGTCCACCTGACCAGATGAACACATTGAATTATGAGAGCCCCAGGTCTTTAATCCATCACTGGATTTGCACTAGGACAAATAGCATGGTCTGTCTGAGATTTCTCCATCCCTCTCTGCCTCACTTCACTTTTTCTGAAAGAATTAGATGCTAGAAACACAACAGAGGAAGAAATAACAGGAACTGGTGATAGACTACAGAAGTGAGGGGAATAAGAGAACATTTTCGAATGCTGAGCCAGTCTGACTGAAAGAAAAGACAGAAACAAGATTTGGGGGCAGAATGCAAGTTGGTTTCAAAGGTCTTGGGTGTAAGAAGGTGACAACTTGCAATTAACTGTGATCAGACTGTGTGACTGTAGATTAGTGTTTTCCTCCTGGTCCATGTGGGAAATCAAGCCCGGTATCAACATCTAATGTCACAAGTGTTTTTGAGTTACTGTGAAGATGATATCAGAATTGAGGTTCAGTTCACCTTCCTGCATGTCTAACTTTATGGAATAATTAGGCCATGGGATGTATAGAATCTAGTCCATATGTAAATATGTGAGCACTTTTTTTTTTATTATTTTTCTATATGGGAACAAATTTTGCTTAGTATCTTGAGTTGAATTATTTCTTACATGAATAATGTTTTTCCACAGGACTTTGACAGGTACAAAGATAAGCAGCATACCGAATAATTTGTGTCAAGAACAAAAGATGCTTAGGACTTTGTAAGTTGGATTCTTCTTCCCTTCCCCTCATACCTTTTGTTTATATATTCACACATGTTCAATTTTATTTTAAGGATCTACTTTCATAAGGTGGTTTTGAGGTATAATTACTTCTTAGTTGTTGTAAAGGAGCAGATATGTGAGTCATCTCCAGGGTGGGTAATGTGCATTTGAATTAGCTTTTAGGGTTTTGAATATATCATATACTTGTGACTTTATTTTGAACAAAGTAAAACCAAGATAGGTTCTTTCTTCATTTTTTCTCATCCTGCTCTTTGTCTTTATTCTAGTTTCTCCAGGGGTAGCTCTCCTCATAGTCTCCTCCTTTCATCTGCAACCTAAGCAGAGCCTAACTCTTTATTCAGTCTGGAATGAACTAAAGCATGTCGCTTTCTAAAAACTTTAGGCTGACCTAGAAACTAAAAGTAAATAAAGGATGTAAAAATGTCTCCAGAATAAACAATTAAGTTATTAAGTTGTTAATAAGTATTCAGTGGTGGGATATAGTAACAAAATAAATGACTGATTGATTAAGCCAGTAAAGTCACACATCCACTTAACAATAGGAATACATTCTAAGAAATGTGTCATGGGGCAATTTTGTCATTGTGCGAAAATCACAGAGTATGCTTACACAAACCTCGGTGGTTTCTTCTACGCACCTGTGCTATATGATATAATCTGTTACTCCTAGCCTACAAACCTGTACAGCATAATACTGTACTGAATACTGTAGGCAATTGTAACATAATAGTAAATATTTGTATATCTAAACATAGAAAAGTTAGAGCAGAAATATGGTATTATACTCTTATGGGACCATAACATTGTATATGGTGTCTGTCATTGACCAAAACTGTTATTTGGGTCATGACTATAATTTAGTGATGCAGTGGTGTATCAAACTTAAACATAATGATCACTGTTGAGGAAAAACTGCAGTGGGACTGAAAGTTAACTAGTTCTGGTGTTTGATGTAATATAACTGTTTTTTAAAATGTTGATAAGCATACCATTTCTCTTAGAGCTTTTCAATAAAAGAATATATAAGTTATTTATGGGATAACCAATATTGAAAAAATACAAATTTTTAAACTGTATAAATATAAATTTAAAAAAATGTAGCTTTACCACTTAAATTTTATGTATTTTGTATATTTTTCTATATTTACATATTTAATTTTACATATTTATGTTATGTACTTATATATATACTTTATAGAAATATATTTTTACATATTTTATGGTGTCTATGCTCAACAATATATTCTTGAACTTTATCAATCTTAGGCTTATTGTATCACTGAGGTATTTGAGAAGCTGACAAGTCTTAGGAAAAAAATAATTGTTTTTCTTATTCAGGCATATCTCTTTATTACTTATCTTATCTCTGCTTTCAATGCTTCTGAGTACCACTCTTTTAATATAATATTCTGATAACATAGCATTAATTTGTTAATTTCCATTGTTTCAAGGGACTTGTCTTACAACAATATAAGAGACCTTCCAAGTTTTAATGGTTGCCATGCTCTGGAAGAAATGTGAGTTGGTCTTTGACTTACTCCTTTTGCTGTGGTATATTGTTAAATTTGTTGAGCATTTCATATTTTTAATAGATGGCTTCAAGAGTAAGAAATTAGAAATTCCTGTAATCAGATGTTCCCATAAATAACAGGTCAAATTGAACCAGATGTGTTCGTGCAACCAGCATATATTAGGCACTTACCTATCAGGCATCCCATGAAACACTATGTGGGAAAAGTTGGAAGTTGGCATATATTTAAAAGAAATAGAAAACGAAAACTTGTCCAGCTATTGAGGGAAACCAGACATGAGTGCCAATTCCCATCATGTCCTGTGTTGCACAGCTCTGGTGGAAGTTGGTTGGGAGATGGGAAGAGGGAGGCATTAATTCTCCCATTTTCACTCTATGTAGTCCTGTAACTTTATTCCTATACGGTATTTGTCATAGTTGTGTTGTCTTGGTTCCTTTTCTCCCTGCATCATCTTCCTTCTCTTATGCCTGAGTGGGGTTGATGGGGGAATTTAGATAGCATACCAGTTAATTCTCAGTATAATATGGGATGAAATACCAATTAGTCTCTTTCATTTTATAGATGAGAAAAGGGCAATTCTCTTTCAACAAGATCACTGTTACATAAGAATAGTTATTTAAATTTAGAAAAAACTCAAATAAGAAATGTTGTAATGTTATTTTTCAAAATAGAAAGTAACTTTTTTCTTTTTCTCTATCCCTTTCTCTTTCCTCCTCCTGCTCTCTTCTTTGTATTTGTCTTCGTCTTTCTTCTTCTTTTTTTTATTTAGTTCTTTACAGCGTAATCAGATCTACCAAATAAAGGAAGGCACCTTTCAAGGCCTGATATCTCTAAGGATTCTGTAAGTTTGTCTGCGATTATTAAAGACAATAAATTTTTTCCAAACTATGTTAATATGTTGTTATGATTTCCATGTTACTAGAAATACTTAAAGATGTAATTTTAATTTCAGCCTGAACAACATGGTGAAACCCCATCTCTACTAAATACAAAAAATTAGCCGGGCATGATGGTGCATGCCTGTAATCCCAGCTACTCGGGAGGCTGAGGCAGGAGAATCGCTTGAACCCTGGGGGTGGAGATTGCAGTGAGCTGAGATTGCGCCATTGCACTCCAGCCTGGACAAGAAGAGTGAAACTCCATCTCCAAAAAAAAAAAAAAAAAAAAAAGATGTAATTTGTGTTCAATAAATATTATTTTTAGACTTTACCTAAAATATTATTTTAGACATTGCAAGATTTTTAGACTTGCAACTTTATAAATAATCTTTCAATATTTTTTACTTTAGCTAATTGTACATTGGCAAGTAGAAAAATGTATAATGTGTATAACTGAAGTGATGTAGCTTGTTTGTTTTCAAGTTATAATAGTGAGGTTTGCCAATTCATTAGGGCAAGGGTAGGCAGACTACAGCCCATGGGCCAAATCCAGCCGGCTTCCTGGTTTATCAATTAAGTTTAATTGAACACTGCCAGGCCTTTATTATTAAAGTGCTGTCTAAAGCTGCTCTCACCCCACTATAGCAGAATTGAGCAGTTGCAGCAGAAAGTCTATGACCCACAAAGGTGAAAATATTTACTATCTGGCCCTCTACAGAAGAAGTTTGCTGACCCCTGCACTGGAGTATCTATCATGACAAATAGAGTTCATAAGCCACAGAAGCACTTATTTAAAAAAATCATTTGTATTTGACTACATATTTGTTCCAGGTACTCTCATAAGCACTTGGGAATATAGAGGTGACTGAGACAAACCTTGCCACTCACTATCTTCCTAGAACTTTAGCACAGAAACATAGTACATTAAATTAGTGAACATTTTTCTTTTCTTTTTTTTTTTTTTTTGAGACAGGGTCTCTCACTCTGTCACTCAGGCTAGAATGCACTGGTGTAATCACAGCTCACTGCAGCCTCCAATGCCTGAGCTCAAACAATCCTCCTGCCTCAATCTCCTGAATAGCTGAGGGACTATAGGTGCACACCACAATCTCCACCTAATTTTTTCTTCTTCTTTTTTTTTTTTTTTGGTAGAGATGGGGGTCTCCCTATGTTGCCCAGGCTTGTCTCAAACTCCTGGGCTCAAGTGATCCACCCACCTTGGCCTCCCAAAGTGTTTGGATTATAGGTGTGAGCTACCTTGCCCAGCACAACATTTTTCTATTATAGAAAAAGTTTGAAAAATTGATAGTGAAGTGAAATTACATATATCGAATACAGTTTTTTAGTATATCCCCTTTAAGAAATATGACATGCACTCTACGAGAAACTATTTAATTGGTAATTGGGTTGCTGGATCATCTCAAGTTGTGGACTAACTTTCTGTAAGCCTGGGCAGTCATAGGGAAGAAGACTTGCTCCTAGTTGCCATCACTTTTAGAAACTGGTAAGTGACAATAAGAAGCTGGTCTTTTGGTGATTTGGAACCAAGTGTGTTGAGTTTCCTTGTTATCTAGGAAATGTGTCTCGGAATGAATTTACTCAATGTTTAAATTTCCTTTAAGGTTCAGTGTGTGTTTGTAGATTATTTCTGTTTTATTAATTCTATAATATCAGAATTTCTCAGGGTGTGTTCCTGAATACGGAGCTGGCTCTACTGTTGATGCAATTTTTATTTCCTGCTTAGGAAAAGAAGGGTATCTGCAGCCCTCCTGGAATGCTCTTGTTTGCATATTGATTGTTTGTCTTTTCTCGGAGCCTTATCACTAACCTTTGAGAAGGCAAATAATATGAAGTCTGTTTTTATTTTCAGCTTTTTCAGAAACTGGGCTTTTCCTTGCTGAGTTAGCAGTACCAAAGGTTATATCATATCATTTATATTTTTGAATTGGTATCAGAATGATAAAGTGGGAAAATTCACAACTGTTTTGAAACAGATGCAAGCTAGAATTACTGCTGTACAGAACATATTCCAAGAAATAGATTGTTGTGAAGGAGAGGCTTTCAACATAAACATGAAAAAATATTGCTGGGCGAGATTGAAGATCTATGTTATCTTATCAGCGATATTGTGTTACTACCTCTAATTCTAAAGTGTAGTCTAAGTAAGTGGCATTTTGAGTGTTTATTTGAAAGATTAACATGTTGCTCTTATAATTGCAGAGATCTGAGTAGAAACCTGATACATGAAATTCACAGTAGAGCTTTTGCCACACTTGGGCCAATAACTAACCTGTAAGTAGATGATTATGCAGTAATGTCATGAAAGTAGTAACTAGTGCTATAGAAACATCCGTTTTAACATTGTGGAATCAAAATATTTTTCTGTTTAGTTATTCCCTTGTATAAATGCTAAGCTGTATTTATAGTAAAGTCTTCTTAAATGGCAAGATACATGCTAGAACTATAATTTTAGCACCCCCACTTGATCTTAGGGATGTAATATTTATGATGTTAATACATATACAGATGTTTTTATGTGATTTATATATTGGGCATTAACTTGAAGTCTCATTCATATTTTAGAGATGTAAGTTTCAATGAATTAACTTCCTTTCCTACGGAAGGCCTGAATGGGCTAAATCAGCTGAAACTTGTGGGCAACTTCAAGCTGAAAGAAGCCTTAGCAGCAAAAGACTTTGTTAACCTCAGGTGTGTTTTTGCTTATTTTTCTTTTTTGTTGAAGTTATGGTAGGCTCCAAAATTACAGTGTCCTGGTTTTTTGCTGTGGTTCTCAGATTTTCTGATAGGCTATAATTTAAGGGTGTTTTCTATCTCAATCTTTGCAAATTTGGTGAAAAATAGAACATGAATATTATTCCATAGTCTTTAAGAACATGAACTGGAGCCCTTGATGGCCTCAAAGAGATAATACAGCTATTCACCAGAATGGTTTTTTAATACAGTGGACTTTTCATTAGCAATAAAATGGCAGAAACCATGTAAATGTGAACCTGCAGAAAACAATGCTATAATACTTCATGAAGATTTTGGAGTTATGGGGGACTGCATTAAATATAATAGAGAATATTGTTATGAGGCCAAACGTGGTGGCTCGCACCTGTAATCCCAGCACTTTGGGGAAGGCCAAGGTGGGCGGATCACTTGACACCAGGAGTTCAAGACCAGCCTGGGCAACATGCTGAGACCCTGTCTCTACAAAAAATACAAAAGTTAGCTGGATGTGGTGGCACATGCCTGTAGTCCCAGCTACTTGGGAGGCTGAAATGGGAGGATCACTTCAGCCTGGGAGTTCTAGGCTGCACTGAGCTGTGATTGCGCCATTACACTATAGCCTGGGTGACAGAGCAAGATGCTGTCTCTAAAAAAAGAGAGGTAATATTATTGTTGGAGAAGAGAATAAATATTTTCATTACATTTATTTAATCAAGTAAATGTATTTAATGGTATAAAGTCACAAAAGACCTGGGGCATTAATTTTAAGTGAAACTATCAGTTTCATATGATAAATTGAGCATAGTTAATACATTTATAAAAGGAGTCATAAGATATTACTTTAAATTGCAGTACTGCTGTTAAATTTTAAACAGTTTGATTTACATCCAACTGTTAAGAGAGATCTTATAGAAAGGGAGAAAGTCTCGGTGTCATCTGATACCAGAGCTGTTTTCACAGATGAGGAAACTGAGGCCCAGAGAGGATGAATGACCAGCCTAAAGCACATGACAGATCTTTCTGACTTCTTGTCTGAGGTTTTCAAAGTTTAAAATACTTTTACAAAACAAAACCGTGTCTGTGGAGTTGCTGTTCAGTGTAGATTTTACAACTTTTTTTCCAGGTCTTTATCAGTACCATATGCTTATCAGTGCTGTGCATTTTGGGGTTGTGACTCTTATGCAAATTTAAACACAGAAGATAACAGCCTCCAGGACCACAGTGTGGCACAGGAGAAAGGCAAGTGCATGAGTTTTAAAAAATAGAACACTCCTTTAAGGCATTGATTAAAGTTTAAAATTACTTTGTGAATGATCAATAGGAAATCTGTGAGAAAAATTGCATTCTCTGGCCAGGCGTGATGGCTCATGCCTGTAATCTCAGCACTTAGGGAGGCCAAGGTGGGAGGGTCATTTGAGGCTAAGAGTTTGAGACCAGCCTGGGCAACAAAGTGAGACTCTCTCTATATAAAAAATTTTTAAAACTAGCTGAGTGTAGTGGCATGTGCCTGTGTTCCCCACTACTTGGGAGACTGAGGTGGGAGAATCCCTTGAGCAGAGCTCAGGAGTTCAAGGTTGCAGTGAGCTATGATTGTGCCAGTGCATTCCAGACTGGGTAACAGAGCAAGACCTTGTCTCTAAAAAAAACCAAAACCAAAAAAAAAATGGCATTCACTATTCTACCAGCATCTTTAATGTGTTATTGAGCCTTCTATAAGGAGAACTCACTTATATACAGAGAAAATTGCAGGAAAATATGGTTCTTTTGAGTTGCATAAGGTTTTAATTAAACATGCTTTGTGTTATATGTTCAGGTACTGCTGATGCAGCAAATGTCACAAGCACTGTTGAAAATGAAGAACATAGTCAAATAATTATCCATTGTACACCTTCAACAGGTATGCCCGGCCTATTTTTTCACAGTTACTCATGTTAAACAAACATTAGGCAAATATATCTAAATATGCTGGGGATAGATGTGATTTCTGTAATAGGGATGATACTAGAGGATCCCGTGAGGCCTTCTGATTTGTGCTTTATGTACCAACCAGCAGCTTAGGAATCTTTTGCAGAATCTCAGGCCCAGACCTACTGAATCAGAATCTGCATGTTAACAAGCTCCCCCAGGTGAAGGTTGTACACGTTAGAATTTCAGAGGCAATTTCTTAATGCTCCTTTAACTCTGGGACTAATTCTGTAAGTTAGTAGTCTGTGAAGATTGTATATGTGTGCTTGATGTAGCCTTGCCTTTCCTTATTTCCCCTCATTTACTTCATTAAATTTTGTAGTCTTGGGAAAGTTATTAAACTGACACCACATATTTGGTCATGATTGTCATAGTCTGCCTAATCTACTAGAGAAGATGTATTTATAATTTTACTGTAAAAGGAAGGCTTAAATATTTTAGTTAAATTGTGTGCTACAAAGTAGATTCCTTTGTTGGTATAATATCACAGGATAATCTGGACATTAATTTTATGACTCGGAATTATAAGTATTATGGATTCACTAGTGATTGCTGCTGAATTGTGAGCTTCTTAAGGGGCTGCGTATGTATTTTATGAATACTTTCTTTTGTAGAGAGTAAGCCCTAAGTTACTAGATAAGCGAATGCAATTGGCAAGAATCATCTAAGTTTATGTAATTTATTTTATTGTGTGTTAGTGTCTATATTAATTTTTAAAGGTTGGGGTGCAGTTTGCTTACTTGTCTCACTGGAGTTCATGTGCCAGAGAACGTACATAAAGAACTGATGATCCAGTGAGAAGGAAACAGGTTTATTAAAGCGGGGGCTGGACTTCAACATGCAGCATTTCCATTTCTTCCACCCCAAATGTAAACTTGGAGATTGGCCAGGAGGAAAGCTGGTCTGAGCTCATCTCCTTGGGCTGCCATGGGGATGAAATGCAGGCCTGCCTCCCCCTACTCAGTTGTAGTAACACACAGACACCGATGTGCTTGCTGCAGAAACAGGAAGTGGAGGAGAGCTGGGATCCTTCTGTTAGCACCAGAGGAGGCAGCAGGCTTCCAAAGACAGGGACTGGGTGGAGGCTGCTTCCCAGGCTTTTTTGGAAAAGTAAGCTTTCTCACCCGTAAAAGGGTTCTCAAAAGGTGTCCTATTCTCTCAGGTGGATGAGCTACCCCTCCTTCCATGAAGGATAAGTTTAGATAACAGAGAGAAAGGTGATAACGAGCTTTCTCTTAGCACTTCCTGAAGGGGGAATAAAAAGGAAATTTAAAATAAGAGTTTCTTGCATTATTTGGAAGTCAGATAAATGGTTCAGAACTGGCTTTTGAGGTCCGTGAATATCTTAACAACTTAAAACATTTTATTGGATATATCATTTTTATGACAGTTCATAAAACATGTTTTTTAGACAATTGTAATACATAGTTTTCATGTGTTTCATAGTCAAAATCTTGTTTTTCTTTTCTAATTTTTCAGTAAAACAGTTGTAATTTGTGTCATAACTAGCATGTCAAAGTCAGTTACTGGAACATAGAGTTCAGCGACTGAATGAGTTCTTGCAATGCTAGTTTGTATTATGTAGGATTTTATTGTACATAGCTTTGTATGAATAGTTAACATCACCGAGGTGTAGTCCTAGCTATATTATCTTACTGAATGGCCTTTGTCAGATCAAATGCTTTGAAATATCAGTTTCTCTGGATGAAAAATGGGGATAATTATACTATCTTAACCTGCTTCATCTGGTTGCTTTTGAAAGTCATAAGAAAATATATAAAAAATAAGTGTAGATACATACATATACATACATGATTATAAAGTATATTGGGGCTAGAAAGGAAGAAGAAAAGGGAGCTAATATTTATTGAAGTCTAACCATATATCCAGCATCCTGCTTAGTTCCTTTTGTGTATAATTTTACTTAAGCTGCACAACTGTATGAAACAGGCATTATTATCCACAAGTGAGAAAATGAATACAGGTTAAAATTTATACAATTTTAAGTTGCTTTCTTAAGGTAAAAGTAGCAAGTTATGAACCATCGCATTCCAGACCCTCAGTCTATCAAATACCTCTTATGCCCTAGATATTGTGCTATGTAAATTAGCTTAGATGCAAGAAAAAATGAAAAATTTCATCTAAATATCACTCTTTTTTTTTTTGAGATGGCGTCTTGCTCTGTCACCCAGGCTGGAGTGCAGTGGCGCAATCTCGGCTCACTGCAAGCTCCGCCTCCCGGGTTCACGCCGTTCTCCTGCCTCAGCCTCTCTGAGTAGCTGGGACTACAGGCGCACGCCACCACGCCCGGCTAATTTTTTGTATTTTTAGTAGAGACGGGGTTTCACCGTGGTCTCGATCTCCTGAACTCGTGATCTGCCCGCCTCGGCCTCCCAAAGTGCTGGGATTACAAGCGTGAGCCACCGCACCCGGCCTTAAATATCACTCTTTATCAAATATTTAATAAAAGAAATATTTTATTTATAGCTTTGTCAAATATTTAATAAAAGAAATTAAAGTCAGTTTATTTTTAAAATAGCCTGGTCCATGACCAAAATATCTTAGAACTAGTAATCAGTTCATTTTTGTTCAAGTGGAGAGGAGATTTAGTCTATATCATTAGTTTTTCTATCAAGCCATATCATTTTCTAAATTGTTTTCTAAGTTGTCTTTTATTTCTCTCTCTCTCTCTGTGTTTTGTTTTAGGTGCTTTTAAGCCCTGTGAATATTTACTGGGAAGCTGGATGATTCGTCTTACTGTGTGGTTCATTTTCTTGGTTGCATTATTTTTCAACCTGCTTGTTATTTTAACAACATTTGCATCTTGTACATCACTGCCTTCGTCCAAATTGTTTATAGGCTTGATTTCTGTGTCTAACTTATTCATGGGAATCTATACTGGCATCCTAACTTTTCTTGATGCTGTGTCCTGGGGCAGATTTGCTGAATTTGGCATTTGGTGGGAAACTGGCAGTGGCTGCAAAGTAGCTGGGTTTCTTGCAGTTTTCTCCTCAGAAAGTGCCATATTTTTATTAATGCTAGCAACTGTCGAAAGAAGCTTATCTGCAAAAGATATAGTGAAAAATGGAAAGAGCAATCATCTCAGACAGTTCCGGGTTGCTGCCCTGTTGGCTTTCCTAGGTGCTACAGTAGCAGGCTGTTTTCCCCTTTTCCATAGAGGGGAATATTCTGCATCACCCCTTTGTTTGCCATTTCCTACAGGTGAAACGCCATCATTAGGATTCACTGTAACGTTAGTGCTATTAAACTCACTAGCATTTTTGTTAATGGCCATTATCTACACTAAGCTATACTGCAACTTGGAAAAAGAGGACCTCTCAGAAAACTCACAATCTAGCATGATTAAGCATGTCGCTTGGCTAATCTTCACCAATTGCATCTTTTTCTGCCCTGTGGCATTTTTTTCATTTGCACCATTGATCACTGCAATCTCTATCAGCCCCGAAATAATGAAGTCTGTTACTCTGATATTTTTTCCATTGCCTGCTTGCCTGAATCCAGTCCTGTATGTTTTCTTCAACCCAAAGTTTAAAGAAGACTGGAAGTTACTGAAGCGACGTGTTACCAAGAAAAATGGATCCGTTTCAGTTTCCATCAGTAGCCAAGGTGGTTGTCTGGAACAGGATTTCTACTACGACTGTGGCATGTACTCACATTTGCAGGGCAACCTGACTGTTTGCGACTGCTGTGAATCGTTTCTTTTAACAAAGCCAGTATCATGCAAACACTTGATAAAATCACACAGCTGTCCTGCATTGGCAGTGGCTTCTTGCCAAAGACCGGAGGGCTATTGGTCCGACTGTGGCACACAGTCGGCCCACTCTGATTATGCAGATGAAGAAGATTCCTTTGTCTCAGACAGTTCTGACCAGGTGCAGGCCTGTGGACGAGCCTGCTTCTACCAGAGTAGAGGATTCCCTCTGGTGCGCTATGCTTACAATCTACCAAGAGTTAAAGACTGAACTACTGTGTGTGTAACTGTTTCACCCGTCAACCAAAATCAGTGTTTATAGAGTGAACCCTATTCTGATCTTTCATCTGGGAAGCACTTCTGTAATCACTGCCTGGTGTCACTTAGAAGAAGGAGAGGTGGCAGTTTATTTCTCAAACCAGTCATTTTCAAAGAACAGGTGCCTAAATTATAAATTGGTGAAAAATGCAATGTCCAAGCAATGTATGGTCTGTTTGAAACAAATATATGACTTGAAAAGGATCTTAGGTGTAGTATAGCAATATAATGTTAGGTTTTTCTGATCCATAAGAAGCAAATTTATACCTATTTGTGTATTAAGCACAAGATAAAGAACAGCTGTTAATATTTTTAAAAAATCTATTTTAAAATGTGATTTTCTATAACTAAAGAAAATATCTTGCTAATTTTACCTAATGTTTCATCCTTAATCTCAGGACAACTTACTGCAGGGCCAAAAAAGGGACTGTCCCAGCTAGAACTGTGAGAGTATACATAGGCATTACTTTATTATGTTTTCACTTGCCATCCTTGACATAAGAGAACTATAAATTTTGTTTAAGCAATTTATAAATCTAAAACCTGAAGATGTTTTTAAAACAATATTAACAGCTGTTAGGTTAAAAAAAATAGCTGGACATTTGTTTTCAGTCATTATACATTGCTTTGGTCCAATCAGTAATTTTTTCTTAAGTGTTTTGCGATTACACTGCTAGAAAAAAGTAAAAGGCTAATTGCTGTGTGGGTTTAGTCGATTTGGCTAAACTACTAACTAATGTGAGGGTTTAATAGTATCTGAGGGATTTGGTGGCTCCATGTAATGTTCTCATTAATGAATACTTCCTAATATCATTGGCTCTACTAATATTTTCTAATTTGTTGATATGTCACCTAGCAATAGTTTGGATTATATAGAAAGTAAACTGTGGTCAATACTTGCATTTAATTAGACGAAACAGGGAGTAATTATGACACGAAGTAGTTATGTTTATTTCTTAGTGAGCTGGATTATCTTGAACCTGTGCTATTAAATGGAAACTTCCATACATCTTCCCCATACTATTTTTTACAAAAGAGCCTATTCACTAGCTCAGAGGTTGAACTCTGGTTAAACAAGATAATATGTTATTAATAAAAATAGAAGAAGAAAGAATAAAGCTTAGTCCTGTGTCTTTAAAAATTAAAAATTTTACTTGATTCCCATCTATGGGCTTTAGACCTATTACTGGATGGAGTCTTAAAGTTATAATTGTTCAATATGTTTTTTGAACAGTGTGCTAAATCAATAGCAAACCCACTGCCATATTAGTTATTCTGAATATACTAAAAAAAATCCAGCTAGATTGCAGTTTAATAATTAAACTGTACATACTGTGCATATAATGAATTTTTATCTTATGTAAATTATTTTTAGAACACAAGTTGGGAAATGTGGCTTCTGTTCATTTTGTTTAATTAAAGCTACCTCCTAAACTATAGTGGCTGCCAGTAGCAGACTGTTAAATTGTGGTTTATATACTTTTTGCATTGTAAATAGTCTTTGTTGTACATTGTCAGTGTAATAAAAACAGAATCTTTGTATATCAAAATCATGTAGTTTGTATAAAATGTGGGAAGGATTTATTTACAGTGTGTTGTAATTTTGTAAGGCCAACTATTTACAAGTTTTAAAAATTGCTATCATGTATATTTACACATCTGATAAATATTAAATCATAACTTGGTAAGAAACTCCTAATTAAAAGGTTTTTTCCAAAATTCAGGTTATTGAAAATTTTTCATTTTATTCATTTAAAAACTAGAATAACAGATATATAAAATGTGTTAATCTTTGTGCTATACGGTATGAAATACAATATTGTACTCAGTGTTTTGAATTATTAAAGTTTCTAGAAAGCCATCTATTTTGCCTTAATTTAAAACTAGGTATATTAATGAATTTAGTTTTAAAGTAAGCAAATTAAATATTTGTAAGTGGACAGTATTAGAAGAAATGCTGGAGGTAACCATTAGAAAACACTTTTGATATTTATTTGTCAACATATAAGAACATTTTGCTGAAATTTAGAAATAAGGTTTTATCCTAAGTCTGAACTATACTCATGGAAAACAGATTATGAAATTTCAGAAAAACCATTGATTCAATCTTTATCTAAAAAGCAAATGATTAAAAAATTTGTACGATATTAAATGTAGTCAGTTGCCCAGATGCTTAGAAATACTTCAGTATTTACAATCATTAAGTCCTCACTTTACAGATGAGAAAACAAAAGGCTTAATGAAATTTAAGTGAATCCCTGAGTCACAGCAAATTTGACCCCAAACCAGAACCCAGTGCCTCTTCATTCGGGACATAATTTTGCGTGTGTGTTTGTTTTAAATTTCATATATGCTTGAAATTTCCATAACAAAAAGCAGAGTAGTATAATTACCCCGCCTCCCCACCCTTCACCCCATACCTGTCACTGCTTTGACAATTATCTGCAGCATGTAGTGAACCTTGTTTCATCTTCATCCTACTCACTAACCCCCTCCAATCCCTCTGCCCCTTGCATCATTTTGAAGCAAATTTAAGACATTATATTGTTTCATCTGTAAATACTAATGTCTAGGGATAAATTTTTAAAGTTGAATAATATATTGCCACAGGGCTAACTGGTGATGGAATTATTTAAGCAAAAGTCACTCTTATACAAGTTTCCAGAACCAGCAAAACATAATTATCTCAAATATACCATGGCCAAAGTACTAATTGTATGAAAAGATGTCACTAAGTCAATACCCTAAAACTTAAAGGGAGAGACACTTTTATACATTTGTACATTTATATATAATTCTACCCATCTCGATTATGGCTTCTCAGCTCCAGTAATGAAAAGGCACTTACAAGAAATGAGACCGCTTCTTACAAGAAATGAGACCGCTGGACTTAATTATGTTCAGACACCAACACCATCTGACTCTGCCTCATAGCCTCGGGGGGGTCCAGCATTGCTAGTGCATAATGTCACAGTTGGTCATAATGATGACCCTGGCGCATCAAGAAAAGGGTATACTTTGTTTAGGAAAACATTTTAAGGGGACAAAGAGGTATATGACATTTAGATTCCCATGTGTAGAGGTTAAAGTGAAAAAGTTCTGAAGTTTACACACAATTTTTCATTGTATCTGTCTGATCCTGAGCTTAGAAGCTTTGAGAATTAATAAGATAATATGACCCTGTGAGGTAAATTTTTCCCCCATTTTCAGAGGAGTGTTAGGAATGGAAAACCTATCAAGTACCAGGAAAACCACTGATTCCAGGTCCCTTTCATACTAGTGTTTTTCCCACTACGGTTATGCTTGGTTATATCTATTGGAAAACAGCTTCTCAAGCTTACCTCTTTATGAGGCCCTAACGCAGCTCAGTGCCTTTCGATGTTACTGATTCTAGAGATGTTCTGATAAAAGGTTTTTAAACGCCAATATTGAATAACTAGGGTCGAGAACGAAAACTCCATTAGCTCAGTTTTATTCCTTGATCAACTTTATTACTTATTTGGAGTGCTCCAATTTTCTTTCATTTTATTTTCACCGAAATTTTAAAGAAAATATTCCATTTAAATAGATTTAACCATGTCATATTTTATTAATTATAGCTCTGCCTTCTGAATTGTCTTTGGTTGCTATTACTTCTACCATAGCTAATTCTCCTGTGTTAAATTTTGCAGATCTAGATTTCATCAAAGTTTTTGTATCACTCTGGTCACTAAAAAGTTTTGTGTGATGTGTTAGCCATGGTCAATTTTCATTTATGGTATTTCTACCGGTAATATACATTATGAACTGGACAAAATCCCTATTTATTTACAAATTACAGTTTTGTCAGCATGAATAAAGCATCCACCTCTCCTTTACTGCCTTTATCCCCATTCCCGAGAGTGCCCCTAAGATCCCACATAAAATGCATATCAGCATATTTACTGAGATCATTTTTCACCACAAAAGGATGAGGAACTTAAGGGCGAGACTTTTAAACATCTATCCCTTGTGCTTTACGCAGACCCTACCATACACTAGAGGCTTCAAAGAGGTCAAAAATTCACATGTGTAGACAAATTAGGTCCCTTAAGATGCCAGGCAAACGAAGTGCTACCAAAACACGAAAAAACTGTCCTGAAAGTGCGTTCTGGGATACACCTGTAAACTTGGATCAAGTTCGCTCCCCTCTCCTCAAAATACATCGACTTGTGCTGAAAGAAATCACGACCTATGCCCATAATTCTGACTTCGTAATTATATAGGGGGTAGTTTTGGTTTCTGCTTCTTTCCCTGATTCAGTGACAGGTAACATATTTCATGTACAAAATGAACTGCAACACCACGGCAAACAAGGGACAGGCCCTCAAAGTTGTCGGTAGGGAGCCAGGACTCCGCCAGTGGCGTGGGGAGACACCATGCTAAACAAGCTTGCAAACAGCAGGCACCTTCCTGCCACTGAGGAGGAAGGGCTGGCCAAGGGAGGCCGGGGCGGAGGAAGCCAAGCTCTGCAGGCCCTGACAAAGCCCTCCCGGCCTCCACGCGTCGCCATGGCAACGCAGGGTCTGTGCCGGCCGGGATTGGCCGGCCTGGCGCGCGCAGGGCCCGCTGGGAAAGCGCGTCCCCGCCGCGGCTCTGCCAGTTTGAACTCGGTGGGCCAGATGTGGGCGGCGGGGCGCTGGGGGCCTACTTTTCCCTCTTCCTACGCCGGTTTCTCCGCCGACTGCAGACCCAGGTCTCGGCCCTCCTCGGGCTCCTTCTCCGTCCCTATGACGGGCGCACGTGGGCAGGGGCTGGAGGTGGTGCGCTCGCCGTCGCCGCCGCTGCCGCTGAGCTGCAGCAATTCCACCAGGTCGCTGTTGTCTCCCCTTGGCCACCAGAGCTTCCAGTTTGACGAGGACGACGGTGACGGGGAGGATGAGGAAGACGTGGATGAAGATGTCCATGATTCAGAGGCCAAAGTGGCGAGCCTGAGAGGAATGGAGTTACAGGGGTGCGCCAGGTAAACCCGAGGCCGCCCGGCCGATTCAGCCCTTTTCAAGATTCGTTAGACCCTCTTAAGTACCCCCTTCTAACACCCTCCTGCCCTCCGCCCCAAAGGCAGAGCAGGCGCTTGCAGACTGAGGTGCCGTGGTTTTTTTGGCACCTAAAGAGCCCTGTGCAAATTCTTGCAAATGACGATAGATTTCCTATGGCTGTTAATCCTTTTTTCCTGAGATATTATGATTGCTGCAGTCTCACTTCCCAGAAAAATGCATATAGTCTCAAACACACAAAACTTTGCTACCATTTCAGGCGTCCTATGAATCCTCAAAAGCCAGATTGTGGACTCCAGAACTCTTATCCCAAACCTGAACACCAGAACGTGGTTTACTGCACCTTAGTAGTACCTGTGGTTGGTTAGTCTGAAAACATACTGATTGCTAGTGAAGTGGGTTGTAGTAAACAGGTCACTTTTTATAACATAAAGTGCTGAAGCACAGAGATTAGTAATGTCAACCTCAGCATGTGGAGACATGGTTAGATAGGATCTGAGCATGCACAGAGGAATGGATGTCATTGTACCAGTTAGGACCAATGGGGTTATTAGAACTGTCTTAATTTGTTTATTTCTACTGTTATTCACTCAGCAAACATTGTGTGCCACATATTAGTCTAGGTACTGGGGACCGTAAACAAGATACTGGTCTCTACTCTCATGGAATTGAAGCCTAAATCAATCCACTTATTTTACAGGTAATAAAACCATGGCTCAGAATGCAAAAAGTGACTCAAAGACATGCACCTAGTTACTAGCAGACCTGGGTCTACTAAGAAGATAGACAGATCATGTTCTCTTTCCTAAACTGCATGCCTAGTATTGGGTATATAGAAATAGGAGCAAAGGGCCTCTCCCTGTAGGAATATTTCTGAGACAGGCCCAGTAATGCAGGTCCATTCTGGGATAGACTCATTACGTTTTCTTCGGAAATCATTTACAAGTTTATGATTGTCAAGCTGTGTAAGGCACAGTACAGGAGCTCTAAGAAATACAGGCCAGAGAACTCATGCTTTATGTGTAAATAGCAAGATACCCCCTTCAGTATAGGGTGTTCATATCCAGCATCAATGAATGAAATATGGAACCCGTATGAAGTAACCCGTATACATGGTTACAGGAGTGAATTAGTTAAGGATGAGAAGTAAAAGTAAGTACATTGGTGGGAGTGGAGATCAGAAAGAGTAACCAAGCAAGCCACTCATCCAGGCTGGTTGTAGCAACAAGAAACAGGCCTCCTCTGATCAACCTGATAGTAAAATTTAATGGTAGAGTTAGGGTTTCAGTAAATTGTTTTCATCTGGGCCTTTGTAGGTATTCTTCAGGACTGAGTTGGTCTCAAAGGTATTTAAAGTAAATTTGAAGGCTTTAGGAAATACTCTGAGCATAATCAACTGGACTAAGCAATCTGGACACAAGTTGGTGACCTGCGGAATAAATGACCATCGGAACTATAGCTCAGCTACTGAAACCTTGCATTAGTTTCCAAGAGCCAAAGCCCTGACTAAGTGGAGCCTGCCAGGAGAGGAGGCGAACGTATGTAGTCTCACTTATCCAAAGCCAGAATGAGCTGGTAGCACCACAGGGCTAAGGCTGCCTTCCTTATCACATTTCAGTCCCTATGAATCAAAGGAGTAGCTGGGACGTGGGTTTGAAAAGAGAATGCTGAAGTTGTCAAGCATTGTGTGGCAAGTATCAGATGCTTATTAGGTGCACAATAAATGTGTGCTGACTGCATGCCCATTTCCCACTTCCTAAAGAACAGATACATGCAGTGATTATTGTCAAATGCTTCCGAAACTTAGCACTTCCTTTCAGGAAAGGTAGATTTTTAGAAAATTTCCTCATTCCTCCTCCCCATTGGTCCTAACATTCTTTGATACAATGACATCCATTCGTCTGTGCATGCTCAGATCCTATCTAACCATGTCTCCACATGCTGAGGTTGACATTGCTCATCTCTGTGCTTCAGCACTTTGTGTTATAAAAAGTGACCTGTTTACTACAACCTACTTCACTAGCAATCAGTATGTTTTCAGAATAACCAACCACAGGTACTACTAAGGTGCAGTAAACCACGTTCTGGTGTTCAGGTTTGGGATAAGAGTTCTGGAGTCCACAATCTGGCTTTTGAGGTCAAACTGCTGACCTCTCTTTGGTGCCCTGGACAGCTTGGGAGTGACAGGATGAAGAGAGCAGGCAACCTGAGTCATAGCCCTTTCATTGTTCTGGGTTGTGAGTATTCTGTATGGAGCAGAGAGCAACCTAGAGAGCTGTGTGGGATTTTATGCCTTTTCTCCATGCCTCACCTGCCACATTGATCTGACTGGCAAAACGAATCGGGTAAGGCTTCTTTGAGCTAGACTCAGGCATCAGCTGCACATAATGGATATTACCTCAAGGTATTTTTGGTATAAACAGTGCCATGTTTAGAGGATACATTGACCTTCAAGGGTGTTGGTCAGAACTGAGATTAAGCTCAAAGTTAGCTTCAGACAAGATAATAAGAAGCGTTTTCCTGGAATATTTTATAATGTGCTCTGGGCCTGCTGTTTATCTATTCAGCTTTATCCTGGTTTTTCTACCACTATCCATTAGGAAAACCATGCTGTAATAAATATCTTGTTCACAAGTGGCCACTTATCAAGCCTTTCTTGATTATAAGTAAAGCTGTAGTGTGTGCGCCACGCATTTTGGACACATTTGTTATAAATATTAAGGAAGGAAATTTAATATTCAAAGTGTCATTTCCTAAAAGAAAATCCCACTGATCTGATTGTCTTTCAACGAATATTTCCTAGGACCCTATTATATTCTTGACCCTAAGCCAGGCTCTCGAAATAAAAAAATAAGTTAAGATATATTTTCTTTAATGAACTCATGGCCTGTGGCAGAGATGAACAAGTGACAGGAAGCCCAAGAGTTGTGGCTCCAGGCAGTGCTGGAGTTGAATTTTGAAGGGACAGTAGGAGTTTGTCGTAGTAATAATAATAGACTTACTAAGTACTTACTGAGTACCTGGAACTATCTTAAGTGCTTTAGCATGGATAGTTTCATGCAATACTGCCTGTAAGGTAGCCAGCCACAACTGTCATCTCCATTTTATAGACAAGAAAACAGAAGCTTAAAGAAGTTTTTTAAAAAAATGTACATAGCTTAGCTGGCCGTAGTGGCGGGCGCCTGTAACAGGAGAATGGCGTGAACCAGGGAGGCGGAGCTTGCAGTGAGCGGGAGATCGCGCCACTGCACTCCAGCCTAGACGACAGAGCGAGACTCCGTAAAAAAAAAAAAAAAGAAGAAGAAAAAAATGTACATAGCTAGGAAGATGCAGAGAGGATTTCACCCCAGGCTGTTTTACGCCCAAATCTAAGCTCTTAATCTGACTTTATGCGGAGGTGGAAGAAAGGAATTTCAGATTTAGGTGAAAGTTACAGGGCATGGGGCGTGGCACATTCATCAACCTGCAGGAGGAGTTCCTAGTGAGTGAAATGTAGAGTCTGGATCAGCTGTTGGTGAAAGAAGAGGCTGGAAGATAGGCAAAGGGCTGATTCGTGGGTGTCAGGCTAAGGAGTTTGGATTTTATCCTGTGGGTAAAGATGCCGTTGAAGAACTTTAAGATGAGGAGTGACATGATAGAATGATACATTTGAGGGATGAATCTGGCAAGAGGTGTGGATAATGGTTTGAAAAGGAGAAAGGGAGGCCAGTTTTGTCCAGATGGTGGTTGTAAGGTTGGAGGAAACAAGAATGGCTTTCAAAAGTGGAAAGAGGAATTAACATGACTAGGTGATCATGTGGGTATGGGAGGTGAGGGGTCCAGATGTTGATGAGGAGCAGATGGAGTCAAAGAGCTAGGGCTTCTGGCTTGAGTAACTGGCTGGAGGGTGATACGATTCACTGATGTAAGATTTAAGATTGTAAGAGGAGGCTGGGTGCGGTGGCTCACGCTTGTAATCCCAGCACTTTGGGAGGCCGTGGCGGGCGGATCACGAGGTCAGGAGATCGAGACCACGGTGAAACTCCGTCTCTACTAAAAATACAAAAAAAAAAAAAAAATTCGCCGGGCGTGGTGGCGGGCGCCTGTAGTCCCAGCTACTCGGAGAGGCTGAGGCAGGAGAGTGGCTTGCAGTGAGCCGAGATTGCGCCACTGCACTCCAGCCTGGGTGACAGAGCAAGACTCCGTCTCAAAAAAAAAAAAAAGAGGAGTACACTTTGTTGGTGGGAAGGGTGGTGGGTGGATGGTAGAGGATGATTAGATTTGTTTTCTTTTTTTTTTTTTTTTGAGACAGAGTCTTGCTCTGTCCCCCAGGCTGGAGTGCAGTGGCGCGATCTCGGCTCACTGCAAGCTCCGCCTCCCGGGTTCACGCCACTCTCCTGCCTCAGCCTCCTGAGTAGCTGGGACTGCAGGCGCCCGCCAACACGCCCGGCTAATTTTTTGTATTTTTAGTAGGGACGGGGTTTCACCGTGTTAGCCAGGATGGTCTCGATCTCCTGACCTGGTGATCCGCCCGCCTCGGCCTCCCAAAGTGCTGGGATTACAGGCTTGAGCCACCACTCCCGGCCTAGATTTGTTTTCAACTGATTGATATTTAAGTTGAGTTATGTATCACATAGTTGGAAATAAAGATCTGGAACTCAAGATGACGGTCTGGCCTGGAATTACTGATATAGGCATCATCAGCATGTAGTGGTAGTTGAAACTACACTACAGTGGGGGCAGATGGGTTCCTTCTGCAAGACTGGGAAGGAAAGACGCATGTAAGAAATAACACATCAACAGTGTCTCTTTCCCACTAGAATACAAATTTCATAAGGGCATGAATGAATGAAGAAATAATAGTAGCAGAAAATAATGAGTAAGCTGAATCTATGAAGTAGAAAAGTTGTGCAAAGCAGTGGGTGAAGCAATTGGTTGCTAGAAACAGGAATGTGAAAGAGACAAAGAACTGAGTCTGTAATAAACTAGTCTTTAGAGCTACTTTATATCCTGAACAACCTTGCTTTTATGGCTGCTGATTGTTAAGCTTTTTCTAAGTTTCATGAAGCTTGTGTATCTGGGCAAGACCCTGTGTTCTTTATTTATGTATGTACTTATTTCCCTGCCCCTCTTCTCTTTACCCTGAGTTGTTATTTTTCCTTATCCTCAGAAGAGACAGACTGACAGAGGTGCATGATGGAGATGGAGACTATGGTAGGAGGTAACCAGGCTAGAGAGTCATACACACCCTGTCTAAGGATTGGCAAAAGGGTTTCAACCAAAATGTTAAAGAATGTTTTGTGGCTTCTTATTTCAAAACAATTTCAAACTTATAGAAGAGGTGAAATAATATAAATAACTTTCATTTACCCTTCACCCACAGTCCCTAATTGTTAACATGTTTGCTTTATCATTCTCTTTGTGTGTACTACATAATCTTTTTTTCCTGAAGTACTTAAGGGAGGGAAAGGGAAGAGTCTGCTTCAGGATCTGATTAGGATTATATGTTGTAATGAGTAATTAGTTATCCAGGTAAGGTTTTTAGAAATAGAAAAGTGTTGGCCGGGCGCGGTGGCTCATGCTTGTAATCCCAGCACTTTGGGAGGCCAAGGCGGGCGGATCACGAGGTCAGGAGATCGAGACCACGGTGAAACCCCGTCTCTATTAAAAATACAAAAAATTAGCCGGGCGTGGTGGCGGGCGCCTGTAGTCCCAGCTACTCGGAGAGGCTGAGGCAGGAGAATGGCGTGAACCCGGGAGGCGGAGCTTGCAGTGAGCCGAGATTGCGCCACTGCACTCCAACCTGGGCGACAGAGCGAGACTCCGTCTCAAAAAAAAAATTAAAAAAAAAAAAAAAGAAATAGAAAAGTGTTGGCATTGAGGCAAATGGATAGGGTGTGGGTTATCCCAATGGGGTTTTAAATAACGTGGTTTTAGAAGATGAAGGAATTCAAAGGCAGTTTGATAGATAAACTAATTCAAATATTAGAATTTCTTTTCAAGATTTTTTAAATGTATACTTATGTATAATTCATGTATATTTGTAAAAATCACAATATTGTAAATACACTATTAAGTTTTGCTTTTACTGTACAGTTAAGTGATTTGGATTAGGAAGCAAAAGAGGTTCTTGTACAAGTACTATAGTAGCCTCTCTTTTGTAGCACTGAGGTTCAATCAGAAGATAACGAAGAAGAACAGAAACAGGTGCGCTTACCAGAAAGCCGCCTGACACCATGGGAGGTGTGGTTTATTGGCAAAGAAAAAGAAGAACGTGACCGGCTGCGACAGAAAGCTCTAGAGGTAAAACTAGACAGTGTTCTTTTTGTTTAATCTGTGAGATCAGAAAGTAGAGCTGTAGTTGTAAATTAAAATGTTAATGTTATTATTCCTGAAAACAAAGTCTTTGCATTTATGTTAGTTTACTATATCAAATTTAATAACTAATAAGTCATAATAATAGAAATATGTTCATTGTTAGAGCATTTGGAAAATACAGCTAAGCATAATTAAGAAAATTAAAATCTCCTCTAATTTCGCTGTCTGAAGATAATCATTGTTAGTATTATGACATAGCTTTCCAGATTTTCTTCTATGTAAATTATTTTGAAATATGTACAAATGTATATATATGTTGTATGTGTACGTACACTGGAGCATCAACATATGTACATTTAACTAAAGTAAATTCAACTGTATACACTCAGCAAAATTTTTAACTTCACTGAAACAAAATAGAGGCAGGAATCTACCTGCCCCCCCACCGCCCCAACCCCACCCCACCGTGTGTCACTCGTGAGCGTGTGCCCTGTGTGCTGGGCGGTGGGAAACTGCTTGCTAGTCTTTCAGGGTGTTTCAGTTTCTCTGTGCCTCCCTCACTTATGGACATTTCCATGTGTGAGTCTCTTTTGAACTTTTAGTATATGAACTCAAAAAAAAAAAAAATAGTTTTAGATGCATTTTCACATCCCTTCTTTAATGAGAATATTCACATATTTTTTGAACTCTTACTATTTCAGAACATGGCAACCAAATAGATTTGGATAATTTGGCATCCCCTAAACTCACTATCCAGACTATCTGAATTATTCCTATCCAAACACTGAAGCCAGATAAATTTGAATGATGAGGGACACTTCTTGTTTTTAATGAAACAGGATAAAACTCTTTTTCTCTATCATTAAACATTTTTATAACATTTTAAAATGGCTAATATTATTTAAATATATTTAAAATGTATTACATATTTGTTAAAATATAGTTATCTGGTTCACTCTTGTTGGATGTTTCAGTTTATTAGTAATTGTTGCTAAAAAAAAATCCTGGGAATTGGCTGGGCATGGCGGCTCACACCTGTAATACCAGCACTTTGGGAGGCCAAGGCAGGTAGATCACCTGAGGTCGGGGGTTTGAGACCAGCCTGACCAACATGGAGAGACCGTCTGTACTAAAAATACAAAATTATCTGGGTGTGGTGATGCATGCCTGTAATCCCAGCTACTCGGGAGGCTGAGGCAGGAGAACCACTTGAACCCAGGAGGCAGAGGTTGTGGTCAGCCGAGATCACACCATTGTACTCCAGCCTGGCCAACAAGAGCAAAACTCTGTCTAAAAAAAAAAAAAAAAAAAAAATCCTGGGAACAAAAGCTTCATGATCTTCCTTAGAATAACTTTTCTGTTAGTTTTGAAACCAGTTATTATTTGATAAATTTCTAACCAAGCAGGCAGTCACATGTCCCAGAGGCTTGGCATAATTCAAATGATTATGAAAACTAATACATTTTGCTATTTTTCTGTTGTATGATACTTTGTATTCTAGATTACAAATTTATTCCTGGAAAAGTGCACTGTGAGAGTGGCACTTATTTCCTCTTGGCAGTGCACAGGGCTTGAGAAAGACCTTACGGTTGATGTTAGGCAAGAATAATAAAAACCCTGGTTCTTTTATTTGCTGGGTGTAAGCAAGTTATTTAAACTTTTATGTTTCCATTTTCTCGTCTGCTCAAGAGGAATAAAATAATACCTGTGTCACAGGGGTTTTGTGAGGATTAAATGTAATGAAGTATAAAGATGCCTGGCTTTGTTTTTATTTGTATTGTTATTTATATCATTACTATTCATAGTCTTCTTAAAGCTTTTTCATTTATTTTCAGAATTAGGGTGTATTTTTGAATTCCCAGACTTACTTCTCTTACCTCAATGACTAATTCCATTATTTAGTTAGTAGCTTTTAAGAATATTTGTTCACAGTGAGCACTCTATTTTTTTATGTTATAAAAACACATACCTACATGTATCTCTCTCTATATATATGTATTTATAGATATGTATGTGAAATAGCATCTTAATTTTGTGCAAAACCTGGTGTTCTATTCTTTTTTCAAAAGGATGGTCATAATTCATTAAATTGGTTTTAAACTTAAATTCGGAAAATACTGATCCAGTGAGTTAATGGTAGAACAAAATTCAATTTCTGGTATTGGGCTTTATCTACAGTCTCACAAGAAGTTACTTGTTATATTAAGAAAAGGAGGGTCACTTCAAGTCATTTTTAGTCGGTATACAGAGAAAAGTTAATTAAATTTCAGAAAGTTAGTAAAGCCCGGGCTTGGTAGTCACATAGAACAAGGCTGAAATTTTAGCCTTGCCATTCTAATTCTGTGACATTAGAAAAGTTAATTAACTTCTCTGAGCCTCAGTTTCTTCATCTATAAGCCAGATGTTAGAGAGGCAATAGTGGAGTAGATAAAAGTGTAAATTCTGGGTTTTGTTTTGGTTTTTTGAGACAGGGTCTCACTCTGTCACCCTTGCTGGAGTGTAGTGGCGTGATCACAGCTCACTGCAGCTTTGACCTCCCCTCCTCTTCCACTTCAGCTTCCTGAGTAGCTGGGACTGTAGGCACACACTACCATGCCTGGCTAATTTTTGTTTTTATTGTTTTTTTTAGGCGGGGGGAGGGGGTGGGTTTGCCGTGTTGCCTAGGCTGGCCTCTAACTCCTGGGCTCAAGTGACACCTCCCAAAGTGCTGGGGTTACAGGTGTGAGCCACGGCGCCTGGTTTAAAAGCGTAAATTCTTGAGCCATACTTCCTGCATTCAAAATTTGGACTTTGGGCAAATCCTTAACCTTTCTGTGTCTCAATTTCCTTATCAGTGAAAGGGGGAGAATAATATTTGCTTCATAGTGCTGTTATGAGGACTAAATGAACATCAGGATATGGACTAATATCTACAAAGCACTCAAAGTTATTATATGTGAAACGAGATCATCATAACTGCTATGAAGATTTGTTTTGAGAACAGATTAAAATAATAAATATAAACCCTACCACAATGATAAGCACGTAGCAGGGTATAATTATTTGTAATTTGGTTCAAAGATTAAAACCTTTTATATATTTAGTAGTTTGACATTTCTTATGGCTACTGTATTACTCAACTCTGAAGTGATTCAGTTTTAGCATGACTCTTACGTATCAGTTATGCCAGGGATATCCTAACACATAGGCCAACTACTCAGCTTGTTGTAAGCTCATGTTGAGCTTTTGTGGTATTCACATTCTTTCGCTGCCTTTTCCTTTATTTTGTTTTTATCTCATGTTTTCCTTATTTTTCTGTCTTTATTGACTGTATTCCCCAATTTGTTTATAAACCATATCAAATTTTTAACCATAAAGAATAGTCATCTCAGATCCCTATTAAAACTAAAAAGCATGAAAGGCAGAAAAGCAATTTTGCCAAGGCTTCATTCATGGCAGAACTGGGACTGGCACTTAATTCTTTGACTTCCATTTAAATGCTTTTCCCACAATATCAAGATGTATTTTAGAAATAAGTGAGTCAGACTTAGTATTTATTTTTTAATGAACTCTGGCTTTCGTATTTTCTTTAAGATTTAAGAGAACATTTGTAGGATAGTTTAATCATTAAAAAGATCATGCACACTCATAAATTTGATTTGAGCATCAGACATTTGGTTTGTTTCAGACATCTCTGTGGGACTAAGTTAAAAAATTATTTTAATTCATAAAAAATTACCCACTTACAAAATGTTATACATTTGTAACTTTTGTTGAGATGATAAATATGGCAAATATTGAATCAATTATCAAGCATTATGAAAAACTAGTATATTGGTTTTGTAGGTCATTTAATTTTTATTTACTTTTTAATTATTATAAATAATTATTTAGCCAATTGCTCCAGGTTCTCTATGGTCATTGGCTGATTCTAATTCTTAATATTTGCTTTAATATATTATTATAATCAGTTGTAAATTATAACAATTACCTAGTTTGTGAGTAGTCCTAGTGCCTTTTTTTTTTTAACCATCTTGCCTTTGGCCATTTTATTCATTAGCCCTTAATGAGCCCTTAATGAAGGAATAGGGCAGGATATAGAGCTGTTGGTGAAACTCAAAACTGTCAGTTTTTCTGATTATTACCTTCAGTGGTAAAAAATTATTTGAAAGTAGGCAAAACCTATTAAAATAAAAATGCATGTTTAAGATCTTCTTTGGATTTTGGTTTTCCATAATCAAGTGTTGTATTCCACGGGAAAATATTAATAGCTATCTCTAATCCTGTTGAAATTCAGTGGTATACCAGAAGACCATGTAGGGGCCTTTCAAAGGAAGACTCCAGCTGTGTCCAGAAGGAGACTGGCCTTTGTGGTAAACATGGAGTCATTCAGGGTGGGAAATTCTAAGAAGGGCCAGACTTGGAAGGGAGGGTTGTGTCTCAAAATGTGATGTATATTCTGGTTTGACAAATTACTTGAACAGACATCCTGAGATTAGAACACTGTTTGGGTTATTGGTAGCATTTTCTAGGTACATTTTGACCCTTTTTTAACCCCTCAATCAACATTAGCTAAAATTTGTTAGCCATCAAATAGGAGTACAGGGTTTCTTTTTTTCTCATTTTTTAGTTTAGGCAAATGAAGAATCTTAAAAGGTACATTTAATTATACATTTAAATAATTACTTTTCTTGAAAATAAAATTTGGGACTATTTTGGAAATTTTTTTTTTTTTTTTTTGAGACAGAGTCTCTCTCTGTCACCCGGGCTGGAGTGCAGTGGTGCAATCTCGGCTCACTGCAAGCTCCACCTCCCGGGTTCACGCCATTCTCCTGCCTCAGCCTCCCGAGTAGCTGGGACTACAGGTGCCCGCCACCACACCCAGCTAATTTTTTGTGTTTTTTTTTTTAGTAGAGACGGGGTTTCACCGTGTTAGCCAGGATGGTCTCGATCTCCTGACCTCGTGATCCACCCGCCTTGGCCTCCCAAAGTGCTGGGATTACAGGCATGAGCCACCGTGCCCGGCCTTTGGAAAATTTTTGATATATAGTTGTCAGGTCTATATCTTGCCAATTAATAATGTCTTTCATATTTATATGTTTGTATATATACACACATATGCACATATAAACATACATATATACACACATGTATTTGTGTACCTGTATATATATATATAATTTTTCCCCCTTTTGTTTCCTGACATAAGTCCAAACCCTCTTTTCCTTTTCCTTTTTTCGTTTTGAGATGGAGTCCCACTTTGTCACCCAGGCTGGAGTACAGTGGCGCGATTTCAGCTCACTGAAACCTCTGCCTCCCAGGTTCAGGCGATTCTCTGGCCTCAGCCTCCCCAGTAGCTGGAATTACAGGCACCTGCCACCACACCTGGCTAATTTTTGTATTTTTAGTAAAAACAGCGTTTTACGATTTTGCCCAGGCTGGTCTCAAACCGTTGACCTCAAGTGATCCATCCGCTTCAGCTTCCCAAAGTGCTGGGATTACAGGCATGAGCCACCACGCCTGGCCCAGAGGCCCAGACCTTCTTTTTCTTGTAACTCATATACTATTGTACACTCTTAGTCAATCTTCCTCAGAATAGTTCTCATCCCTTCAAATGCAGTCTTCAGCCTTTGTCATTAAGAGCTCTGAATTTTCCCTTTTGCCAGGTATTCTTGTTTCATATAGTTCACTTTACTTTGCCTGTCTCAAAAGACCTTCTCCATCTAGCTAGTACCACACTCAAATTTTCTACCCCCTCCCACCTCTCAATCTGTCTCCTTTTGAAGCCATCTTTTCACTGTTCCTTGTATGGTGCTCATTTCTGACTAGCCTGGTAGACTAGGCTAGGGGGAAGGGAAGATGTTTCTCCTCATCTTCCCTTCCCTTCTCTGAACTTTTATGATATGCAATAACTCTCAATGTAGCACTTATTTCTTTAGTGTATAGAGAATCAGATCAGAGACTTCTGGGATTTCATCTTTATATCAGATTTATATCAGTTAATGCTAGGTCCATAGTAGGTGTACCATAAAAGTATACTGAATAAGTCATCAAAGAACAATAGCTGCTGAACTGATGAAAAATCCTTAAAGATGGATATTTGCTTTTGGGGGTATAGTGTTTAAAAGTTGGAAGACTTCCTGAGTGAGGGCAGCTATCTTCTATGCAGCAGAATTTTAGGATGAGTGATTATGGAAGACAGATTTCCTGTGACCAGTTGTTTAAAATGCAAAAGAGATGTTCTTGGTGTCAAGTTTTATCTTCATTTAAGACACTGGAATTAGTCTGAGGGTTGGAAAATTGTCTTTCCCACTACCACCCATGCCCAAGTAGGTAGGTGTTTGGGAAAGAAAGGGCTATGGAGGAGAGTGGAGACCAACAGAAGATACGTAAGGTATCTGACTATTAGTATCTAAAGACAGAGAAGAAAAATAACCAGTAATTATGGTTGTGAAGTCCTAGTGAAGTCTAGTTTGAACAGCATTCTCAACCAATGCAGCAATTTAACTGATGAGTGACAGAGTGGTGGCATTCAACTTGTAGTTTTATTTGGCCATACCTTTCACATTCTTTTTCCTGAGGGAATGCCCAAACGTGTAGATTCGAGTGACAGCAAGGCAGTTAAATAATCTGGGATATGAATGTGGTTTTGTTTTACACTTCAGCAGCTATAAAATCAGCGAAGAAAACTCTGGGTTCTTTTTTTCCCTAAGGAAAATTGAATGGTTTCTTTGTATTTCTTTTGTGTAACTGAATTAAATTTTTAATATAGGGATTATTTAATTTCTATGCTTTATCTTCATCAGGAATCCAGAAGCTTCTTATAACTGTAAAAAAAAAAAAAAAAAAAAGTTGCAATTCTCTTGAGCTTCTGCCAGTAGCTTAGAGTGATGCCAAAATTTATGTGTGGGAAAGTTGATTTCAATGAGGGTAATTTAGCTGAAGTTTAGTCTAGGAAACTAGTGTTTTGCTGCCAAGCAATTATTTGCACATTTCTAAAAAATGACTTATACTTTTACCAATGCCTTTTTTCATCATAGACTGGTTACTTAAGTAAGTTATTGCCACTAGTGGCATGTGCTCTATAAAGGAAACTATATTCTTGTTTAATTTGGTTAATAACCTCAGGCTTTTAAAATATACATTATTTGGGTGCTTCTATTAAATGTTGCCTTTTGTCTAAATAAAATCCACAGGAATTAAATCAACAACTAGAAAAAAGAAAAGAAATGGAAGAACGTGAAAAAAGAAAGATAATTGCTGAAGAAAAGCACAAGGAATGGGTTCAGAAAAAGGATGAGCAAGTAAGGAGGGGAAAATGGATACACACGTTGACATCTCTTTTGCAAAATATTTCTTCCTATTACACTTCATTACTTAGGTTTTAAAAAATACTTCTCGTAGAGTCTTTCTTCTCTGGCTTGTTTTGTTTTTCTATCCTGGTGGATATTTATCAAGTCTCTATCTTCTGCCCTTTGCCCTCTACTTTTCTCCTTTTTCCCTCCTGTGGCTTGCACTAATATTTGCCTGCAGGCAGTCACCAAGTCTGTATTTCTAGGCCTGACCTTCTGGATCCTTATGGCAAGTGCCTCCAAGTCTGCAAATCTAAAACAACCCATTTTGCCCATTCCTCCTTCTTAAAACCATTCTCCCATTTCTCTGTTTCGTTCCGCTGTCTTCTTGGTCACCAAAGCTTAATTAGAATTCTTCTGTTGTTCATGGCACATGGATACATATGTAACAAACCTGCACATTGTGCACATGGATCCTAAAACTTAAAGTATAATTAAAAAAAAAAAAAAATTCTTCTGTTGTTCCTAATCATCTCCTCCTTTTCTTTACAATTACTACTCCCCTGTTTGTGATCTCTTTCCATTACGCCTTTCAACTTATTGTTTACTTCTTATACTGGGTTGTAAGCTACATAAGGGCAGAGATTTTTGCCTCTTTTGTTCAGTTTGCCAGGAGCTAGATGAGTACCTGCGCATGATATATGTCCAAAAATAGTTCAATTGAATGAAGATGTTCATTGAACGGATGCATTTTTTCCTTTTAATTTTAATATATTCTTGTATGGATCACACACATTCAAAATTTTAAAAATACTTATTCTGTGGTCAATTTGTCTTCTGTTGTGATTTTTACATATTTAGAGTGGTACTGCTTTTATTATTATAATCCAGTTTTACAGATGTGGAAAATGTTTAAATTGTAGGACAATATTTTAAATTTTAATTCTAACTTTTTATCTTTATTGTTGAATCTAATGCCCAGTGGTATTAATAAGAGTACTAAGTAAATAATTTCAGTAAATTGAAGATGATATAACCTTCTTCATCCAAGTATTATAAGAAGGAAATCGGTTAGATGTATGTGTGTTTTATAACCATATTTGTTTAGAAGTCAATTACTTTTTTTTTAAAAAAGTTTACTTCATCCCATGATATAACAAGAAAGAGATCTTTGTGAATAAATTCAAAAATCAAAATAAGTCTCTGTGATTGTTATAAAACTTTGGGTAATATCTTTTTGAAATTTGTAGCTATAAAACAAAATTATTTTACACATGCAGAATAGTTTGCTCTTTCCTCTAAAAGTCCCTCTTCTAATGCCATTAAGCTAATTTTACCATGCCAATCAAACCTAGTTGTTGTTTGTCTAAGAATGTAAGATACTGCTGGGAGACAATATATTCACTGTTTTAATTAGTGGCAGTAGACCTAATCCAATTATTTGAAGAAAAAAAAACTTATTTCTTTTGGAGGGAAGTAGCTTGCCCTGATATAAATCACTAGTTATTGCAGGCAAAATTCCGTAATGTTGAGAATTATTTAAAAATAAAACTCAGAAGTTATATTTACCTGTTCTGCAGACCTCTTGTTCATGTTAAGGAATAATTGATTATTCTTTTTTTTTTTTTTTTTCTTTAAGACCTATCAGATTTCTTCTTTCAGATGTAGTTACATTTACCTCTATTTGTAAAGACTGCTCTCCTGGTTCTTCTCTTCCTGTCTGGCATCTAGCTTTTTTCTCCTCTGTTTACATTTCATGGTGTGTGGTCCTCAGCTGCCTCCAGCTTCATTCACATTTTAGCTGTATCTGTGGCTGCTATTTTCTGTAAGTCATATTCACTGTGTTTTATGAAAAAATCAGACACAAAGAGTTTATGCATTCATTAGCAAAGCTAGTTTCTTATAATATGACTGTAAATTTTTAAGTGCTTTTAAAATAAATGTTCCATCTCATCTGGTACTCCTAACATTTGTGTTGCCATGGTAATTTATTTTCTGGATGTGTTTATTACAGTGTTATCACATATTTTGTAAAAGGTCCTTTACTTTTAATGTTTTTAAAAATTATTTAAAAATAAAATCGTTTTTAATTCTCAAAACACAACTGATTTTCTAATGTAAGACATTAATTCAGATCAACAAGGTATATGATTGATAATACTGTTATCATTGCATTATTCATGCTTTCAACAAATATTTACTCAGCTTTTACTATGTGTGAGGCACTACTGGAGAAAGCAAAATAGAAATCCAGAAACTTTAAGTAGCCAATTGTTATGTTAGTTTCCTTTAGTTGTATGAAGCAAAGGTTCTCTCAGTGCAGCGTCTTTAAAAAAGGAAGATTTATTGTTGTGCTCTGTGTGGTATAGAACTAGCGTGCCAGAAAATCTGAAGCCACTTAGTGGCTGGTTCCTCTCTCAGTAGTAGTGACTACTCTGAGTGCCTGTTGTGTCTTCCTTTTGCTAACTAAAGGCATTCTGTTCACGCTTCTTTAGTTTAAATCCTACAGAAGTCTGTCTGATTTTTTTTCAGAATTAATTCTATTGAGCTATAGTTTGCATACAATAAAATACAACTATTTTAAGTTAGATGACTTTGGCAAATTTAGGTACCCATGTAACCATCACCATTAAAGATATAGAACACTTCCATCACCCCAGAAAGTTTCCTTTTGCCCCTTTGCATTCACCCCCACTCCCTGCCCCCAGCCAGCCTCAGCTCCAAGGAAACCATTAATCTGCTTTCTGGACCTGTAGATTAGAGTTGCCTTTTCTATAATTTCATATAAATAGAATGATACAATACATACTGTTTTGTGTTGGTCTTTTGTTTTAAAACTTATCCTGATGTTTCATGTATTATTCCTTTTTATTGCTGACTATAGTATTCTATGAAATACATTTCATAGAATATGTTTATCTGTTTCATTCAATTTCATAGAAATTGTTTGTCCACTAGTTGATGGACAATTGAGTTGTTTTCAGTTTGTGATATTATGAATAAAATTCTCTGACCACTCACGTACAAGTCTTTTTGTGGACACTTGTTTTCATTTCTCTTGGGTGAATGCCTAGGAACTAAATTACTGGGCTATATGGTAAGTATGTGTTTAACTTTATAAGAAATTGCCAAACATTTGTCTAAAGTACTTGTACCATTTTACATCTCCACTACTATTATAATAAGAAAGTTCCAGTTGCTCCACATCTTTGGCAGATTTGGTATGGCCAATCTTTTTCATTTTAAGTCCTTCTAGTGAGTGTGGAGTGGTATGCCATTGTTTTAATTTTCATTTCCCTGAGATCTAATGATGTTTAGCATATTTTCATAAGCTTATTGTATTAGTCTTCTAGAGCTTCCATAACAAAATGCCACAAATTGGGTGGTTTCAACAACAGAAATATATCTTTACTCACAGTTCTGGAGACTGGAAATCAAGGTAAAGGCATCTGTAGGTTTGATTTCTCCTGAGGCCTCTCTTCATGGCTGTCTTTTTATGTCCCCACAGGGCTTTTCTCTGTTCACATATTTCCCTGGTGTCTCTTCCTCTTCTTGTAAGGACACCAGTCCTATTGGATTAGGGTCCTACCCTTATGACCTCATTTAAACTTGACTACCTCTTTAAAGATCCTATCTCCAAATACAGTCACATTGGGGATTAGGGATTCAACACAGGACTTTGGGAGAGGGGCGGGAATACAATTCAGTCCATAACATATATTGACCATTTCTACATCTCTTTTGTTGTTGGCTTGTTTTGTGTTGTGTTGATTTAAGTCATTTGCCCATTTTTGAAGGGATTGTATGGCTTATTATTAACATACGAGAATTTGTATATTCAGACTATAAGTCTCTTCTCAGATATATGTATTGCAAATATTACTTCTCATTTAATTTTTCCTTTCCTTCCTTCCTTCCTTCCTTCCTTCCTTCCTTCCTTCCTTCCTTCCTCTGTCTTCCCTCCCTTCCTTCCTCCCCTCCCCTCCCCTTCCCCTCTCTTCTCTCTCTTTTTTTTTTGAGTCAGAGTCTCACTCTGTTGCCCAGCCTGCAGTTTAGTGGCACGATCTTGGCTCACTGCACCTCTGCCTCCCGGGCTCAACCAATTCTCGTGCCTCAGCCTCCTGAGTAGCTGGGATTATAGGAGTGTACCACCACACCCGGCTAATTTTTGTATTTTTGGTAGAGATGGGGTTTTGCCATGTTGGCCAGGCTGGTCATGAACTCCCCATTTAATTTTTCTTAATGGTATTTTTTTTTTTTACTAACAAGAAGAAGCACTGTTTAATGGTATTTTTAAAGAGAAGTTTTAAATTTTGAATAATTTCCATATTTCAGTTTTTTAAATAGTTGGTAGTTTTTGTGTTCTATTTAAGAAATGTTTGCCCACCACGAGAGGATAAAAATACACTCCACTGTTTTCTTCCAGAAGCTTTATAGCTTTAGCTTTACCTGTATGTCTATTCAGTTTAATTTTAATGTATAGTATGCATTAAAGGTCAAGATTCACTTGTTTGCATGTGGATATCCAATTGTCCTAATAATATTGACAAGATAATCTTTTCCCTATTAAACTACCTTTGGCACCTTTGTTTAAAATCAATTGACCATGTATTTATAGGTCTGTTTCTGGATTCTAGTCTATTCTATTGATTTACATCCTGTGCAGTACCACACTAACTTGTTACTATAGTTTTATAGTTCTGAATTTATTATTCTTGAAATCAGATAGTGTAAATCCTCCAGGTCTTCAATTCTTTTTTAAACTTGTTTTAGTTGCCCTGCATCTTTCCATATATAGTTTAGAATCAGCTTATCAATTTCCCTAATAATGCCTGTCCTAATAGTGCTTGGCACTGTTGGGATTCTGCGAAATATAAACACATAGATCATTTTGGAGAAAATTGCTATCTTAATAATATCAAATTTTAAATCTATAAACATGGTTTTTCTTTCCAGTTATTTATGTCTTCTTTAATTTCTCCCAGCAGTGTTTTTTAGTTTTCAATGTATAGCAGTATTATCTTTTGTTAAATATATTTCTCAGTATTTCATGTTTTTGCTTTTGAGGGCAGTTATCTTGCCTTGTTCCTGATATATAATATATATTTTATATATATACACATATGTACAACACACACACATTTATAGCATATATGTAACACATGTTTATAACACGTAACACATGCTTATAACATAAGTAACATGTTTATAGCATATATGTAACATATTTATAATTTATAGCATACATGTTTGTAACATGCAGCATGCGTGTGTTTATAACATGCAGCATGCATATGTTTATAACATATATATATGTTTTTTTCCCAGCCACACTCATACGGAACGTTTCTGATATTACCTTGTAATTTCCATGCCTGGTTTTGATATCAGAATAATGCTGGACTCTTAAAATAAGCTTTGATGTGTTTACTTTTTCTCTGTGTTCTAAAATCATTTTTTCAAGGTTTGATACTATTAAGATATGCCACAATAATATTTTATATTATTAAAATATGGAGTATCTTTAACTGTGTAATGGAATCAACTAGTGAAGCTTTCAGTGACTGGAGTTTTTGTAGGAAAGTTTTAAATTTGAATTGTTTTTATAAGTAGAGGGTTATTCAGACACTACTTTTTCTCAAATTCATTTTGGGAAGTGACATATTTTAAGGAATTTTGACATTTCATTTAAAATATTGAATTTATTGGCATAAAGTTGTTTTTAAGATTCTCCCATTTTGATTTCTGTATGATGTCTGTAGTGATCTGCCACTCACCGTCTCTATGACCTTAGGCAAATTAGCCTCCATGTGCCTTAGTTTCCTCCTTTGTAAAATGGGATAATAATGGTATCTACCTCACATCATGATTATAAGAATTAATTGAGAGTGTATACAAATAAAGTATGTAGAATGGTAACAGACATAGTTAGCACTCAATAAATGTCAGCTGCTATAATTAAAAACAATGCAAGAACTGGTTGATTTCTTGTAGGTAAAGTCGTGGAGGACAGTCATGAGTCACATGGAGATTAAGCAAGATATACTCCAAGGTCCTTTTCAATTTGTAGATCTTCTGACAGTTTGAAGTAGTTAAAATCCAGTATTGTTCCAATGGCTATTGAGTTCTCAGCATGAAAAGATTCTGTTTCACAGCTATTGGCTGCCCAGCGAGAAGGAAATACAGCAACTTTGATATAACTTGGGGAATTACTTGAGCTTTGATTTTTTTTTTTTTTTTTTTTTTTTGAGATGGGGTCTTGCCCTGTCTCCCAGGCTGGAGTTCAGTGGCACGATCTCAGCTAACTGCAATCTCCGCCTCCTGGGTTCAAGCAATTCTGCCTTAGCCTCCCAAGTAGCTGGGATTACAGGCGTATGCCACCACGCCCAACTAATTTTTTGTATTTTTAGTAGAGACGGGGTTTCACCATGTTGGCCAGCCTGGTCTTGAACTCCTGACCTCAGGTGATCCACCTGCCTTGGCCCCCCAAAGTGCTGGGATTACAGACATGAGCGACCGCGCCCGCCCTGAGCTTTGATTTTTAAGACCTGTCTTTCCTGCACAGCCCTGGACATACCTTGCCTATAACTGATGTTTGTTGGTTGAGTCTTCATTGAATTGCTTATATTAATGTATTCTATAAGCTGCTTTCAAGGGAAGAATTTCTTTTCTTGGCTCATAATGATTTGCCTGGGTGATATGTATGGCATTTGTATTGCATATACTTTTTATGCCTTCCAGATTTGTTTCCAAACCTTTGATAAAGAAGACTAGCTATGTCATTGGTTATTTAGAATTTAGCTGTGTTGGTAGATTATCATTTAAATAAGGAGGAAAAAATATTGAGTTATAGTCTGTGTCAAGCATCAATATTTTTTTTTCTATAAAGGGCCAGTTAATGAATATTTTAAACCTCTGGGGTCATGCAGTCTCTGTTGCAGCCATTCAGCTTTGCTATCATAGTGCAAAAGCAACTATAAACAATAAATATGTAAACGAATGAGTGTGGCCACATTCCTATACAACTTCATTTACAAATACAGGTGGATGGTAGACCAGATGTGACTGGCAGTCCTTAGTTTGCCACCCTCTGGTCTATGGAAGAATTATATAGCCAGAGATTTGCCTGGATGTGCCCTTACATACAGTGTTTAATGAGCATTATTCACTTCTCCTCTCTTAATTCACTGATGGCAAAGATTTATGCAAATATTAACATTGACAAACTGTCCTGGAAATATGTGTGTGTGTATATATATAAATATATATATTTATATATATAAATTGTGTGTGTGTGTGTATATATATATATATATATATATATATATATAGCCCCTGTTTTAGAATGAGAGTAAGCATCCATGAAAAAATACTAAGATTCAGACCATCTAACAGATTGTAATTTTTATTCACTATCATTTATTCAACAAATTTTGATTGAACACTATATTAGTCTGTTTTCATGCTGCTAATAAAGACATACCTGAGACTGGGAAATTTACAAAAGAAAGAAGTTTAATTGGACTTACAGTTCCATGTGGCTGGGGAAGCCTCATAATCATGGCGGAAGGCAAGAAGGAGCAAGTCACGTCTTACATGGATGGCAGCAGGCAAAGAGAGAAAGCTTGTGCAGGGGAACTCCTTTTTTTAAAACTGTCAGATCTTGCAAGACTTATTCACCAATTGCCCCTCTGATCCAGTTACTTCCCACCAGGTCCCTCAAAGATATTTGGGTGGAGACACAGCCAAACCATATCAAACACCTGCTGTTCACTCAGTACTGCCCCAGGCTCTGAGTGGACATTGGTGAGCAAGATCTTTGTCACTGACCTCATGAAACTTATAGCCCAGCAGGTAGACTGACATTGAACTGTTAATTGCAGGTATGTTATATATTTTCATAAACCATGTTGTGCCAACTGCCATGATACCATGTCTATTTTTAAAAATAATTGAAGTTTAGAAAATTGCTGGATGCAGCAGTCTTTCCTTAAATGAGTATAATTACTGGTATTACAATTAAACTTTATCTATTTTTATTTAAGAAAAGAAAAGAAAGAGAACAAAAAATTAATAAAGAAATGGAGGAAAAAGCAGCAAAGGAACTGGAGAAAGAATACTTGCAAGAAAAAGCAAAAGAAAAATATCAAGAATGGTTAAAGAAAAAAAATGATGAAGAATGTGAGAGGAAGAAGAAAGAAAAGGTATTTTTATTAAGGTGACCAGTTAGAATACCTAACTTTGGTGTTCATATGTGTCAACTATATCTTAGAAAAAGTATCTAATAGAAAATTGGCACTATATTAGCATAAAATAAACACATGAAGCTATCCTGTTATGCTGTGTTTAAACTTCAAAAATGAATATGCATTTGTAGTTTTCTTAAGCTGAGAAATAGAAAGCCTGTTGATATTTTTTCAGTCAGGTTTAAAACTTGTTGCTGTTATTCCTTTTAAATATTTTTCAATGCATTTTATGGGAAGTCTTACTACCATTTTATAAATTACTATTCTTTGAAAACAGCAAATACTTTTTTCTTTGTGGGTTTGATGTCTTATTGTTTTTCAGAGCTGGACACCTTAGTGTATGTCCCTGATCATGTTCAATATTCTACTCATATTATAAAAATATGATTCAGTATTATGACCAGTAAGCCATTGGGGTAGGAAGCTACTGGAGAAAAAAAGAAGTAGTAGAATTTGAATGGAATGTATAGTTACAGAATATCCCTGGAAATATTTTGGTCTTGTCATTTTAAGGAAAAAGAAAAACAACAGCAAGCTGAAATACAGGAGAAAAAGGAAATAGCAGAAAAAAAGTTTCAGGAATGGTTGGAAAATGCGAAACGTAAACCTCGTCCAGCTGCAAAGAGCTATGGTTATGCCAATGGAAAACTTACAGGTTGGTTTTTATGTTGTGTGGCTTACATAAATATGGTTTGCAGAAGCAAATATTATACTCCTTTTGACAGAAATAGAAATGTGTAAAAATTATTTTTCTTTCAAATTACTATTTTCCAGAAGATTATATTATAAACATACCATGTTCCTATGGAGATGCCACAAATGTACTGTCATTCTCCACATTTGCATTTCTTAAAAGCAGTAGTTACAAAACTGCAAACTTATGCTTTAAAGTAATGATTTGTAACATTAAGAAATGAATAGTGTTCTCTTACATTTTTTCATTGATAAAGCCTTAATCAGGATATATTTTAAGGGGTCGTTTTGCCTCCTCTCCTTCTAACCCTCTCTAAAGCAGAGCTTCCCGTGTCCTTGGCACATTCTTTGTGTGAGGTAGAATACTAGACAGCACATGAACCAGACACAAAACCGATTGGCCTTTAGTCTTGGTCTGATTATAAAGGGCAGTGCATGTTTTTCTTTGTGCTTCATGTTGGAAGCTCATACCTTGCTGACAGCTGCCTTCACTTGTTTAAGTGATTTATTATTAAAATACTCCCATTCTGTTTTGTTCACACAATAGAACATATTCCAGACTTTGTTTTGACCATCTTGGTGAAGTGAGTGTTGACATATCTATGCAAAGTGGGTTGCCAGTGTCTGAAAGACACATTCCTGCTGTCAGGATTAGGCCTCTCTCATATGTCAAGAAGGTCATCTGTTTTAGCTACTGAGCATGTCCCGCTCCTTTTTGTTTCTTGCTTGAAAAAAAGAGTAATAAGCAGTGGCTTTAACCCAGTAATTGGGTAGTAAAGTTAAAAGTTTAGGTGGGAATACTAAACATATTGCGTAGAAGTTAATTACTAAAATAATGGATTGTTTTATTAATGTTTTGCATTTTTAATGAGTTTAATTCTAACAAGCAGCATATTTATCTGCAAATGCTGTACTTAAGTTTCTTTATTCTTTATGCTCATATCATTTTTATGAATTACGAAATAAAGGAATTTTTGTGCCAGTAGTGACTGAAGGATTTGGAGATGATTTGTAAAATGTTCTTCCTTCAAATGTGTTTATTAGATGTCAGACATCACAATACTTTAAACACTTCATATACATTAGCAAAAGAATGCTCCGTAACTCATAATCACAATTACAGTGATATTGTGAAATCTTATTGACACTGATTCAGAATTTCTGTGATTCTAAACAAGAATCTTGATTTACTATAACTTCATATGAAAAATAAATGTTTTTCTGTAAACTTCAGTATCTGACAAGTGGAAGCTAGTACACAATCCAGTAGTTTCCCAGACTGAGTTTAGAAAATGAAAGTTTTGTTCAATTTAAGGATCGTAAAATTAATTTCTTAGTAAAAATTTTACAGGAGTTTGATTTACATAGGTTTTAACACTAATGTTATTTGGATTCTTAGAATTATCATTTATGCTTTAATTTTAACTGTGAATATTTACTGTATTTGGAAAGTGTTACTTCTTTGAAAATATCAAGGAGTTTAAGTTTCAAATAAGTCACATTCGCTTATTAGTGATAATTTGTCCATTTGACATTTTAACATTTTTCTAGAAGTTTTAAGTGGCTTCTTTGATGTCAAGAAAGTTTTTCCTTGTTTTGATCTGATTTTTCAATAATTTTAGGTTTTTACAGTGGAAATTCCTATCCAGAACCAGCCTTTTGTAATCCAATTCCATGGAAACCAATTCATATGCCACCTCCCAAAGAAACTAAGGTTCTATCAGGAAGGAAGAGTAAAAGACCTGTGGTAAGTCAGCCACACAAATCATCATCTCTGGTAATTCATAAAGCCAGAAGCAATCTTTGCCTTGGAACTCTGTGCGGATTCCAGAGATAGCATATGTGGAAAATAACATGCTTTTATCTGGAGGTATTTAATTTAAAAATCAGAAATTGTTTTTTACTGCTCAGTCAATAACTCAACACTTAATGTGATTATTGACAAATAGCAATTTTTGCATTTGTATATGGAGTCCTTAGAGTTGAGGAAGATATTTTCTGGATTTTGGTTTTTATAAACTTTTCAAGGTTGATCTTGGCATGTTGTTTTGTAGAATAAGTGGCTGAATATGTAAGAATTGTGTTTGTATTTAGCTTGCATTAAAAGTACACTGTAATACCAATAAAACTAACAATTTTTCTTGTATTGTTTTATATTGTTACTAGTTTACATTTATAAACATAAGATTAATTTGTTCAAAACAAGCACCTCTAAACTGCATGCTTGAGTAACCCTTAGAAGAATGTAAAGCAAAAAAAAAGGAAATAGAAAAAACGTTTAAGGGATGGGGGGTTATAATTTAAGTGGGTTAGCACCCTAGATAAATCAAAAACAGTCTTTGCTGATGGGTTTTGGCATATTTTTCCCTGTGTAGATATTTTAATTTTATTTATATTACATTAATTTAATTATTTATTTTGAGACAGGGCCTCCCTCTGGCTCTGTTGCCCAGGCTGGAGTGTAGTGGCATGATCATAGCTTACTGTAACCTTGAACTTGTGGGCTCAAATGATCCTCTTACCTCAGCCTCCTGAGTAGCTGGAATCACAGGAGCATGCCACCATGCACAGCTAATTTTTTTTTTTTTTTTTTTTTGGCAGAGATAGGGTCTTCCTATGTTACCCAGCCTGGGATATTCTTAAATTAACTAACTGAAGGCATGTTTTGTTACAAATAAATCAGAGTTGCGGTTTCCAAAGGAAATTTTTTTTTTTTGAGATGGAGTCTCACTCTGTTGCACAGGCTGTGCAGTGGCGCAATCTTGGCTCACTGCAATCTCTGCCTCTCAGGTTCAAGCGATTCTCCTGCCCCAGCCTCCTGAGTAGCTGGGACTACAGGCGCACGCCACCATGCCCAGCCAATTTTTGCATTTTTAGTAGAGACGGGTTTTCGCCACGTTGGCCAGGATGGTCTCGATCTCTTGACCTTGTGATCTGTCCACCTCGGTCTCCCAAAGTGCTGGGATTACAGGCGTGAGCCACTGTGCCGGCCTCCAAAGGAAAATTTTAAAACATTGTTTTATACGCTGGCTGGGCATGGTGGTTCATGCCTGTACTCTCAACTCTTAGGGAGGCAGGGGCAGGAGCATAGCTTGAGCCTGCCTGAGCCATATAGTGAGACCCCATTCTCCACAAAAAGGAAAAAACAAAAGACAAAGCTATTGTTTTGTACTCTGATCTTAGATTAACATGTAGTAATCTTGAGATGCTGATATTTTGCCACAGTGTAAAAATACGTAAACATTAATTATAATTAGGTTGCTAGTTTCAAAATTAGGATTATTGCATTATTTTTTAATATTAAAATGTTAAATGTTAAGTGATATTTTTCTGAGGTAGAAATCACAGATCTTATTAATAAATACATTTTAAGGACAGTGGTTCAACCGGGAGGCAGAGGTTGCAGAGAGCCGAGATCGCACCACTGCACTCCAGCCTGGGTGACAGAGCGAGACTCCGTCTCAAAAAAAATAAATAAAAGAAAATAAAAGAAAAGAATAGTGGTTCAAATGATTACCAAAACAATGCCTAGCATTTTTTATTAAATTTAAAAGTCTTTTATCTTTTCTAGAGGATGATCAAGAAATGAAAATTTATTGTGCAGTATAAGAATCAATCAATTCATTTAAAAGTGACTTCTATTTAGAATATATTCCATGTTTCTGCCAGATGAGTCATCTGCCAAGTTTCTGGTGATCTGCAGTGGTGTTGATCAATGCAAGAAAACAGCAATACACTCTTTGAAGGGTATTCATGTCATCAGAAGTCTAGGAAAATTTACTTCTAAGCAGATAACAGTTTATTAGGAATCAGTAGGGTTCACTGGGTCCAAATGTTGCTGAGATTTAGAGGCATGAGCATACTTCTCAGAACCTGTCAGATACAGTGAAACTTCAAGACGATCATTCTACTTCAGCAAATTCACCTGTATAGAGAGAACATAGAGTTTGCCTGGGTAGCAATAATCTTGTTTATAAGAAATATATATAGTATACATATTCCTGAATTTGTGAGGGTTTTAGATACAGTTGTTACATCTTACAAACCAATTCTACAGAGTAGATTAACTTTCAGCTATAACTATAATCCTAATAAGTCTTTACAGTCATTCAGTCATTAATCATTCATATGTATACTGAGTTCACTAGTTTGAATTTTATTCTAATCATAATAGGAAGTGTCTGGAAGATTTTAAGCAGGCAATTGATAAGGTCTCGTTTATCCTTTGAGATTACTATGGCTGCTCTGAGGAAGTTGGCCTGTGGGGGCAAAGTATGGCAGCAATGAGACCCATTGGGATGACTTTGCAGTATCTGGCAGAGAAGTCATGATAGCTTGGATTAAAATGGCAGCAGTGACATGGTAAGAAGTAGAAATAAATTTGGGATTTATTTTGGAGGTGGAACAAACAGGACCACTAACGTTTGGATGTCAGATTGAGAGAAGGAGGAAAAATCAGATATGCCTAGTTTTTTGGCCTGATAACTAGGTGAATGATGATACTATACCAGAAATATGAAGATTGAGAAGAGCAGGTGTATGGGCCGAGATGGGGAGAAGGAAGTCTTTAAGAATTCTGTCCTAGATTTGTTAGGTTTGTGATACCAACTTAATAACCTGGTAGAGATGGTTAAATATATGATGCTCTGGGGAGAGCCATGATAGGAAATACAAATTTGAACAACATCAGCACATACATGGTATTTAAAAGCTTGGGACTTGATCAGGCTACCTCGGAAGAGTTTAGATAGTAAAAAGGGAAGGCTGAGTAATCCAATATTTAGAGATTAAGCAGCCAGCAAGGATCCTGAAAATATGCAGCCAGTGAAGTAGAAGGAAACCCAAGAGAGTAGGATGTCACAGAATCCATGAGTAGAAGTGAGGTGTGGACTCTGTCCAGTGCTGCTTGAGAGAGAGGAGCCTTCATTGTTGGATTTCATAAGATGAAGGAGGGTCATTGTTGACTACAATGGCAAGCATGTCTTGAACAATTTCTATATGACTGATATTCTTGTGCTTTTATAGTTGCTATTTTAATCCTTACAACAGCCCTATGAGATAGTTACTTAATTATCCTCATTTTAAGTTGGGGAAACTGAGGCACAAAGAAGTTATGTTGCTTTTATACCTAGTAAATCACAGAACATGGATTAGAACCCATGAGGTCAAAGCCCAAACTTAATAACTATATTTCCTCTCCTATATAATATATATGTTAAGAAAAACAGGTATAAAATTACAATCGAATAGGCTGGAGAGAGAATGGAAGGTGAGAAAGAGCCTATAACTAAAGACATTCTGGAAACGTTTTATAGTGAAGAAGAGAAGAAAAGTGGGATAGGGGCCAGGCGCAGTGGCTCATGCCTGTAATCCCAGCACTTTGGGAGGCCGAGATGAGAGAATCATCTGAGGTCAGGAGTTTGAGACCAGCCTGGCCAACATGACAAAACCCCATCTCTACTAAAAATACAAAAATTAGCCAGGTGTGGTGGCAGGAGCCTGTAATCCCAGCTATTTGGGAGGTTGAGGCAGGAGAATTGCTTGACCCCAGGAGGCGGAGGTTGTAGTGAGCTGAGATCACACCACTGTACTCCAGCCTGGGCGACAGAGCAAAACTCTGTCTCAAAAAAAAAAAAAAAAAGAGTGGGATAGAAGCTGGAAGAGAACATAGGGTCAAGGACATTTTCTGTTTGTTTTGCTTAGGCTGGGTGATACTAAATATGCTTCTCTGAGGCTGGTAATGATCCAACTGAAAGGGGACCTGAAGACTTAGGAGAGATTAGGGGTGATTTTAGGAATGCAGTTCTTAAATAGCAAAAATGCTGGTTTATATAGAAGCAAGGAAATTTCTTCTATTCACAGGGAGAACAAATTGTACATATAGGTTCTGATGTGGCTGGATTGATAGTATTGGTGGCAGGAAGACAAGATAGGCAGTTCTTGTCAAATCACTTCTTGTTTCCCAGTGAAGTGTGAAGGGAAGGCAAGGTCATCAGCAGAGGGATAGAATAGGATGTTCCAAGTTTGAGGAAAAGGAAAAGGTAATAGAAAAGTAAGCATTTTGGAGATAAAGAAAAATTTGCCAGAAAGATTAGTGAGACTGATGGGCAATGTTGTTTGCCATTTGATATTTTGGGGCATAGAGACCAATTAGTGAAGTTCTGTCATGTTTCTCTTTATTTCTGGAGAAAATTTAGCTAGTTAGATGTAGACCCATAATCACTTATAATTGGAGCTGGACAAGTGGGCAACTAGGATGGAGGGAAAAAGGAACAAAGCAGTTAAAGTGTTTTCAAGGGAGTGATTATAGTACTGAAACATATTACTTAACACAGGTGGTGAGGAAGGGGTCTTCGTAGATTTCCCGTGCTGTTTTGAGGTTGACTTGGGGGTGCTTGAGGGAAGCTAGAGAGATAGGGGCTTTTGGTCAGGATGTTGATGACAAGAACCAGAGTATGGCCATGGCAGTCAGTGGCCCAGATGGAACATAACAAAGTTGAAGAAATTAAGAATGTTAGAGGCCAGAGCCAGGTGCAGTGGCCTGCACTTACAGTCCCAGCTACTCAGGAGGCTGAGGCAGGAGGATCACTTGAGGCCAGGAGCTGGAGTTGCCATGCACTGTGAGTGCACCTATGAATAGCCACGGCACTCCACCCTGGCAATGCAGTGAGACCCTGCTCTAAAAAAACAACAAGTATGGAAGTAACTTTTTAATGTGGATATTGAAATTGCCAAGGTTATGATAGAAGCTGTGGTAGAGAGGAAGATGGCAAGCTGGGTGCTAGAATTTCAGCAAACCAGGGTAACTGGCTAGCCAGATAACAGTCAAAAGGAACAGTATTGGCTAATATGGTCAGATGGAATAATCTTCAGAAGAGTGGGAAGTTTTGAAGGAGGAAGGAGATGAAGTGATTTGGAGGTGCCAATGGGGAACACGGTGGGTAGGGAAAACTTACCTTCCTACCTACCTACTCCAAGCCCCTGGAGATTGGAGGCTACAAACAGATAAAAAACTGTTCTCAGGAGTCCATTGCAGGCATGAAAAACGTTTAAAGCATGGCCGTAGCAAGATGGTTTTGAGGGACAGAGACCAAAGACAGAGCCACCAGTAATGACATTGTGGAACATTCCAGGAAGAGGTGATTGAGGATCCAACGAGGGTAGTAGGGTTGAAGAGAAGAAATGTGTGAAAGATCCATCAGAAGTGGAACTTATGCCAGGTGTGGTGGCTCATGCCTATAATCCCAACACTTTGGGAGGCCGAGGTGGGAGGATCACTTGAGCCTAGGAGTTTAAGACCAGCTTGGACAACATAGGGAGACCCCATCTCTACAAAACATTAAAAAATTAGCTTGGCATGGAGGCTTGTGCCTATAGTTTCAGCTACTCAAGAGGCTGAGGTGGGGGGATTGTTTGAGCTCAGGAAGTCAAAGCTGCAGTGAACTGTGATCATGCCACTGTACTCCAATCTGGGTGACGAGTGAGACCTTGTTTCAAAAAAAAAAAAGTAGAACTTAAAGGGCTGTTTTGGAACTAACGGGTGATGATAATATTAGCAGAGAAAGAGAATACAGAAAGGAATGACAGCTTTGGGGGTAAGAAACAGAGGGTTTTTTTTTTTCCCTTTCAAATTGTTTATCAAAGTAATATATACACATAGTTTAAAATTCAAATAGTACTAAATGTTGTTTGATGGAAAACAGGAGCATTTTGCTTTACTTCTCACTGCCTCACAGTCTTGCTCCAAAGAGGATATTTTATTGTATTATTTCTTTGATAATTTCCTCTCATAATATTCTCTGGTCCCTTTTTTCAAGAATCCTGTTAGGCAATTACTGGTCTTCCTGAATTAATTCTCTAATAATTTAAAAGGAAATATTTTTCTCCTGTCTTACTTTTTTCCCCCTACCCTGGTGAGGGGGACCACTTTCTGTGAGATGTCCTTGATGTTATTTTCTAATTCTTGGATAATTTTTTTATGGCTACCTTATTTTAAATTCCAAACATTCTTTTCTGTTTGTTCATTTTTCATAGTCTCCTATACTTATTTTATGGATGCAATATCTTTTTTCATCTCTAAGGACATTAGTTGCAATTTTTTTTCTTAATTGGCTCTGTTTCTTCCAGATGCGTTTTTTTCTTCATTTTCTCTTTTTCTGAGATTTTATTAGAGGTTTTCCTCAAATGTTTGTTAATCCTTGTCTGACATTTATATTCGTTATATGAATTCCTGTCTGTTCCTATTTAAGAATAGGGCATTAAAAGGCTGAATAGAAGCTATGTGGGCATAGGTAGGGCTTATTGATGGTGGATTTTTTTATTGTTGTGGGTAGACTTCCAAATACCTGGAAGTCTTTCCCCCTTAGGCTGTTCATGTTCTCAGAGAAGGATCTTCTAATCTTCCGGAGAGTTATAAGCCTAGCTGCCAGCATTCCTGAATAGGACCTGGAGATGTAGTTCTGTATATCACAGTTCATTTCTTGGTAAACTGTCACTTCCTATGTTTTCACTCTAGCTAGTTAGTGTATAAGCTTCATTCTCCTTAGTATCTAATGTTCCCCTATGCTGAGCCCTTCCAGGATTCTGCAGGCTGAATTTTTGTTGTTGTTGTTGTTGTTGTATTTATTTCAGCATTTAGAAACCTTTCAACAGTAAAAAAGAAAAAAAAAAGTCACTCGGAAGAAACAGAGCCAATTAAGAAAGAAGAAAAAAAATTGCAACTATCATTAATGTCCTTAAAGATGAGGAAAAACACTACATCCATACTGTCCTAATTCCAGTACTCTCCTAAGTCAGTTGTTTCACCTCTATCCTCTTTGCACCATCCCAAAATTTGTAGGAATCTGTGGCTAACCATTGTATTCTCTTCTGTTTGCCCTTGTGGATTTGTACATTTTTCTTAAAAGAAATTCCTTTGCCATCATCTTAGCAGAGATTGGAGTGGGAAAGGAGATAATTCTGTATGATTAATCTGCTATGTTTAATTGGACATCCTGAATTTAGTTATGAACGTATTGACATAAGGGGGTGTTAGAGATATAGGTTTGTTGCTCAGATGAGAAGTGTAGTTTTGGGAATATTTAGACCTTATTAGTTTAACATAATCATTGAAACTATGGAGATGAGTAGCATTTCTCAAGAAGAGTCTGAAGCATGACATTCTTTTATTCCTTCATTCCACCCATATTAAGTGCCTGCCATATTTGGCCCAGAAAAGATAGACTAGGATGGTATGTAGAGATTGAGTATAAAGGTAAGGCAGAAGGAAAGAAGCCACTGGAAGACCAGTGAAAATGGTGGGAGGTGCACAAGAGGAGAGTGTGCCACATTGAGAGAGGGGAGCTTTCAGGAAGGAGAAGTAGAAGGTCTTCTAGAATATCAAATGCTGCGCAAGGAGTCAGGTAGAATGAGCAAGGCATTCTAGTATATATTGAATTCCTAGCACTATGCTAGAATCTGGGGATTCTAGTGGTAAGCAAGACTGAACTAATCCTGAATCTGTTACCATTTATTTACATTCTAGCAGAGATTACAGTTAAAGCCATACTTACCTTAAAGCACAAGCTGTGAGGGCATATGAGGAGGTAGCTAACCTTTGTTGGAGTCAGGAAAAGCTTCTGGGAGAAAGTGATTAAGCTGAGACTCAGGCCTGAGGCACCTGAATAAACAAAACTTAGAATTTAATCATTTTGGAGGCTGGAGAGTAAGGAATGGACTTAGAACACTGGGGGTTCCCTATGTAACCTTTCTTTCTTTCAGATTCCAAGGATAGGTGATATGACAGCTTTTGAACATCAAAGGGACTTTCAGACGCTTGTATATATTGACACATTACTACAAAGTTACAAAGGAAATTTCTAAAATCCTGGTCATTTGTAAAGAAAATATTTAACATTCCATGGGAAAATATACTTTGAGGTTTGATGACAAAAATAGGCCATCTGTGGCCTCAGAGTAATACAGATGGGGCTTCTTATTTTGAAAATAAATTGCTAATGATCTAATTAGCAATTCAAAGCTTATTCTTTCATGGACTTGCTTATTATGATACCTAAGTCCTAGGTGAATCAAGAATACAGTAGTTATGTTACACTAACAAATTACACTGTGATTTAAATGTAATACCACAAACTATAAAAATCCTAGAAGAAAACCTCAGAAACACCATTCTGGACATCAACGTTGAGAAAGAATTTATGACTAAGTCCTCAAAAACAATTGCAACAAAAACTAAAATTGACAGATGGGACCTAATTAAACTAAAGAGCTTCTGCACAGCGAAAGAAACTATCAACAGAGTAAATAGACAACCTACAGAATGGGAGAAAATATTTGCAAATTGTGCATCCAACAAAGGTCTAATATCCAGAATCTGTAAGTAACTGAAACAATTGAACAAACAAACAAAAATACACCATTAAAAAGTGAACAAAGGTCATGAACAGACACTTCTCAAAACAAGACATACAAGTGGCCAAGAAACATGAAAAATGCTCATCATGACTAATCATCAGAGAAATGCAAATCAAAACCACAATGAGATACCATTCTCACACCAGTCAGAATGGTTATTAATAAAAAGTCAAAAAACAACAGGTGTTGGTGAGGCTGTGGAGCAAAGGGAATGCTTATACACTGTTGGTGAGAATGTAAATTAGTTCAGCCATTGTGGAAAGCAGCTTGGAGATTTCTCAAAGAACTTAAAGCAAACTACCGTTTGAACCAGCAATCCCATTACCGGATATATACCCAAAAGAAAGCAAATTGTTCTACCAAAAAGACACATGCATGTGTATATGTTCATCACAGCACTATTCACAATAGCAAAGACATGGAATCAACCTAGGTGCCCATCAGCAGTGGATTGGATAAAGAAAATGTGGGGCCGGGCGCGGTGGCTCACGCTTGTAATCCCAACACTTTGGGAGGCCAAGGCGGGCGGATCACGAGGTCAGGAGATCGAGACCACGGTGAAACCCTGTCTCTACTAAAAATACAAAAAATTAGCCGGGCGTGGTGGCAGGCGCCTGTAGTCCCAGCTACTCGGAGAGGCTGAGGCAGGAGAATGGCGTGAACCCAGGAGGCGGAGCTTGCGGTGAGCTGAGATTGTGCCACTGCACTCCAGTCTGGGCGACAGAGCGAGACTCCGTCTCAAAAAAAAAAAAAAAAAAGAAAATGTGGTACATATACACCATGTAATTCTACACTACCATAAAAATGAACAAAGTCACATCCTATGCAGCAACATGGATGAAGCTGGAGGCCATTATCTTAAGTGAATTAATACAGGAACAGAAAACCAAATACTGCATGTTCTCACTTATAAGTGGGAGCTAAACATTGGGTGCTCATGGACATAAAGATGGGAACAGTAGACACTGGGGATGACTAGAGGGGGAAAGGAGGGAGAGGGACAAGAGTTGAAAAATTAAATGTTGGTTACTATGCTTAGTACCTCGGTGTGGGGTGGGAGGTGGTCATTCATACCCCAAACCTCAGCATCATGCAATATACCCAGGTAGCAAACCTGCCCATGTACCCTGAGTCTAAAATAAAAGCTGAAAAGGAAAAAAAGAGTGTTTTCTCAAGCTCTAAAAAAAAAAGAGTAATACACTTTATGATAAAAAACTAATTTTTCTTTCTTCAAAAAAATATAGTAAATGATATTCATGTATTTACTGTGGTCATTAATATCATAAATTAAATTCATATGTTGGCTTGAGGGAAAAAACAGTTACTTTACAGTGAATATTTACCTACTACTATTGATAATGGCAGTCTGCCTAAGAGAGCAAATTTTTCAGAAAGGGCAATTGTATTTTGAATTACCTTTTAAAATTGAGAAGGGAAAATATTTAATTATCTGTCATTTGGGAGAAAGCTATGCCTTATGCGCAGAAGTCAGAGGGAACACTACCCTTTTCTTTGCTAGAAACAACAGAGCCACCTCTCCCTTTTCTTGTTCCTGGGCTCTTAGCTGATAGAATGCGCATATGACCTTGGAAAAAGAAAGAACCTCTCCCTTCCTCCTTGTTTCATGTCCCTGGGAACCACCTGAGGGGCAACTGGAGATGGAAACTATCATTGTTTCTCTGGTGGTGGCAGCACAGGGTGGCGTGGGAGTGGAATGTGTTCTTAGTTGGAAAAATTTACCGAAACAACCATCCAGTACATACCAGTCTGCAACTCCCTCTCCCTGGGCCAAGAGTTTTCTTCCCTTGGTATAGGCTGAGATGCAAAGTGCTTACATAGGTAAATCTGAAAGGTAAGTCTTGAAAGATATCTCTCAATAAAATAGAGGAAATGCTCACCAGTTTATTGGCTCAATGAAGATGTTAGGCTGATCTCAAAGGACCATTTCTATTCTAAAAATTCTGTTTTGTGTGGTTCATTTTTTGTATTTTTAGTATGTGAACATTGGTCACTGCTTATCTCTAGTAAAGGTGGTGAGGACAATGTCATTCCCATCTTGGAAGAGTAGGTGTTTCATAAACAACTGACCTCAGGAAGCCTTCCTATGGGCCAAGCCCAGTTTCTGCTGGGAGGCACTGTGGCTCAGGAGAGCTGTAGGGACTCACCTGAGGTTGAAAACATGGTCTGAGCCAGGCACAGTGCCTCATGCCTGTAATCCCAGCACTTTGGGAGGCCAAGCCCAGTGGATCACCTGAGATCAGGAGTTCGAGACCAGCCTGACCAACATGATGAAACCCAATCTCTACTAAAAATATAAAAATTAGCTGGCTGTGGTGGCGGGTGCCTATAATCCCAGCTACTTGAGGGGCTGAGGCAGGAGAATCACTTGAACCCTGGAGGTGGAGGTTGCAGTGAGCCGAGATCGTGCTACTGCACTCTAGCCTAGGCAGCAAGAGTGAAACTCTGTCTCAAAAAACAAACAAAATATATGATCTACTACCTATGCTGTGGGAACTTAGACAAGTCTCTTAACCTCTCTAAGGCTCAGTTTACTCTTCTAAAAAATGCACTTAATAATACTTGCTTCATAAGGTGATTGCAAAGATTAACAAACCATGTAAAGTACCTCATACAATATTTGACACAAGAAGCTTAATAAATCATTTTGTGTACTTGTTAATAATGGCAGTAGCATATGCCTACTGACAGATTATGTGATGTTACACATTTTCCAATACGTGATGCTTTATGGGATTTGGAAGCTTTAATGCAACCAGTTTCTTTGTTATGATTTTGCAGAAATCTTCCAAATGAATTCTATAAGGGAAATCCAGACATATTTTGGTTTTCTCTGGCTAGATTGGTTTGCCTAATTAAATTTGATGCTTTGTTTTTTTCTTTTTTTTAAATTATACTTTAAGTTCTAGGGTACAACGTGCAGTTTTGATACATAGGTATACATGTGCCATGTTGGTTTGCTGCACCCAGCAACTCATCATTTACATTAGCTATTTCTTCTAATGCTATCCCTCCCCCAGCCCCCGACCCTACAACAGGCCCTGGTGTGTGATGTTCCCCACCCTGTGTCCAAGTGTTCTCATTGTTCAATTCCCACCTATGAGTGAGAACATGTGGTGTTTGGTTTTCTGTCCTTGTGATAGTTTGCTGAGAATGATGGTTTCCAGCTTCATCCATGTCCCTGCAAAGGACATGAACTCCTCCTTTTTTATGGCTGCATAGTATTCCATGGTGTATATGTGCTGGATTTTCTTAATCTAGTCTATCACTGATGGACATTTGGGTTGGTTCCAAGTCTTTGCTATTGTGAATAGTGCCGCAATAAACATACGTATGCGTGTGTCTTTATAGTAGCATAATTTATAATCCTTTGGGTATATACCCAGTAATGGAATGGCTGGGTCAAATGGTATTTCTAGTTCTAGATCCTTGAGGAATCACCACACTGTCTTCCAGAATGGTTGAACTAATTTATACTCCCATGAACAGTATAAAAGTGTTTCTATTTCTCTACATCCTCTCCAGCATCTGTTGTTTCCTGACTTTTTAATGATCGCCATTCTAACTGGCATGAGATGGTATCTCATTGTGGTTTTGATTTGCATTTCTCTGATGACCAGTGATGATGAGCATTTTTTCATGTCTCCATTGGCTGCATAAATGTCTTCTTTTGAGAAGTGTCTGTTCATATCCTTTGCCCACTTTTTGATGGGATTGTTTGTTTTTTTCTTGTAAATTTGAGTTCTTTGTAGATTCTGGACATTAGCCCTTCTTCAGATGGGTAAATTGCAAAAATTTTCTCCCATTCTGTAGGTTTCCTGTTCACTCTGATGGTGGTTTCTTTTGCCATGCAGAAGCACTTTAGTTTAATTAGATCCCATTTGTCAACTGTGGCTTTTGTTGCCATTGCTTTTGGTGTTTTAGTCATGAAGTCCTTGCCCATGCCTATGGCCTGAATGGGATTGCCTAGGTTTTCTTCTAGGGTTTTTATGGTTTTAGGTCTAACATTTAAGTCTTTAATCCATCTTGAATTAATTTTTGTGTAAGATGTAAGAAAGCGATCCAGTTTCAGCTTTCTACATATGGCTAGCCGCTTTTCCCAGCATCATTTATTAAGTAGGGAATCCTTTCCCCATTTCTTGTTTTTGTCAGGTTTGTCAAAGATCAGATGGTTGTAGATGTGTGATGTTATTTCTGAGGGCTCTGTTCTGTTCTATTGATCTATGTCTCTGCTGTGGTACCAGTACCATGCTGTTTTGGTTACTGTAGCCTTGTAGTATAGTTTGAAGTCAGGTAGCCTGATGCCTCCAGCTTTGTTCTTTTGGCTTAGGATTGACTTGGAAATGCGGGCTCTTTTTTGGTTCCATATGAACTTTAAAGTAGTTTTTTCCAATTCTGTGAAGAAAGTCATTTGTAGCTTGATGGAGATGGCATTGAATCTATAAATTACCTTGGGCAGTATGGCCATTTTCACAATATTGATTCTTCCTGTGCATGAGCATGGAATGTTCTTCCATTTGTTTGTGTCCTCTTTTCTTTCATTGAGCAGTGGTTTGTAGTTCTCCTTGAAGAGGTCCTTCACATCCCTTGTAAGTGGGATTCCTAGGTATTTTATTCTCTTTGAAGCAATTGTGAATAGGAGTTTACTCATGATTTGGCTCTCTGTTTGTCTGTTATTGGTGTATAGGAATGCTAGTGATTTTTGCAGGTTGATTTTTTATCCTGAGACTTTGCTGAAGTTGCTTTTCTAGTTCTTTTAATTGTGATGTTAGGGTGTCAATTTTGGATCTTTCCTGCTTTCTCTTGTGGGCATTTAGTGCTATAAATTTCCCTCTACGCACTGCTTTGAATGTGTCCCAGAGATTCTGGTACATTGTGTCTTTGTTCTCATTGGTTTCAAAGAACATCTTTATTTCTGCCTTCATTTCATTATTTACCCAGTAGTCATTGAGGAGCAGGTTGTTCAGTTTCCATGTAGTTGTGCGGTTTTGAGTCAGTTTCTTAATCCTGAGTTCTAATTTGATTGCACTGTGGTCTGAGAGACAGTTTGTTGTGATTTCTATTCTTTTACATTTGCTGAGGAGTGCTTTACTTCCAATTATGTGGTCAATTTTAGAATAAGTGCGATGTGGTGCTAAGAAGAATGTATATTCTGTTGATTTGGGGTAGAGAGTTCTGTAGATATCTATTAGGTCCTCTTGGTGCAGAGCTGAGTTCAAGTCCTGGATATCCTTGTTAACCTTCTGTCTCACTGATCTGTCTAATATTGACAGTGGAGTATTAAATTCTTCCATTATTATTGTGTGGGAGTCTAAGTCTCTTTGTAGATCTCTAAGGACTTACTTTATGAATCTGGGTGCTCCTGTATTGGGTGCATATATATTTAGGATAGTTAGCTCTTCTTGTTGAATTGATCCCTTTATGATTATGTAATGGCCTTCTTTGTCTCTTTTGATCTTTGTTGGTTTAAAGTCTGTTTTATCAGAGAGTAGGATTGCAAATTCTGCTCTTTTTTGCTTTACATTTGTTTGGTAGATCTTCCTCCATCCCTTTATTTTGAGCCTATTTGTGTTTCCGCACATGAGATGAGTCTCCTGAATACAGCACACTGATGAGTCTTGACTCTTTATCCAATTTGCCAGTCTGTGTCTTTTAATTGGGGCATTTAGCCCTATTCCATTTAAAGTTAATACTGTTATGTGTGAATTTGATCTTGTCATTATGGTGTTAGCTGGTTATTTTGCCTGTTAATTGATAAAGTTTCTTCATAGCATCAATGGTCTTTACAATTTGGCATGTTTTTGCAGTGGCTGGTACCGGTTGTTTCCTTCCATGCTCAGTGCTTCCTTCAGGAGCTCTTGTAAGGCAGGCCTGCTGGTGACACAATCTCTTAGCATTTGCTTGTCTGTAAAGGATTTTATTTCTTCTTCACTTATGAAGTTTAGTTTGGCTGGATATGAAATCCTGGGTTGAAAATTCTTTTCTTTAAGAATGTTGAATATTGGCCCCCACTCTCTTCTGGCTTGTAGGATTTCTGTTGAGAGATCCACTGTTAGTCTGATGGCCTTCCCTTTGTGGGTAACCCAACCTTTTTCTGTGGCTGTCCTTAACATTTTTTTTCCTTCATTTCAACCTTGGTGAATCTGACAATTATGTGTCTTGGTGTTGTTCTTCTCGAGGAGTATCTTTGTGGTGTTCTTTGTATTTCCTGAATTTGAATGTTGGCCTGCCTTGCCAGGTTAGGGAAGTTCTCCTGGATAATATCCTGAAGAGTGTTTTCCAACTTGGTTCCATTCTCCCCATCAATTTCAGGTAAACCAATCAAACGTAGATTTGGTTTTTTCACATAGTCCCATATTTCTTGGAGGCTTTGTTCATTTCTTTTTACTCTTTTTTTCTCTAACCTTGTCTTCTCACTTTATTTATTAATTTGATCTTCAATCACTGATATCCTTTCTTCCACTTGATTGAATCAGCTATTGAAGCTTGTGCATGCATCACGAAGTTCTCATGCCATAGTTTTGAGCTCCATCAGGTCATCTAAGGTCTTCTCTACACTGTTTATTCTAGTTAGCTATTCATCTAACCTTTTTTCACGGTTTTTACCTTCCTTGCAATGGGTTTGAACATGCTCCTTTAGCTCACAGAAGTTTGTTATTACTGTCCTTTTGAAGCCTACTTCTGTCAACGCATCAAAGTCATTCTCCGTCCAGCTTTGTTCCATTGCTGGCGAGGAGCTGCGATCCTTTAGAGGAGAAGAGGTGCTCTGGTTTTTAGAATTTTTAGCTTTTCTGCTCTGGTTTCTCCCCATCTTTGTGGTTTTATCTACCTTTTGTCTTTGATGTTGGTGACCTACAGATGGGGTTTTGGTGTGGATGTGGATGTCCTTTTTGTTGGTGTTGATGCTATTCCTTTCTGTTTGTTAGTTTTCCTTCTAACAGTCAGGTCTCTCAGCTGCACATCTGTTGGAGTTTGCTGGAGATCCACTCCAGACGCTTTTTGCCTGGGTATCACCAGCAGAGGCTGCAGAACAGCAAACATTGCCAAACAGCAAATATTGCTGCCTGATCCTTCCTCTGGAATCTTTGTCCCAGAGGGGTACCCCCCTATATGAGGTATCTGTCGGACCCTACTGAGAGGTGTCTCTCAGTTAGGCTAAACGGGGGTCAGGGACCCACTTGAGGAGGCAGTCTGTCCATTCTCAGAGCTCAAACACTGTGCTGGGAGAACCACTATTCTTTTCAGAGCTGTCAAACAGGGATGTTTAAGTCGGCAGAAGTTGTCTGCTGCCTCTCGTTCAGCTATGCCCTGTGCACAGAGGTGGAGTCTATAGAGACAGTAGGCCTTGCTGAGCTGCGGTGGGCTCTGCCCAGTTCAAGCTTCCTGGCCACTTTGTTTACCTACTCAAGCCTCAGCAATGGCGACACCCCTCCCCCAGCGAGGCTGCCACCTTGCAGTTTGATGTCAGACTGCTGCGCTAGCAGTGAGCAAGGCTCCGTGGGCTTGGGACCCACCGAGCCAGGCACGGGAGAGAATCTCCTTGTCTGACAGTCACTAAGACCTTGGGAAAAGTGCAGTATTTGGGCAGGAGTGTCCCATTTTTCCAGGTAAGTCTTTCACAGCTTCCCTTGGCTAGGAAAAGAAAATCCCCTGACACCTTGCACTTCCCAGGTGGGGTGATGCTCTGCCCTGCTTCATTAAAATTAATTTTAAAACAGTTAAAACCTTAGTGTGTCATATTGGATCCTCTGAGAAACAGTAAGACAGTATTAGTCATGCAAGAGATTATCTGGGTAATAGTCTGTGAGGGAAAATGGGGAGGGAGCCAGAGGAGGCCAGAACAGCCATCAGGCCATGATATAACTCTAACCCCTGTGGAGGAGAGAGGGAAGGAAGAAAAGTTGGGTAGGAAGTCTTAGATTGTAGTGCAGTTCTAAAAACAGTTCAGCAGGGCTGATGTGGGAGTCTTCCAACCAAAACTGTCCATCGGAAGAGTCTACTTCTTGCAGTTATGAGCCTTAGAATCCCTGCTGTCTTCAGTCATTGTCTGGGAGCACACACGGGAGGGATGGCCTCAGCTGGAATACAGTGATAGATTCAGAGCTCAGCATCTAGGGCCTTCGAGCAATGATGCTTCTGACAGTAGATCTCAAAGGCCCATTTTCATGGCCACCACACTTAAATACCACACCACCACACTTCCAATAGCCTATGTCTTATCTCCTATATAGTGAATATTCAAGTTTTGGTGTCACAAAATTATTGAAAAGGAACATGTAATGCTGCTTTGAGGTATACTTGACAGCATTTTAAAAGCACTTTCAATTGCAACCTGGACCTAGGGTAGAGATTGGGCCCCAGTCCTGTTCTCTCAGCCGTCAGTGGCATACTGGGTAAGGGTAGAATATGAATGGTCTGCCCTGAGAGCAGGCAATAAGGGGGTAATTGATCTGTAGAGAATTTAAAAACAATAAAACCAACTAAAATGTAGCCTGCTTTTTTATGATCACCATGTGCTGGCAACTTAAGGGATGTCAGTTATTCCATCCCACCAGGGCAGACTGCCACCCACCCACCCTCTACCACCACCACCTTTGTGTGCCACTGCCAGGCTGCCTTTTCCTTTTTTGCATTTCCAGGCATGAAAGTGGATCAACATTCAAATTTCTTCTTCAGATTACTAAAATGAATGTGTTTCAGAGAATCTTTGGGAATGCTAGATGTCAGAGGGCTTTCATGTACAGTGCCACATGGCTTCAAAAGGGCAGGAAATTACTTTCTTAAAGAGTGGTCAGGGAAGCCCCAAGGAACCAACATTGGATGCTGAAAGATGGTAGATTTTGACTTGGCAGAGAGGAAGACAGTGAGCTTGCAGGCTGGAGGGAGAGTTTCCAAGGGCTCAAGGGGCAGGGAAGTAAAGGATGTATTTGGGAAACCATGAATAGACAAAAATAACCAGCACCTCATGGGGTATGAGTGGGAAATAAGATGGAAAACTACATTAAAACCATGAATTTTAAGGTTTTTAAATGCCTAAGGAGTTATGTAGCTAAATATGATTGAAGATTTTTGAGTAGGGAAATGACCCAATGAAAGCTCTATTTTACGAAAATTAATCTGGCATTGGTGTGCAGCATGGAGCTAGGTGGAGGTTAATTCAGAGGAGTCTTGGACAGTCATCTTAAATATCAGGATACAAGGGCCTGAACTAGGGTAGAGGAGGAGGGTTTGGAAACTGATCCAAGGGATAGGAAGGAAGCATCAATATCGCAAGTTCAATGCATATAAGACTAAAATTATTGTTTTCTCTCCCAAAACCTGCTCTCTGTCATCTTCTCATCTATTCAACAGATATGTGTCGAACGTCCACCATGGACCAGCGGCCATGTGGGGTCCTGATAACTTGTTTTTGGTTCAACTCTGCCAAGTGACCCTTGCTAGAAACCCAGGGTTTTATTTATCCTTGATTCCTGTCCCACATTCTCACCTGCATCTAGTCAGTAACTGATTTCTACTGATTTTATACCCTTAGTCATTCCCTCTACATTACAATAATCTGGGCAAAATTCCAAAGGCCAGGCCACACCCAGATCAATTAAATCACAAGCTTCTTTGAAGACCTCTCAAATGACGTGCAGACAAGTTTGGAAACCACTGCCTTAAATGATTTTCAAGTCTGACTCTGCATTCCCACTACCAAGGCCCTAGTCATTTCTCGCTTGGATTACTCACCCACTTTCTGTTTGTCACGATGCTTCTAATCTTATCTCCCTTGTATTTATTGTCTCTACAGCAACCTGGTGATCTCCCAGAAACGCAAATCTGACCATGTCACTTCACTGCTGTGCTTTCATCTCTTCCAGGGCTCCCACATATACAGCATTGCTTCTCAAGCCTTTCTTTTCCTTCCTGCCTCCATAGCATTCACCAGCATAATACATGACCTTATGTCCTTCAGTGAGTATTGTACATGATGATTTTCAACCTATTTGGGCATGTTGCCCCTAGGGGAACAGTGTAAGAATATTGGAGAAGGACTTAATCTGTGCAACTTTAAAAATACTTTCTCTCCACCACCTCTTTTTCTCTCTGTCCCCTTCTCCCAATTCTGATATGTTCTTGCCCACTAAGGGCCCAACCTTTAAAATGGAGTACAGAACTGCACCACCTTTTGATCTAGCCCTGTCTCCCTAATCTCATCTTTTATTATACTAATTTTTACCTTGTTACTTTTACTTCATGTACTCCAAACTTCTGAACGTTTCTAGTATAAACCATATTGTTCCCGTCCTTTAGGCCTTTGCTTATATCTTCTCTTTATGGAATGTCTCACCTTTTACTTTCCCCTTCAATGCTGTCAATTTAATGCTCACTTAAAGCAACTTGAAATTTTGAAAGTAACCAATGAGTCTCAATTCAGGGGTTAACTCTAATAAAGCCTTGGACTCCCTACTCCAGCTGGGTTGAGGACCCTTTTTTATCAAGGTCTCTTTGTATTTTTCTCATTAATCTTGCTATGTTGTATTATAATTAGCTGTTGTAATGGGTCTAGATTTGTTTTTCTCTAAGTTCTCCAGATTTAAAAATTTTGTAATACTTTGGTTTTATTTACGTTGAGGTTTTGAAGCTAAGTAATTCAGAGAAGGGCATTATGATTAACAGAAGCTAGAATCACAAAACATCAATATTGGAAAGGACTTTTAAAAGTAATTTTGGTCAATCACCAAAGTTGATTTTTTTTATAATTAATGAATTTGAAGATAGTGCTATCTATCCAAATGGAAATTTCCCAGCATATTTTAGAATATGAAATTATAGTACATGCTGGAGAAATTAATAGAAAATGTATGTGAAGCTTCCAAAGGAGAGAGTATAGGAAGAAAAGAACAAAACACAGAAGACTGATCATTAAACAACACCTGCCTTCAGGAAACATGAAGAAATTAAGAGATACCAGTTAAGAAGACAGAAGATTTGCAAAAGGGAATCAGTGTAGTGTCACAAAAATCAGAGAAAGGGGTGTTTTATGAAGCAGGGATTGCCTGTGAGGCCAGTACTCCAGGGGAGGCTCACACAGCACGTGTTCCTGCAAAGTGACTCTCTTCTGTGACTCATGCTCTGGGAGGGAGCATCCACTGGGGGATAATCTGAACCTCTAAGGAATCAGACTGGAAAATTTATGGAGACCCCAAGGCCTCGGCCATAACCTAAACTGAAGTGGTTCTTGGCGTTTTTTGGGACTTAGGACCTTTTGATAATCTGATGAACTCTAATGACTCTATTCTCAGAAAAATGCACATCAGCACACATATGCATACAGTTTTATATGCAATTTATCGTGGCTCACTCTACTACCACCCCAAATATCCTCGAACCTCTCCATGTTTTCCCACATTAGTACTTAACAGTTCCACTGTCAGATAACAAAACTTGCTGGGGTCACAAGGACAGTTGATGGTCTAAGTCCATGGAGGCCTTAGAAAAAATCCTCCGTCTTGCTTTATCCTAAGGAGCAATAGGCTGAGTAGAGTGCCTCCAAGACTGCCCAGCTTGCCAGTTGAACATTTTCTGGATTCGTGGCTACTGACCAACCAAGTCACTAACTTAAGGACTGCTGGCCACTGTACTTCTCCAAGCCCTGGTTTCTGAAAAGGCCTCCTTCAGAATTTTAACCAGCAACACGACTTACCTCCTTTCCACCTGTCTGGCTTTTGACTTTCATTTCTTTTAAGTGGCTCACCCTCATTTCTTCCTTTTTCAAAGTAAAGAATTTAGGAAAGCAATGAAAACATTTTTATCTTGCACAAATAGAAAAAATGATTGTTTAAATTTTTATGGGAAAAAGTAGTACAATTAGTTAACTTTTGTCAATCTCAGCCTTAGAAAAGAGCAAAGATGTGGAAAATTCAAACACTGGACAATAAAATGCTATATTTGATTGTGATTTATATTATGAAGCTATTTTTATACCTATTTTTCTAATTTTAATTTCTTTGGTTGAGCATGGAAATGATTCTGCAATGGCTGTATGGACAAGGACATGTTGGGAACTATACTAAGATCAAAGTGTGTTTGGTTGATTCATACATGTCATTAGTAATTGAGACTTGAAATGTCTTCAAGAGAGAATTTTAGAGTTCTGTCAATAATGGAAATTTCTTAATGTGGAATATGAACTTTGAGTGATAAAAAGTAAAAGCAAATGTGAAAGAATATTAGTCTAGAAATAATTATGGTGGTCAATTATATATTTGAGATTTTTTTAATTTTTAAATTTTTTTTAGAGACAGAATCTTGCTCTGTTGCCCTGGCTGGCACAATAATAGCTCACTATAACCTCAAACTCCTGGGCTCAAGCTATCCTCCTGCCTCAGTTTCCTGAGTAGCTGGGACTATAGGCATGTAGCCATGCCCGGCTAATTTTGTACTTTTTAAAATAGAAACAGGCTCTCACCGTGTTGTCCAGGCTGTTCTCAAACTCCTGGCCTCAACTAGTTCTCCTGCCTCAGCCTCCCAAAGTGCTGAGATTAATGGCATGAGCTACCATGTCTGGCTGTATATTTGAGTTTTAAAGGAATATGAATCTAGATAAAAATGCTGCCCCACTGCACAAGGAGATTTTTTTAAGATGAGAAGCTGGTCTAATAGTGCTGCGGAATTGGATTGCTTTACCCTACATTTTCCAAAACCCATAGAATTGTATAACACAAAAGTGACTTTTACTGTATGCAAATAAAAAAAAAAAAAAACCCAAGATGCTAGGAGAATCCAGGATGGAATGCAGACTGTAACAAATTAATCTAACTCTATTACAAATATAGCTTCTCTGAAGGGGCTGGGGAAAGGAAGGAGTTGACCTAAATAACTATGGAAAACCATATTTTGTCTAGATACTATTGTAAGGATCTAAAAGAAAAGGCTAAGGAACTGTAACAGATTAAAGGAGACTTCAGAAGGCAACTAAATGCAATGCAGTGTCCTGGATTGGAGCCTGGAATAGCATAAGGCCATTAGTGGAAACAGTGGAGAAATCCAAATAAAGTTTGTAGTTAATGGTATTGTGCCAATGAAAATTTATTAGTTTTGATAAATGTATCATAGTTATATAAATGTTTATAAATGGTTATATGTTAATGAACCATAGTTATAGCTAAGAGTAAGATGAAAGAAGAGGCCACCTCAATACTATGCTTTCAACTCTTGTAAATCCAAAATTATTTTAATATGAAAGTTAAAAAAAAAGCTGCCCTGCAAATTTATACAAATTCAAAGGGCGTTTATTATTTACTTATTCTTTAAAATGTTAGATATCTTGTTATTCTTCTATTTTAACATGATAACTTGTCATTTGGTAGGAGAGCATTTAAGCATACTTATAAATACCTAGAATTTATTTAAAGTAAGAGCTTCACTCCACTTATTTACAGGTCTTAAACAGAACTAAAGTCGAACTGAATAATAATGATGGCTAAGGTAAGGTGGGTTACAAATGTGCAAGAATGGCTACATTTCATTCAACATAATGCTTTTGCTGAGCAGAGAACTGGTGTTTAAAATATTTCAAACAGAACATTATCCACAGAGAAAAATTCATTATTTCAGATTAAACACATGAAAGGGAACTGCAATTTCATAGTGTTGTTGGGGGGAGAAAGTAGCTTCTTTTTTGTATCATGGCATCGTCTATCTAAAATAAGTGTATGTTTGTGTATAGCTATAGATATTAAGGTAAAACACATTGTTATCTTAATCCACCTCTAAGAATTTGAAATCACAAAAAATACAATAAGCTTATAGACAATTAAAAATGTTCTGATTTAAATTCGGATTGACTATAACAAGTTTGCAAATTGGTAGCCCATGGGATGCCCTTAGCCCTGTATTTTCATTGACTGACATAGGTTTAAATTTTTTGAATCAATTGGTAGTATTTAAAATCGGGAGTTCTTACATTAAAATGTGAGTTTCCATTCTCTCTTAAACAATCAGATCTGACAACACCAAGCCCACGTTCTGATATGGCAGAACTTGGCAAGGCTGGGTAGTAGATGCCTCTATTGGAAGGTATGCCCTTTCTAGTTTACCATAGTTCTTTTGTTGTTTTTGTAGATAGATTTCTTTTACATTGAGGTGAAATTCACATAACAGAAAATTGACCTTCTCAAATTGAACAATTCAGTGACATTTAGTACATTCACAAAGCTGTGCAACCACCACCTCTATCGAGTTCCAAACCTTTCATCACTCCAAAATAAAACTGCATTCCAGTCAAACAGTTACTTCTCATTCTTCATTTCTTCTAGCTCTCCTGACAACCACCAATCTGCTTTCTGCTTCTATGGGTTTATCTATTCTACATGTTTCATATAAACACAATCATACAATATGTCACCTTTCATCTGTGGTTCTCCCACTTAGCATGATGTTTTCCAGGTTCATCCATGTTGTAGCATGTGTCAGTACTTCATTCCTTTTTATGGCCAAATAACACTTTCATTATATGGATACACCATGTTTTGTTTATTCATTTATAGGTTGATGGACATTTGGCTATTACTACCTTTTAACTATTGTGAATAGTGCTGCTATGAATGCTTGTGTACAAGATTTTGTTGGAATGAATATCACATTTTTGGTATTTTTTATTCATGTTGGGGTATTTCAGCCACAATTCTTTTTTTTTTTTTTTGAGATTTGAGTCTTGCTCTGTCGCCCAGGCCAGAGTGCAATGGTGCAATCTCAGCTCACTGCAACCTCTACCCCTCAGGTTCAAGCGATTCTCCTGCCTCAGCCTCCTGAGTAGCTGGGATTACAGGTGTGTGCCACCACTCCCAGCTAATTTTTTTTTTTGTATTTTTAGTAGAGACGGGGTTTCACCATGTTGACCAGGCTGGTCTTGAACTCCTGACCTCAGGTGATCCGCCTGCCTCGGGCTCCCAAAGTGCCTATTTCCCCACACCCTGGCCTGATCTACCCACCTGCTTTATTATTCTGCCCCCGTAAGCTTTGCATTTACATTTTCTGGCCTTTGTAAAGGGCATGAGCATATTCGTTTCTCCACAATTTCTGCACTTTTTTTCAGTACAAAACTTGAACTAATTAAAAATATTTCTTATTTTTTTCTTAAAAATATACCACTACACTAAATTTCTTTGATTTTTCTCCCACAGTTGTGGTTACTCTCTGGTAAATAATGACGACGGATGAGGGTTGTTTTTATTTTCTTCTGTCTTTAACATTAAAAAATTGGACAGTTTGAGAAGATCTAAATTGGAGATAGAGCTCTGCCCCATTTATACTAAGCAGTGACTTTATGTATGCATCTGGGTTTAATTATAGTTGGCATCTCTGAACTCTGAGGCAAAATATGCATTGCTGAGATGTCATGTGTTTTTGGCAGTCCAAGAATATAATCCCTCCAATGTATAATCACCCCTCTGGCTTTTTAAAACTCAGCCTCATGGTCTGTCTAACCTCCCTCCTTCTGCCTATGCACTCCTGCAAAGGCCTGTTTTTCACTTCAATCCCTATCAGTGCCTCCTCTGATTTGTCTTTATTTGCCATTTTGTCATTTACTCTAACATGACTTAACTTCTCTATGGTTATATTTTGCCTCTCTAACTAGGTTATAAATCCTCACTAAGCAGAATCTAGTTTTGTGTTTAGTTTTTAAATGTTACAGTGCAGGACAAATGTGATAAGTGTGCAGTAAATATTTGAATTGGTGACTCCCCAAACCAGAAAAATGACTCTTTGCAGTATACCTAACTTCTCAGCATTATGTTGAACAATTCCATGTTTTAGTATAATGTTTATAATCAGGATTAACAGACAGCACATTGAAAAAGTAAGTTTTGTCCTATCATTATTGCAACTAAATCCCTTTTCAAGTCTAATTAATGCATTGGTGTAAGTTGGTGATTCTAAAGATGTGTATTGCAAACCACCTGCATCAGAATTGCCTGTAGTGTTGGTTAAAAATGGAGATCTTGAAACCGAACTTTGCATTTACACACTAGTACAGTCTAATGGTTGAGCCCAAGAATCTGCATTTTTTTAAAAAAGCTCTCCTGGAGTCTTATGTACTCTAAATTTTGAGAACCACTGAGATTGTTTGAGAAGTTAGTGCCATTGTTTGGCCTAGCTCAGGTCGATTGGAAGTTTAACTTAAGTTGGTATGGGGGAAAATAAACAATGAAATTGTATGTTTAATGTATGATGATTTCAACTTGATATTTGGGAAGTAATTTTTTTTGGTGCGAGTCTACAAGTAAATGTTACTGATCTTGTAGTTTTAAAATTTAACAAATACAATCTAAAAATTTAAGAAGCCCTAATAACCTGAGCATTACTGAGGTTAAATGGAATAAAATCATTGAAAAACACTGCATATGATTAACACATAAGTTACTCCCACATAATTAGATAAAGAAATGCTACTTTTTCTTCCAAAAACTGAAGGTGTAGTCGAAAACAATTGCTACCTAACATCTTCCAAGTTATAGTTAATATTCACTGTTATTTAAAAAAAAATCCTGCACCATTTATTGCTATTAGAAAGAAGTTCTGAACAGGGTTGAACAGGCTTTTAAAAGCATTGCATTCAGATAATGCGCACTTTTGTGTCCTAGGAATTAAATAAACAAACCATTAATAAGTAATCCAGGAGTATTACGAAATGATCACAAAACAAAAGTGACACAGTACATTGCTTGCTAGTAGCAAGTAATTGAAATGAAACAAGTTTGTTATACTTTGGATAATGTAAGGGAATATGTTGCAGGCAATAAACTAGGGCTTTTTTTTAGAAAAATCAGTAGTTTTTTCGGCAATCTGTTTCATCCACTTGTAAATGTTTTCCTCCATCTTGACCTTTTGACATTTTTCACTTCTTAAATATATCACTTTATGTAAGTCTTCATTGGGTCGCATTGGTGTTTTTCCTTTACTCTGCACAGATGTTTAAATATATTTTTCTTGTGGGATTATATTTAACTCTTATCCATACATTGATAATTCATCATGTGATTTAGCTTGAGGTTGAGCTTCTTCCCACCTAAAGCTAATATAATGAAGTTATCATTTTTACAGAATTAAATATGATTTGCCACACCATCTCATTTAACCCTAACCAGAATCAGCTCATATGTAAAGGAAAGGAAACTGAGGGCGGTAACTTACTTAAGATCATCCAAAATCTGTTTATCCTTATTCATGCATTGTGTGGCCCTATTGATAGCCACTAGAAGGGTTTTCCACTCCATATGCAATTTTCTCCCTTACTTAATGGAAGATGTAAGCCTCAAAGACTGCAGGCTAAAAAAGGAAAAGCTCCACTTGGGTTGTTAATCTGGCAAACAAAACCTCAACTCCTGATGGAACTGAAAGCAGAAGGGGCTGAAGACAAGTTCAAGGTAGAGAATCTGGGCTGCTTTTCCTGGTTCTTTGAGTCAAATAGTGTGACTTCATTATTTTGTTTCAGTTTCCAATTCCAGGAACTCAAGATACGCCCAAGATCAAATGTAAATACAAAACGCATTCCAAAATTGAATAAATAATGTTTGGATTATCTGGGTCACTGGTCCCCTCCACTAATGTGTATCATCAGGAGGTGATGATGCCACGTATAATCAGCAATCCTTGATGAAAGACTTGATGCTTCATTCCTGTAGGAGTTTAGAGTTCTGTCAGTTTTGACAACACTATTTTTGAAGAATGCCCTGTTCAGTCCTCTGGATTTTAGAATGTCATTTGAAATTCTTAGCCATTAAAGAAAAGGAAAATGAAGTCAAGTTTCAGAAAAAAAATGACTCCAACTGGGAATAACAACTTGAGCCAGGTAGGACATCATAAAGCATTAACTATGACTGTTGAAATAACAAGTTGGCAATCATAAACCAGAGTTCCATCAAAAATGAAGCAGTTGGCCCCCACTTTGTTCTTTTCTCTTACTTACAACTTCTATAATGCACTTGTCAGGCCAGTCATTAAATTCACATATGTATGCTGACCATGAAGACTGTTTTGGCTCCCAAGTTGGTCAAGCTGAACTGCTTTGAAGCTAGTAATCTGCTGAATTAACTGACATCTTTCATGGTATTCCAGAACAAACAGATCCCCTAAAAAAAAATCCCCACTTTTGTTATTTCAGGTGGTTTGAGTCTGTTATTCTTGCATAAAGATGTAAAGGTTCTTCCAACAGAGGTTCAAAGAGAATTTAGAAATAAAATGTTAAACAGATTAAAAGGACCTTTAATATAATGATCATGTCACTGGGTGAAAGATGAGGTTAAAATTGGTCATCACTTTACTGTATAGACAATCAATTTTTTAAAAAAAACTTGCATAGAAAGTTTCAAGGTAGCCCTAAATATCAGAAAGAAATGTCATCATTAGGACAAACATCAGACTAGTAATATTTATAGAGTGCTTACTCTAACAACCCTGGGATGTAGGCACTGTTGTTGTCTCCACTTTACAGATGAGGAAACTGAGGCACAGAGACTGAGACCATATGTTCAAGGTAAGGTGAAAACTTATCAGATTGAGGAGGCAATGTGGAATAATAGGGAGCATGAGTTTCAAAGGCATGCAGAAATGGGTTCAAATTCTAGCTGTGGCTTTTACTAGCTGAGTGTACATGTTTATTGGCCTCTGAACCTCAACATCCTCATCTGTAAAATGGGATTATTATATCTTCTTTAAAGGGTGGTTTTGGGGATTAATTTAAATAATAGTAAGTAATAATAGCACTGGACATTTATTGAGTGCTTTCTATGTACCACACATTGTTCTAACTACTTAATGATAATTTTTACAGCAACCCTATTATGTAAGTACTTTTATCTTTGTTTTTACAAATAAGGAAACAGAGAAGTTAAATTGCTAATAGACAGCAGAACTGGGTTTCAAAATATCTTGCACAACAGTTGACATATAATACGCATTTGATAAAAATAACTCTATTATTGGTAGCTAGAGAAAGGGAAATGTTTGTAATATATCAGAATAACAGAATAACAGCAAATATTCCTTTTTCTCCTGATGGCTTTACTAACATATCTTGGAGAAGGACAAGGGTACAAAAAAAAACAGGTTTATGGTGTCTAGTTAGGATGATCTAAACCTATGCATTAGGATGAAATCAGAAAGGAATAAATAATTTTTAGCAAATTCAATTTCAACTCTGTTACATATGATACATTAAAACAACAGTTGCTACTTTTTCATCAACGGGGCCAGTCGAATGGATATAGCTAAGCAAAGTATGAAGAATAATTGACAATCATATCTAGATATGTATCCCCATGTTTGTGTATAATTAGGTTTTGTTGTCTCCTAAATGAATTTAGTCAGCGAGAATCCTAAAATTATGTTTTGAGACTGTTTTTCTTTTGCACATTTTGCTATCTATCTTTTTTGACTATAAATGCTTGCCATGTGAGTTCACTTTTAAAATACTGTCAATCCTCCAAGCTCCATTTTCTCTTTTTTTCTCCTTTATCCCCAGCCCTATCCACGGCCCCAATACACACACACACACACACACACACACACACACACACACACACACACACACACACACACACACACACACACACACACACACACACACACACACACGCACACACAGAGCTATACAAAAGTAGGCTTTTAAAACTCCATCATTAAGCACAAAAAAAGCCAAGGAATGTTTGGAACTGGTATGTTGGAGCCAAAAAGGTTTATCACATTCTAAAAAAGAATCTTTGGCATTAATGGCAGAACCAATTGTAAAGCGTAATTACTGCACAAACACGCAGTATGTGTGAAGCTATGATCATTTCTTTAATCACTCATACCAGAGAAAATCTAGACAATGTGTCTGTTGTTTGAATTCCCATGCACACTCCTCCCATATCCTGCTAAAACATTGCTTTGCTTATACATATATTCATATAAAATGCAAGCAAACACCAAAGCTTAACTTCTTGGAAAATATGGTTTGAGTTCTTGAAGTAGACTTAGAGTCTGGGCTCCTCATACACATAAAAAGGGTGGGTCACATAGCTTTATGGCTCTAATTCAATAGCCAAAGGGTCTCATGCAAATGAATGGACACCTTTCACTCCCAAGCAATGGTGCTACTTAGGGAAGCTATGTGGTAAACCCACTTTTAGGGAGGAAATCTATTTTTCACATTTGTGAAACAAATTTCCCAGCAGTATCTTAAAAGTGTCTTGGGTTTCTTTATACTACACAAGGATTCCTGTAACCTTCACCAACTTTTTTTTCTCCATAGCACAATTACAATGAATATTAATTATTATTGTAACTAATAGATTATTATGATGATATTAACGTGGGAGGGCTTGCTATGTTCTAAGCACCTTGCTAAGCCATTTATATGCATAGCTCACATAATTCATTCAACACCACCACTTGGTAGATGCTATTATTATATTCATTTTCTCGATGATTTTATTTGGTCTGTCAATTTGTTAAAACACCATTCCCTAACTCTTCAGTTTTTAGATAAAATGCTTTTTTTGTGAGAGTAATTTCAATTATTATGCTTCAAGTATTAATTTCTTCTTAATTTTCCTAAAATATATTTTTGTTTATTCAGTACATGGTTTTAGGAAGAAATGTAGGGAAGGGATGGAAGACATCAAGGAAAACTGGCTGGATGAGCTAATGCATGAACTGGAGTTTAAAGGACAAGAAGAGCTAACCAGATGAACAAAGGAGACAGAACAAGAGCAAGCGACAGCAAGAACATGTGCAAAGGCACAAGGCATAAAACCACTTTGTATGTTTAGATAATTATAAATTCGCTATGTATATTATTGGCAATAATGTTTGAAGTGAAAGAGAAAGAAAAGAAGGTAGGCATCTGGTTGTGAAGGGCCAAGAAAGCAACGCTAAGGTGCTGAGACTCTATTCCGTAAGTAATTAACTTGTGTAGGGCTTTAAAGAAACAAGACAGGCTTATGTTTTAAAAAACCCACTTCAATGGCTACTGTGTTAGTCTAAGCAAAAAATATTAAAGTCCTGAACTTATATTCCTGCAGTATGAAATGAGCAGTAAAGGAAGATTTGAGAGCTATTTAGGAATCAAAATAAGCAAAATGTGTTTAATGTGGTGCAGGGTAGGGGTCAAGGAGGGGGTAGCAAGGAAAGGAAAATAACCTAGTATCACTGAGTTTTGAGATTTGGGAGAGGTACTAGTTAGGCCTAGACTTGCTGCTAATAGCACTCCCTCTCTCTTCCAAAATAATGGAAGCTCACACATAGAGATTTACTTCTCTCTCATAAAGAAGTTCAGCGATTGATGGTTCAGGCTAATATGGCTCCATGGGATCAGTAAGGACCTATCCTGTTTTCATGCCTTATCCTCGTAGTACATGGCTTCCAATCCCACAGTCATCTTTTGTCCCAAGACGGATGCTGAAGGTCCATAATCATTCCAGTCATGTTGTAGGACAGAAGATGGAGGGAAGACAAGCACAGAGAGGGGCCCCTCCCAGCCGAACCAGCTCTCTTCCTTTCTTCCTGGAAATCCCATACAACACTGCCATGTCATTGGCCATAACTTAGTCACAGGGCTCTATTTAAATGCAAAGAAGGCTGGGAAATGAGTCATTCTGAGCAGTATTATGCCAGATAAAATCTGCAAATTTCGGCCAGGCACAGTGGCTCACACCTGTAATCCCAGCAACTTTGGGAGGCTGAGGTGAGTGGATTACTTGAATCTAGGAGTTCAAGACCAGTCTGGGCACATGGCAAGACCTCATCTCTACAAAATTTAGCCAGGTGTGGTGGTGTGGACCTGTAGTCCCAGCTACTTGGGAGGCTGAAGTGGAAGTATCACCTGAGCCCAGGTGGTCAAAGCTGCAGTGAGTCAAGATCATGCCACTGCACTCTAGCCTGGGCAACATAGCAAGACCATGTCTCAAAAAAACAAAACAAAACACTGGGGATTTTTACTGAGGAAGGGAAAAAAACGGCTTTGAAGATGGCATCTAGCAGTATATGGTTTGTGAGATTTGGTAAAAGATGATGCTACAAAGAGAAAATCAAGGAAAAACTTTTGCAAAGTATTGAAAAGAAGTGAGCAGAGAAAGAGGATCCAATGAGAAGAAATGACAGGGGAGGCAGAAGTAGAATTAGAATGATGTAAAATAACCTAAAGAGGAGAGAATGTCATACTGGAGAGAGTGAGCCAAAGTACCAGATGTTACAAATTAGTCCAGAAACATAGGAATGTTTATTGGATTTGGCAGGTGGAGGTAATCACTGTTGGTTTTCTGAAGACCAGTTTTATTGGAGATATGGAGGCAGGTGCAGATGACAATGGGTTAAAAGATGAATTAAACATTATAAAATCAAGATGACTGTAGTCAATTCTTTTTAAAAACTTGGCTGGGAGGTAGCATGAGAGAGTGCTACATTTAAAAGAGAGAATCCAGGGTTAAGCAAGGATTTTTTAAGGATGTTAGATACTTAAGTATGTTACCAGCTGATGAGAATGAGCCCCTAGAAAGGGTCTAAAGATACAAACAAGAGTCTTTATTCTGTCATGATAACAGAATAGGCATTGTAAAATTAAAATAGCTAAAATTCAGAAGTGACATTTTAAAAGGAAAATGCTGAACTGCCATAAAAATAAGGAATCTACAGATACTTAAAACAATATGAAAAAGTAAACCCTGGGAGATAAACCAACAAAGCTGGTTTTTGTTCAGAGGATTTCTGAACCATGAAGATGCTGAGCTTCTCTTTTGATGGCTGCATGGCATATGGGGGACAAGACGTAACACCTAGGCCCTATGTTGCATTCCCAATAGAAGCAGCATGCATAAAGCTGGGATCCCAAAGGCTAACAACTCAGTATAATGGTGAACAAGAAATAAGCCTTGTCTTGCAGTAGGTGGCATTAAGAAAACTTTCCTCTCTCAACAGTAGTGTCACAGATCCTTGGGGTGTCACTTCACCAACCAGAAACCTCTGTGGCCAGTGGTGCCTTTGCCCAAGTTTTGCTCAAGCCAGCTGGGCTTGTTCCACCCACTTGGCCTGGCAGGCTGCACTTGTTTTGTGCTACAGGCTGGGATCCCATGCCTGCTAAGGGTGAGCCAAGTGCAGAGTGGCAAGGGGTAGGTGAACAAGTAAGTGCAGTGTCCAGCCACTGCGCAGAGCCAGGCATGCTGACTGCAGTGTTGTGGGCAGCTCCAGGCACCCACATGGGTGCCAGTGCCCTATGAGGCTGTGGCTGGACCAGGCATACTGCAAGTGGCTTCCACTGTGGGCACTGGGGAATGTGGTGGCGCCCAGAAGCTTGGAGGTGCCAGGAACCACAGAGCCCCAAAGAGGGTGTCACAGCCCTGGCTCAGGGAGCTCCTAGGTCTGGGGTCCCCAAAGGGCCACTGCTCTTCTCTCCTCTCTCCTTTTCATTGATCACAACATGGCAAGCCGGTGGCGGGAGTGAGGCAGGCATGTTTGGCCTTGTTTGCGTTACAGCTCTTTCAGTCCTGCCATTTGGTAGGTCCTGAGTTCTTGTCCCACGTCCAGGAAGAATGAGGTATGCAGATATCTGGAGGGTGAGCAAGGTGAAGAGGTCCTTTACTAAGTGATAGTGCAGCTCTCAGGAGACTGGAAGTGGGTGGCTCCTTTCCACAGGCAAGTCATCCCAGCATCCGTGCAGCCCTCAGCAAAGAGGAGACCTGGAGTGGGTAGCTCCTCTCTGCAGGCCGGTCATCCTGGTGTCTGTGCAACCCTCAGCAGAGAGGAGACCTGGAGTGGGTAGTTCCTTTCTTCAGGCAGGTCGTCTCAGTGAGTGTACAGCTCTCAGTGGAGAGGAGACCCACAGTGGGTAGCTCCTCTCTGCAGGCAGGGTGTCCCCATCTGCCCAAGTCTGGCTGAGTCCTGGGGTTTTATGGGCTTCAGAGGGGAGGTAGTGCCTGCTGATTGGTCCATGGGCAGTCACGAGCATACCTGGAGAAAGCACCATAAGGTCTCACTCTGGTTTGTGGAACTGGCAGCCAAGCCCAAGCCCCTAGGCTTCAGGCCATCTCTGACTTGAAGATAAGGTTTCACTGGGGACCTTCCCCTTTCAGCCCAGAAGCCTGCCTGCCTCCTGCTGCTATTCATGGTACCCAGGCTGTTCATGCTGAGGGGTGCCTGCAGGCCTGCACCAAGCCACCCTCAGCACCCCCTCGGCCTTCCTCCCATGCTTGTCAGTGCCCAAAATCTGGAAGGAGCTGAGGTGGCGGGGGGCTGGTGTGTCAGTGCCACCCTGAGCGTGTGGATACCTGGCTGGATCGTGACAGCACCTGGGCTCAGCCACAACTTTGCTCCAAAATCAGAGCAGCCACCAGGGGCAGGGAGAGGCCAGGCAGCAGGAGCAGACACTTCCAAGCCTGCAGGGGGAGCAGGGCTTCCTGATCCCCAGAGAGCACAGAATGCCCGGGACTGTAGCCACGACTGGGTGGCTGCAGTTGCGCCTGGGAGCGGGGGCTCCTGCCCCACCAACTTGGAAGGGGGCGAGGATCCTGCCTGTTCCTGGCTCCCGTTGGATCTGTGGAGTGCAGCTCCTGCCACACCTCCTAGACTACAGCCCAAGTCTTTGCAGCAGCCACTCCACATGGGCTGCTGCTGCTATCAGTAGTGCTGAGTCGGAGGTGGGGGTAATTCTGCCTGAGAATTGGTAACTACACATTCATTCACACAATTCAAGTGAAGAATTTAACTTTAAAGTGGTCCTTAACTGAGCATGTTTCCAAGTCACTGACAGAAGCAAGCGCAAATCTCTTCTGAAGGAAATCAGCTCCAAATTGAGCCTCGAAGAATTACCCTAAAAGGTAAGTTCCAAGGAAAATCTGCAACTCCTAGTTAGATGTCACAAAGTACATAAGGATACGCGTCAGGACTTTCACCTCCAGCCGTGATAGAGTAAGAGGAACCAGGTTTATCCTCCCACCCAAAAAAATAGAAGAAAGTACATGAAACAACAGTTTTTCAGACTTTGGACATCAGGCCACAATAGACAGTGACCTCTGAGAGATGGGAAACAAGCCAGGTGATCCCTAACGTTGTTTCAGTTTACTGCCTGGAGAGAATTTCCTGCCTGTGTGCAGGTAGGGGGACCACAGGCTGAGAGCGGTGGTAGGCCTGAGTTGAGGAGATAGAGCTGGAAGTCTAGGAAGATCAAGATGACTAGACATTGCAGGGCACCATTACTGGCGTGGGAAAAACGGCACAGAAAGAGGACTCTGAAGATTTGCAGAGCATCTCCTTCATGTTTTCAGCTCAGTACTACTCAGTGCATGCAGGCCGAGAAGTTACCTGAGGCTAGGGAAGAACCACCTGAAAGGATTACAAGATACAATCTCAAATGCCCACACAAGACTAGTAATTGCTCCTGCTTCCACTAGCCAGAGTCAAAAATCTCCTACTCATGTGGTGGAATACTACTTAGCAGTGAAAAAGACTGTGCTATAGACACGTGGTGTGAATAGACCTCAGAATAATTGTATTGAGTAAAAGAAGCAGACTAAAAAGAATACATACTATATGAGTTCATTTATCATAGTTCATTAACTACAAGCTAATCTATTCTGATGACAAACTGGTTTCTTAGAAACAGAAGTGTGGGTATGGGCAAGGAAGTTGGTGAGGGAGGATTCACACAGGGCCAGGAGAAAACTTGGGTTCTATCCATTGTTTTGATTGTGGTGATGGTTCACAGATGTATACATATGTCAAAATTTATCAGACTGAACACCTTAAATATGTACAGTTCATTGTATGCCAATTATATCTCAGTAGTGCCATTTTAATGATGCTATTAAAATTTTAAGAAAAATCGCAAGAAAAGAAGGAGCCACAAGTAAGGATCATGAAAATGACAGATAAAATAACAAAAATTCTTTCTATAGAAAGGAACCTCCTTAACTTACAAGGGGAACTACAAAACCTACAGCAAATATGTTTTATGATGAAATGTTGAAAGTATTCCCTTTAGGATCAAGGGAAAACAGGGAGGTCAGCTAGGATCTGAATGCACTGTGTATCCTGGCCAGTATAATAAGATAAGAAAAAGAAATGAAATGATAAAGACTAGAAAATAAGAACAAAAGATCATCATTAATGCCAATAATTCTAAAAGAGCCTAGAGATAAAACATTTTATCTAATGAGAGAAGTAGGCAAAGCTGGATATAGTCTCAACATAGAAAAATTAGATGCATTTCTATTTACCAGTAGCAATCAGTTAATTGCCTTTTTATAATAGCAATGCAAAATACAAAGTTCTAAGGAGTACAGACCTCTTTATGAAGAAAATTATTAAATATTAATGAACATATTGAAAATTATTAAATTATTCATTGAACCAGATAATCAAAATTATATGTATACCATAATCTTGAATAGAAAAACTCAGTGTTGTAAGATGCCAAGCATCTCTAGATTCACCAGTAGAGTCAATGTAATTCCAATAAAAATCCAAATGGGTTTGTGAGCAAATTGAAACAGTGATTTTAAAATGTATATGGAAGGAAAAAAAGTCAACAACAGACTAGAAACTTGTGAAGAAGAAAAAGGTATAGGGAGGATTGCTTTACTAAGATTTAAGTCTCATTAGACAGCTGTAATGATGAAGACATTGTATTGCCCCAGAGGTAGACAAAGGGATTCATGGATCAGAATAGAGAAGATCTAGAAACAAACCCACTCACACATGCAGTCTTGATTCATGATGAAGTCACTGCAAATCACTAAAGAAAAGACGAACCATTAAATAAAAAGTGCTGGGGCAGTCCATGTATATTAATAAAATAAATATCTCAACCTTGCACCATACATACAAATTAATTTTTGGTGGATAAGGGATTTAAATGTGAAAGCATAAGCTTAGCACTTTTAGAAGACTAGGTAGTAGAATATAATCTTTTGATACAGAAAGAGGCCTTATGACATTAAACAAGGACAAAAAATGCAAATCATACAGGAAAAGATTGATAAATTTGACCATGTTACATAACTGCAGTTAATTAAGAAACACAATAAAATTAAAAGACAAGCCATGGAGTGGGAGATGATATTTCAATTTATTTCCAAAAAACAATCAGCACCCAGAAAATATTTAGGACTTCCATGAATATATCAGATGTGGATACCCTAATAGGAAAACGGCCAAAATATAAACAGGCATTTCATGAAACAGGAAACACAGATGGCCTATAACATAGGAAAACATGCTCTATCTAACTGTGAAAATGTAAATTAAAACCACAATGAAATACCATGTAATAACAACAAATGGAAAAAAAATTATAAATTAAAACGTTAGCAAGGCCATAGAACAATGTAACTTACATTTTCTGTTGGTGGTAGTATAAATTGAGAGTGTGCCATTGGAACATGATTTATCGAAAAGTTAAAATATACATGTGCTTCACAACTCAGCAATGTCACTCCTAGGTATGTCCTACGGCACTTTCTAATTTTTCTTAATTGGGGTCAGGTCACCCTAGTGGGTGAACCAGCATTTAAAAAAATGAATTAGAACAGGATATGGTAGATAGAGTTAAACAGAACAACAAAGAAACAGAAAATATCAGAATGCATTACTGCAGTGTTTTGTTAATATTTTGGGTTGCTAATAGTCGTGTTTTGTATTGTTCTGTTCATCTTTTTTGGTTGTGTTGTAAAATGTGTTTCTTATTGTGAGTTGTGATCAAGAAATTTTGAAAGCCACCTCCCTAGAGAAATTTTCATATGCATCAGGACACAGTACAGGAATGTCATAAATAATAGTATTTCTTATAATAACTAAGAGCTCAAAACAGCTCAAATACCCAACAACAGTAACATGATAAATACATTGTGAATTAGTCACATAATGGAATATTCTACAGATGAAAGAACCTTGTGGATCGGTCATGAAATGAAATACTCCACAGAAGTGAAAATAAAGAAACTAACACTATACACACCCACATGGATAAACCTCTGGAGCATAATATTGAGAAAATGAAATGAGTCAGAGTATAATCAGTATGATTCAATTTACATAAATTTAAAACTAAGCAAAACTAAGTGATACACTGCTTAAGTCCACATACACAGGTAGTAAAACTATAAAGAATGGCTAGTTTACACTTGGGTGAGAGGGAGAGAGATACAACAAGGAGGTGCACAAAGTGTGTTTGAAGGTATCAATAGTGCTCTATTAACCTGAGTGATGGTTATACAGGTGCTTGTGTTTTCTTTTTTATTTTATTTTATTTTATTTTTTTGAGACGGAGTCTTACTCTGTCGCCCAGGCTGGATTGCAGTGGTGTGATCTTGGCTCACTGCAAACTCCACCTCCTGGGTTCACGCCATTCTCCTGCCTCAACCTCCCGAGTAGCTGGGACTGCAGGCGCCTGCCATGATGCCCAGCTGATTTTTTATATTTTTTAGTAGAGACGGGGTTTCACCGTGTTAGCCAGGATGGTCTCGATCTCCTGACCTCGTTATCTGCCTGCCTTGGCCTCCCAAAGTGCTGGGATTACAGGCGTGAGCCACTGCGCCCGGCCTGTATTTTCATTATTATTTAATTTAAACAAATATGTTTATATTCTTTTCTCTGCATAACATTTCACAATTCAAAATAAGATAACTACAAGCAAGAGAGAAGTTATTTGATGGAGTAAGGTCCTTAAGGCAGTCCACTGGGATAAGCTTCAGAACACAAGTGGACATTTCTTGAACAGAAAGAAGGGCAACTTCTCTTCTGAGAGCAGAGCAAGTAGGTGCAAGGATGGGAACCAGATGAAGGAATGCTTTCAGGTCTGTGTATGGAGTAGCAAGATATGGTGAGAAGCAAGTTGGGGGAATTCAACTCTGACAGACTGTCTTTTTCAAGAAGGTGGGGTGGTCTGCTGAGAATGAAGGGATAGGTTTGGATAGGAGGCACTAGGTGGGTAGTGGGGGCTTTAAAGGGTATTTCACCGCGCCTGTAATTCCAGCACTTTGGGAGGCCAAGGTGGGTGGATCACGAGGTCAGGAGATCGAGACCATCCTGGCTAACACGGTGAAACCCCGTCACTACTAAAAATACAAAAAAAAAAATTAGCCAGTGTGGTGGCGGGCGCCTGTAGTCCCAGCTACTGGGGAGGCTGAGGCAGAAGAATAGCGTGAACCCGGGAGGCAGAGCTTGCAGTGAGCGGAGATCACGCCACTGCACTCCAGCCTGGGCGACAGAGCAAGACTCCGTCTCAAAAAAAAAAAAAAAAGAGTATTTCACAAAGTGGAGCAGGTATGCCACGGATAACACTTGGAGGTGATTTTCATGGCTACATAGGTGTTTTTAAACTTTTAACAGTTATGAGATTATTTTAATGCATTTTTTTCATTTTAATAGTTTTTTGTTTAATATGTATTCATGAAAAATGGCATGTCAAATCTCATATTTCATGGATATTACAGTACTTACAAAGCAAAAGTGATGTTTAAAAGTTGAGTTAAAGAAAGCTTTTCAGTAAATATTAGCTCAGATGCTACTGTAATATGGCAAAAATCCTGAATGTGGAACTCAAACACCTAAAATTTGGGAAATTGTGATTTAAATAAGGTAACCAATGATTGTGAAAAGAGGAGCACTATGGATGAAAAGTCTAGTGAGTGGTGGTTAGGACCCAACTGCACCTAAAATCCCAGCTTTGTAGTGGCTTAGACCTTAATTTTTTATTGAGAAGCCTCTGTGCCTTCATGACAGTGTTGCCAGTAACTGCTAAACAAAATTGGATCTGTCAGAATCAAAATAAAAAATTGAATTTGGAATCAAGATAAGCAAAATAAACTGGAGAATGAGAGGTATAGTTCGTTCTTGAACTCAGCACCTCCCTCTCCTGTTGTTGGATTTACTGCCATATGGGGAAAAATGGGGAAAAATATATATATAATCATGATAGTATCATAGCACAGTCATAAAGGTATGAACTCTGCTATGGAAACAAGCAGGAGTTGCCAACCAGGGGAGCTGGAAAAGACATTTTTGAGGTGACATTTCACTAGGTGGGCAGAGTCTATGAGAAACTCAGGAAAGTTGTATGATAGAAGCTCAGACACATGGAAAGGCATGATGAGTAGGCAGTACATAAGAAGATCCAAAAAAACCTTCCTAATTCAGAGGAACACTTAGAGGTCTGCCTTGATATTGAAATGTTCTTCTAGTCATTAGAATCTTGCATTTTTACTCAAATTTTAAAATATCCCCTTTAAACTGTGATACCATTTCTGGGAGGTTTAAGGTAGGAAGCTGTTATTATTGTTTAGGTTGGTTTGTCACCCAATCTAGACTGCAGGAGAGGATCACAGGGTAAAGAACAGAACTTTTCATAAGAGTGGTCCAGTATCCAGAGCCTGAGGTTGTCTATATGTAGAGTTCTAGAAAACCCTACATACAGATAGTTACAGATAGATAATAAACCCAGATAACCAGAGGCCATTGATTAGGGGGAAATGAGTGGGTTCCCAGAGGGGCTGACTCAATGAGGACCATTCACATATTCATTCATTAAATATTTGTTGAGTGTGCACTAGTGCCAACGGTGGTGTTGAGTGTCCAGAATTTGAATGAACAATATAAACATGCTCCCTACCCTCGTGGAGCTTTCCTGGAAATGACTCATGTTAATTAGTGAATTAGTCACTGTTCATTCACACTTTTCCAAAGCCATAAGAAATGCCAGGATGTACCTAATGTAAATGACGAGTTAATGGGTGCAGCACACCAACATGACACATGTATACATATGCAACAAACCTGCACATTGTGCACATGTACCCTAGAACTTAAAGTATAATAAAAATATATATATATATAAAATTAAACAATTAAAAAAAAAAAAGAAATGCCAGGATGAAAAGAGCTAAGAATTTAGTCACTGCTGGGTTTTGTTGACTGAAAAAAGCTCTTCCTATATTCACTGTGTTGCTTGTTTAGGCTCTTCATAGAGCTAGCCAGTGAGACTATGGTGTGCTCCTACATTTGAAAAAATGCTTCCAAATTGCTACTTTCCTAGAAACGTCTCAATTTGCTACTAAGGCATGCCTGTGGGAATGCTAGAATGCCTTCCTTGATTGCAATATCCACAGACTTTTTCTTAAATGTTAGTAAATATACACTGATTTATTCATTCTTTGAAAATACTCTGAATAATGGGCTGAAAAGATAACTGGATAAGCATGGAAAACACCATAATTAAGGGAAAGAGTAAGAGCTACAAATTAATCTTCCTTGGGTTCTTGACATCTCAAGATTGTAACCAGTAGATATTGATGGGTTCTTAACTTGGGGTCCTTGGAGTCATGGAGGATCAGTGGACGCCCTTCAATGTGGTCCACAAATTTCCTGATATTATATGGAAACATTTGTAAGTATGGGCTCATAACTCTCATCTGATTTCTAATGGGATCCCTTGAAAATCAAGAATCACTTCTATAAATTCCCTGAAAGTGATTTCATGAAGGTAGAAAGGATAGTAGCATTTATGACAGTATTCATGGATAATCACCATGGTGTGAATATTTATCCCCTCCAAAACTCATGTTGAACTTTGATCCCTGATGTGGCAATATTGAGAAGTGGGGTCATTAAAAGGTGATTGGATCATGAAGGCTCTGCCCTTGTGAATGGATTAATCCATTCGTAGATTAATGAATTAGTGGGTTAATGGGTTATCATAGGAGTGGGACTGGTGGCTTTATAAGAAGAGGAATAGAGACTGGAGCTAGCCTTCTCAGCCCTCCCTGTCATGTGATGCCCTGTACCACCCTGGGACTCTGCAGAGAGTCCCCACCAGCAAGAAGGCTCTCACCAGATATGGCGCCTCAGCCTTGGACTTCTTAGCCTTCATAACTGTAAGAAATAAATTATTTTTCTTTATAAACTACCCAATTCCAGTTATTCTGTTATAAGCCACAGAAAATGGACTATGACCATGACTTTATGTGGTTGCCATAGAATATGACGCAGTGCAACAGAACAATAGGGCCTAGGTGTCAGCAGACCTGATCTCTAGCTCTGGTTTCCTAGTTACCAGCATGTGACCTTGCATAAGTGTCGGTCCCATTTCAGCCTCAGTTTGCCTCCATTTAGGAACCCATACTTCATGTGGCCTTGTTTTAAATAATCAGATGTACGTGAAAATGCTATTGAAACTTCAAGGTGTTATCTAAAAGCAAGAGATGTTAGATCACGTTTACTGCCGTACCTGTAGTCGGTGTATGTTCTTGGTCACTAGAGGGAGCCTTAGCATTCAGGGGAAGAATAAGCCAGTGATACTTACTCTTGAAAGCTTGAGGCCTCTATGAGGAATTAATTCTTTAAAAAACTTGTGCTTTATAAATATCCACTTCGATTTTTTAGAAAATTCAGAGAAAGATCTATAAAAGCAAATATGACCACAGTTCCTTGTGACACAGATTTTCCCACGCATTAACCTACAGGATTCTTCCTTTTAACTTTCTCTATGGTAAATTTAGCTTGTTGAAAATCCTAATATTTATGTAGAATCAATTTAACAACAAGAAAAAGAAAGTAGAAAACACAATTTTCCAGAAGGCCATAGGAAAAAAGTACTTTTCCATTAGCAAAAACAATCCATTGTAAATTCCATGGCACATGGTAATTCTGTTAGAGGATTTTTGTATCCAGGCAGGACAGGGGAAGTACATTGTCTAACTTTGGCTTTCGATGTCCTACTGGGACCTTCTGAAGTTCTTAACTGGTGTGTTTTCCTCCTGCTAGTGCTAGAGTGGGAGGAATCTTACTCATTTGAAAAGAGCTTGACTGTTACATCAGAGGGCCCCAGGATGGTCTGAAGGAGGAGGTATGAGAGAATGAAACATACTGGACTTAGGCTGGGTGTGGTGGCTCACACCTGTAATCCTAACAATTTGGGAGGCTGAGGTAGGTGGATTACTTTAGGTCAGGAGTTTGAGACCAGCCTGGCCAACGTGATGAAACCTTGTCTCTACTAAAAATACACAAATTAGCTGGGCATGGTGGTGTGCACGTGTATTCCCAGCTACTTGGGAGGCTGAGGCGGGAGAATTGCTTGAACCTGGAGAATTGCTTGAACCTGGGAGGTAGAGGTTGCAGTGAGCTGAGATTGCATCACGGCACTCCAGCCTAGGTGACGGGGTGAGACTCCATCTTTTTTTTTGAAAAAGATACTGATCTTGTACTTCAGGGAATTAGAATTTCACTGACTCATTGTGTATTTTGGAGACAATATTTGTCCCCCTTTGGGGCCTCAGTTTTTCTCTCTGATTCGGACCAATACGCTATCCCATGTACTCCACATGTATACATTCATGGTCTGATGGGCATTCCTTATCAAGTATGGGACATTAGGTGATTAGACTTAGGCCCCAGATCGTGACAGGCAGTGTTTTGCAGGAGCACAAAGCTCCTAGATTTATCTAATTTTCAACCCAAATGTATTTGGAGAAGGTGGAGTCTTGATATTTCTCTTTATGGCCCTTCAGATTGTGTTTTCATTCTGCAGTACAACAAATGCCTTCAAAAAACAGTGAACTTCATTTTTTTCACATACATTTGCAGGAAGCAATGTAAAAACTTAATTGCTAATGTTTGTTAGCAAAACTGGCCAATGAAATTGTCAAGCACTGATATGCCAAGTTTCCTTGATTCTAAGATATACTCCCACAAACCTTCCCCTCCTTAATTTAACTTTTTTTAAAAACAGGGACATGTCTGTGTCTCATTTAAAGAAGCATTGACTACCCCCCTGAAGAGCTATTATTAAATCTATGGTGTTTCTTACAGTGAATGTCCTTTTTGAATTCAGCAAGTATTTTTGGAAATACTTTATATTTGTTTTGTATATTTATCATACGTGGAGGTGCAATAAGCTCTTCTTTACTACCATTCAAGCTCGAGCTTGCATTGCAGCTATTAGTGTCTCCAAAGTCATCCCAGCAGGAAGGGATTTCTCTCTGTTGACAAAGGCAGGAGACTGAAGGTTATAAAGGATGAATGAAGCCCTGCTAGGCTTGTTCATTGCAGTTTATGAGAAACAGCTGCCTTTCTTTGTCGAGGCGGCGCTTGTTTAAGGCTTTTCTCTCCTTTCCCCTGAAGTGTAATAACTACCCAAGACTAATCAGCTGACTTGGGTCAGAACAAGCCAGAGGCTCTGCTAGCCCATTTAAAGCATGCCTGCACCATGTTAGCAATAGGATGTTTTCTAGAACAAGGCAAATGGATTGATCCATTATTCCATTCATGATTATAGTCCAAGTAATTTTCTCCTCTTTTTGTTTTTCAGAGGCTGTTTCTTCTTAAAGCTTTCAAGTGGTGTATAAGTCCCTTTATGCTGCTATAAAGGAATACCCAAGACTGGGTAACTTACAAAGAAAAGAGATTTACTTGGCTCATTGTTCTGCTGGCTATACATGAAGCATAATGCCAGCATTTGCTCTGGTGAGGGCCTCAAGAAGCTTATAATCATGGAAGAAGGAGATGGAGAGCCAGCACGTCACATGGAAGCATGAGAGGAAGCAAGAGAGACTGGGAGGAGGTACTAGGCTCTTTTAAACAACCAGTTCTCTTGTGAACTCAGAGGAAACTCACTCATTACTGTGAGGACAGCAGCAGCAAGTCATTCATGAGGCATCCACCTCCATGACTCAAACACCTCCCACTAGGCCCACCTCCAACACTGGAGGCCACATTTCAACATGTGATTTGGAGGGGACAAGCATCCAACCCATATCAGGTGGGGAAGGTCAGGAGGTGAACAACAGAATCATTGTTGCCCAGTTTAGGATTTCTCAAATTTTAGTGTACATGGAAATCACTGGAGTTCTCGTTAAAATGCAAATTCTGATTCCATAGGTCTGGGAGTGAAGTCAGTGGGCAGAAGAGCTGAGATTCAGCATTGCCAAGGCATTCCCAGGTGATCCAGTATGGCTGGTCTTTGGACCACACTGAGTAGCAAGGCCTTAAATAATTTGTATGTCTTGTGTTTCCTGTTTCAAGCTGATGCACGATGTTAGTAGGATGAGGAATACATTTTATAAGCTATCCTCCTATCTGTCAGAAATGAAGAATTAATAAGTAATGATTGCAAAGCATACGAAAAATCATGAGGTCACAGATTCTGTCTTCTGAATTAACACTTCAAGCAGATCTGGTTTTTCTCATGAGATTGCAAAGCAACTGTTTATTTGAGCATCCCCTCCCCTCCCCTCCCCTCCCCCTCCACCTCCTCTCCCTCCCCTCCCCCTCCACCTCCCCCACCACCTCCCCTCCCCTCTTTTCTTTTCTTTTCTCTTTTCTTTTCTTTTTTCCTTTCTTTTCGTCTTACTCTGTTGCCCAGGATAGCTCACTCACTACAGCCTCCACCTCCTGGGTTCAAACGATTCTCATGCCTCAGCCTCCCGAGTAGCTGGGATTACAGGTGTATGCCACCACACCTGGCTAATTTTTGTATTTTTAGTAGGGACAGGGATTTGCCATGTTGGCCATGCTGGTCTTGAACTCCTGACCTCAAGTAATCTGCCTGCCTCGGCCTCCCAAAGTGCTGGGATTACAGGCATGAGCCACCATGCCCAGCCTATCTGAGATTATTTTTCACTGGTGGGCATCACGTTCTATACCACATTTATGCAGGAACACAGTAGGACGGCGTGAGACTCAGCCTACCAATTCCTCTGGCTCTAAATCATCTGTTTTCTTCTTCTTTCTCTTACTACTAGGAGGTAATCCAATTATTGCTTATGCAAAGGGATGAGAAATTTCAGGTTTTTCTTGAATATTCTCTGGAGAGCTGCATTTTGGAATTGTTGTGGTGAGTTTTTAGACCATTAATTTGGCGCATTTTATGTTGCTTTGGAGCTGCTGTTATTTTTACAATTTGTCTTATCTTGGTGAAACTGTAAGTTCATTGTAGTTGGAGGTCATGCCTCTATCTTTATAGGACTGGAAGATTGGAAGTGAACTTTACACTCATCAAGTACCATTTCTTCTTTAATATTTGAATTTCTACAAGCCAGCCTCTGCTTGAAATATAGTTGGTGATGGGGATCTTACTACTTTATATTCTAACCTTTGAACAGCTCTAAGTGTGAGAAAGCTTTTCTGTTACTGAATTTAGAGTGGTCTCCCTGTGAATGTTGTCCACTAGCCCAGTTTTATTGACTGAGGGTAATTCTTTTGTCTTGAGTAGAGTGTGGACACTTAATGCATATTGTTGGACAATGACTTGTTCAGGCCCAGGTTGTGGGGTTCTCTGTGCCTTTGGCAATTCCTCATGCAGCAGAGTAGCCTTTAACTCCTGAGCTGAGGAATAAACCTGGGGCAAGGTCCAAAGCTGCACTGCCAGAAATTGCCTGAGCCAGGGTGAAATAAAATAGTAACTCCTCATACGGACTTTATCTTGCTTGATTACAGGGGTTTACCATTTCCTGCATTTCCTTCTTACACCCATCCTGACTTAAGCCTTAAATCAAATGCAGGATGAAGATTCATGATTACTCATGAATTTTCACACAACAAGATCATTCAATAGGAATCTTTAAAATGGTGTCAATTTACAAAATATTTGTCTTTTCTTTATTCCTTACCTAATGCAAAATTTTAAAACTGGCAAAGTTGGACTTTGATCCTCCTTTCCTAGCCCTCTTTTGGAACATTTCCACCCTTCCTGTTTTATGCTCCATGGGTGATCTGATCTCCAGGGATTCTCCCTTGCAGTATCATCTATGCCTTAGACCATACATTTCCTCTTTCCTCATCAAAACTTACCTGTTTCCAATGGCTGATTCTTTCAGCAACTGGCTTTATGCAATGGGACCTTGGTTGCTAATGGGTTTTTCTCCCCTTACCAAATCCTTCATAATGTGTAAGATAGCTCTTGCTTTATCTGTCTACCTCAGTGTCATAATTTCTAAATCTTGTCAAACACCTGTTTCCAGATGGCCCTTATGGAATGGCTTTATAGTGAGGAAGGATAGGTATCATGATAAGGTCATGGATGAGAAAATGTTTTGGTCTGTGTGTCCCTCAGTACAAGTTCACATCATGCATTTCCCTCATTACATCATACTAATCTCCATAAACAACAATAATAACAGCTCTTATTACATGTAATTATTAATTACAGCTACTTGCTATGTTCCAAGTACTGTGTCCAGGGCTTAACCGATTTCTCATTTAATGTTCACAACAATCCTGCCATGTAGGAAGAATTATTCTCATTTTACAGCAAAGTGAAGTTCAGAGAGCATAAGGGAAATGGTTGTGCTTTAGTCAGGGGTAGGCTGAGGTGGGTTCTGGCATAGCATGACTCAGTGGGTTTGGAGTGCAGGTGCACAACTCTGCACATTATGTAACCACGCCACATGAGGTGCATTAGGTGATCACCCACGAGTTCCTGCTTGGCTCAGAGCCACTATTGTCTGTAAAAGGTATAACTACCCTGCTGTCGCTGTACATACAGCTTGCGCCCAGGCTCACTCATGCCCAGAGAGAGAGTAAAGCCATGTCAAAACTGTTTACACTTCCTCAAGTGTTTTTCCAGCTACCTGCCACTTGCCCACCAACTCCCCTCGGACCTCAGTTAGAACCTGACAGAGAGGTTAGGTAATTTGCTTATCATCACATAGCTACTACATTGCAGAGACAGGGTTCAAACCAAGGTCTGTCTGACTGAAGCTCATGTGGCCTTCTTTTCTCTCATCACCCGAAGAACAGAAACCTAGGATTAGTGAGATTCCTTAGACAAGCCCTGCTTTGTCCACTTGGAATGTAACCTTCCTACTTCATCTAAGTGTGAAAAAACTACCACCTTGCTCTTCCCTGTTCTCTCAGCTTTCATCTCTCCCAGTTTTCTATGCTGAGAAAGGCTTTTTCTGGCTTCTACGTGCATAAGAATAACAAATATTTGTTATTGAATTATAAGAATTTATTATGGACTGGGAGGGGGAATACTAAAAAATCCCATCTGGAGCCAATTAAAAAGAACTGTGTTCCCAAGTGTATGTGGTTTTTCTTTTTTCAGGAGAAGAACAGCTTCATCAATTCTTTGGTGCAGGAAGCATGGCATGGCTTCAGGGGAGCTGGGTGACTGAGATATCTCTGTGCTATTTCTCAGAAGGTAAGATGGGTTCATCACCTTTAAATGACCAAGGCTGTGTACAGTATCAGCCTTGGACCGGTGCATTTGTATCTGTGCCTAGATTTGACACATTTTTTTAAAGGGCATCCCCATGAAAGTTTTTTGGAGGGACAGAGGGAATAAAAAGATGCCAAAATGCTGCTTTCAGGATAAACACATCAGTTTGCAAAAATTCATAGAGTTTCCCAGGGTGGCCACCCACAGAGGAGGCAACATCTGGTGGCCATGCTGTCACAACAGGGAGAGCAGTGCTTGGGCACAGGACAAAACAAAACATTCCTTATAACTGGATGAAATACATGTAGTTAGACTGGAGCCACGAGGCAACAGACCTCTGCAGGTCCAGAAAGTGCTGAGCTGAGAAAGTCACAGGACCCTATGTGCAGTCACACTTATCCTATGATCCCTCAGCAATTTTGAAATAGACTTATACATTAATCAGAAAAATATGAATCTCCAGGGAGATTGTTGCATGTTTTTAGAATACAAGTAGAATAAATTTATATTTTTAAGATGAATAAGGAAACATCTCCATTCTTTAAAATGTGTTTGAGGCCCCCTTCCCCATGAAAGACAATTTCCACTTATTCATTCATCAAATGTTTATGAAGTGTCCCCCCTGTGTTGAGATCTGTGCTGTGTGCTTGAGATACAAAGAGGAATGAGAGACTGCCTCTACCCTCAGGAAGCTCATAGACTAGCAAAGACTTAAATCTAAATGTGCTTCTAGGAACCCTGAGGAGGGCACCTAACCAGCCTGCAGGCATCCATGAAAGCTGCCTGGAGGAGGTGTCATCTCAGCTGGCTCTTGCAAGCATAGTCAAAAGTTATGCTCCAGAAATCTCTATTTGCATAATATTCCTCTGCCATGTAATAAAGGAAGAGATGAAATGATTAAATAGATATTGTGGGGTGTGGTCATTGGAAGGTAATACGTAAATAATAGGAGTCAAAACATGCAAACTGGAATGTTTGAGGGAGGGTGTCGGACAGTGCAGGTTCTGACTTTGGATGACTGAGGTTGGGATCTCTACCATTTCTAGGTGTGAGAACCACAGTAAACTGTTTAACATTTCTAAAGATCCAGTTCCTCACGGGGTTTTCAGGTTTCAGGTACTTTGCTCAGGGCCTGGCTTATTTAAATGTTATTAAGTAAATGTTAGCTCTTATTATTAATGTTGTTATTATCATCAATGGTTCCTTTTATGATTTTCCTTCTAAGCTCCCTGAAACTCCTCTCCTTGGTTATTGCCCCAAAAGAAAAATAAGGGAACAGGGAAAAACAGAAACCTAAGAGGTTGGTTTTTTTTTGTTTGTTTGTTTTTTTTTATGAGGGTATGATAGTGATCTCAGTCAGAGTTGGTGGACTGAAAAGAATATCTTCCAAAGAACAGGAACACAATGCTCTTTTCTCTATCCTATCACTAATCTTGCTTTCAGCCCCCTGATCTCTTTGCTCAGAAAGGCAAAAGCATTAGTGACATGCAGTTATAAAATATAATTAAAGCTGGGTGTGGTGGCTCATGCCTATAATCCTAGCACTTTGGGAGGTTGAGGCAGGTGGATCACTTGAGATCAGGAGTTCGAGACCAGCCTGGCCCAGATGGCAAAACCCTGTCTCTACTAAAAATACAAAAATGAGCCTGGTGTCGTGGTGTGTGCCTGTAGTCCCAGCTACTCCGGAGGCTGAGGCAGGAGAATCGCTCGAACCCAGGAGGTGGAGGTTGCAGTGAGCCAAGATCGCACCATTGCACTGCTGCCTGGGCAACAGAGTGAGACTCTCAAAAAATTAATTAATTAATTAATTAAATAAAGAAATAAAATATAATTAAGACAACTAGGTCTGCTGGGACCAGGTAATCTAAACTCCTCCTACTGTAAAATTTCTTTTAGAAAGTACTAGTAAGATAAGTGAAATTCCCAGAGGCAGGGGAAAAAAAAAAAAGAACAAAAGGGCATAAAAACTGAAGGAGAAAGGGTGTGAGTTGAGCTGATGCCGTGGCTACAAGTGGTGAAGGGAGATGAGGCAGTGGGCCTGCCTGCGGTGAAAAGTTGAAACTTAGACCATTCACGGAGAAGGGTTGTGTCTTTACTACAGGGGGGCTAGAAAACAATCTACTGTCCATACAAGAAGATGACAAGGAAGAGAGGCCTACATCACAGGGGCTTCGGGCTTGAATTTAAACCATGTGTGCAGTCCTAAAATCACATGCCACACTTCCCCAGCTGGGAAGTTAATATGAAAGGTGGCTAAGGCCAGTGATGTCCCAGGCAGTGACAACTTTGGAGCACCTTACAGAAGCAACTCTGACAAATAGATTTTAAAACAAAGATTGTTTTACTAGTCTAAGGCAGTTCACCACTTGCATGTGCTTAAGGTGTCCTCAAACATATTTAAAGCAGAAATCAATGAAGTTAAGAGAAATTTAAAAACCTATAGACAGTGAGTTATAAAAAACATCTCTCTTAGTAATTGAAGGAGAAAAATATATAAAATAATAAGGATATTGAATATCTGAATAACCAAATTAACTAGCTTAATCTAGTCAACACATGCAAAACCCAACAACTGATTGCTTGCTGGGCCATAAAGAAAATCTCATCAAATACCAAAGACTCAGTAACATATAAGACATATCCTCTGACCACCTTCTAATAAAATATAAACTTGAAAGAGACACTTGAGCTGGCCTGGCGTGGTGGCTCTACCTGTAATCCCAGCACTTTGGGAGGCCAAGGCGGGTGGATCACCTGAGGTCGGGAGTTTGAGACCAGCCTGACCAACATGGAGAAACTCCGTCTCTACTAAAAATACAAAATTAGCAGGGGGCCTGGTGGCACATGCCTGTATTCCCAGCTATTTGGGAGGCTGAGGCAGGAGAATTGCTTGAACCTGGGAGGCAGAGGTTGCAGTGAGCCAAGATAGCACCATTGCACTCCAGCCTGGGCAACAAGAGCGAAACTCCATCTCAAAAAAAAAAAAAAAGACACTTGAAATTACTCTGTACATTTGAAAATTAAAAAGAGAGAAGGAAAGATACTTCTAAGACTATTTGGTCAATGTAGCATTTGGAATTGTATAAGTTATGCTGCAATAATACACAAACTGAAAATATCTTAATATTTTAAAACAATGAAGTTTATTTCCCATTCGTGGTACATTTCCAATGTAAGTCAGCTGGGAGCTCCCTTCCACAATTTCTTATGTTGGGACTCAAGCTAATGGAGACTGCATTACCTGGAGTATTGCCAGTTGCAGTGGTGGAATGAACACACATCACTTTCACTCGTATTCTGTTGACCAAAGCATATTCATTGGCATAGCTGACTTCAAGAGGATGAGGACCTGGCCAGAAAGAGGAGAACTGGACAGGTCAGTGACCAGTACTAGTGATTATCACAAACAGAAAATAAATATGAAAATGAGAAAACATTTACACTTTAAAAATAATGAAAATGAAACACATTAAAACTTGGGGGATGGTGCCGGGCACAGTGGCTCACGCCTGTAATCCCAGCACTTTAGGAGGCCGAGGTGGGGGTGGATCACTTGAGGTCAGGAGTTAGAGACCAGCCTGGACAACATGGTGAAACTCCGTCTCTACTAAAAATACAAAAAATTAGCCAGGCGTGGTGGCACATTCCTGTAGTCCCAGCTACTCGGGAGGCTGAGGCAGGAGAATAACTTGAACCTGGGAGGTGGAGGTTGCAGGGAGCCAAGATTGCATCACTGCACTCCAGCCTGGGCGATGGAGAGAGACTCCATCTCAAAAAAACAAACAAAACAAAAAAACCAAAAACTTGTGGGCTATAGCTAAAGCAGTGCTTAGAGTAAAATTTCCAGCCTTAGATAATTATATTAAGAAAAAGAGACTGTGAATTAAGGAGCTAATCATCTAATCTAAGAAAATTAAGTATCCCAGAAATAGTAGGAAAAAAAAAGAAAGGTATGAGATGCATTAATGACACAGTCTTAGAAAACAGAACACAATATAAAGAATAAGAAAAAAAAAAAAACTGCTCTTGTCTTGGTTTCCTCGGAAGCAGACTCTGAGATGAAGATGAGTGTGTATTTGACCCATGAAGGAAAAGCTTCGTAGAGAAGCAGGTAAGGGGGCGGTGAAAACTGGCCAGGGAAAAATAGGCAAGGGTACCATCTCAGGCCAGGTCCCAGGGAGAACAGCTCCCATCTTATCCCACAGTAGGTTTCTGAAGTGTGAAGTACACCCAGCGTTCTTTCTCTTGGGGCCTCCATACTCCCACAGCTGTCAGTTATTGGCTAAGGGCTAACTAGAGTGGACGTGGATTCCTAGACACTTCAGTGTCTCTGCCTAAGTGGCCAAAGTGCCTCCGGTAGCCTGAGGGCAGTCTTCTGAAAAAAAAGTTTTAGGTACTGGCGCTGGGAAGGGAAACCACCCTGAATCTGGAAGAGGAATGAAAGAGCCCTAGGTAATCTGGATGGAACTAAAGCAGCGTCTACTATAATTGAATCTGTGAAAAAAAACGAATGGACAAGCATTTGGCCAAAATTTTTGAAAAAACAAGTCAGCATTTACAAACAATATTAGAAATGAAAAAGGGGTCATAACTGCTGATGCCATACAGATGAAAAAGAAGATATTACACCAATAAATTTGAAGATGGAAATGGTCAATGTCCAAGGAAAATATGATTTATCAAAACTACCTCAAGAAGAAATTGAAGCAGTACAGCCTTAACCATTAAAGAAATGGAATCAACTGTTAAAAAGCTTACTCTTGTCCCCCACATAGGCCCAGATGAGTTTGGCTGAGCATTCAAGGAACAGATAATCCCATGTTGGTGTCAATTTAACTGAAGAATAATTAACAAAGGAATATTCCCCAACTCAGACAAATAGAGTATAAAAAAAAGGAGATTGCAAATCAGCCTTACTTATAAATGTGTATGTACAACTAAACAAAAGACAAGAAAGTAACTGTATTAAAATAAAATTAAATTCATCATAGGAATGCACAGATAGATTTATATTAAAAAGATTAAACGAGAAAAGCCATACGATTATCTCGATAGCATTTGATAAAACTCAATACCTATTCATGATTAGAAAATTCTCTTAGCCAACCCCTCGCAAAATAGGAATAAAAGGAGTCTTTCTAAATGAAAGATAGGTACTAAAAACCTCAAGTGACCTTTTTTTTTTTTTTACTTTTACATCTTCTTTCTTTTCTTCAACTTTTATTTTAGACACAGGGGTACATGTGCAGGTTTGCTACATGGGTATATTGTACCTTGTACCCAGGTAATGAGCATCGTACCCAATAGGTGTTTTTTTTTTTTTTTTTTAGACAGAGTCTCGCTCTGTTGCCAGGCTGGAGTGCAGTGGCGCAATCTTGGCTCACTGCAACCTCAGACTCCTGGGTTCAAGTGATTCTCCTGCCTTAGCCTCCTGAGTAGCTAGGCCTACAGGTGGGTGCCACCATGCCCAGCTAATTTTTGTATTTTTAGTAGAGACAGGGTTTCACCATGTTGGCCAGGATGGTCTCGATCTCTTGACTTTGTGATCCGTCTGCCTCGGCCTCCTAAAGTGCTTGACCCATTCCCTACTCCCTCCCACCCATCTTTGGTAGTCCACAGGGTCTTTTGTTCCCGTGTTTATGTCCATGTGTGCTCAATGGTTAGCTCCCACTTATAAATGAGAACATGTAGTATTTGGTTTTCTGTTCTTGCATTAATTCACTTAGGATTATGACCTCCAACTCCATCTATATTGCTGCAAAGGACATAATTTTATTTCTTTTGTGGGACAGCAATCATCTTTAACCATGAAATTTAAAAATCTTTCTCTCCAAAATAAGGAACAAAACAAAGATTCCTTATGTCGATGGGCAAAAGAAAGTATAAAATAATTTAAGAAGAAAAAAACTATTATTATTCACAGGCAATATGACTATCTCAATAGAAAACCCAAGGACATCTATAAATTATTAGAACTAATAAAGCTCAGCAAGATTTCTGGATAAGTTATTAATATACAAACTTCATTTGAATTTTTATAAAACAATTAGAAAAATATCTTGTAAAAACACATCACGTTTGCATAAAAATTAGTGCATTTGAGAATATGTTTGAAATAATGTACAAGACCTTTATGGTAAAATTTTATTTTTAGAAATTTTTCTCAAAAATTTTTAAGAAAAGCTAAAGAAATGGAGAAACATATCATGTTCATTAATGTGATGATTCAGTATCAAGAAGATCAGTTCCACCTCCAAATTGCCTTGCAGATTATGACAAAAATCTCAATAGGGTTTTTCCTAGAACTTAATCGAGTGATCCTAAAATTGGTATAAAAGGGCAAAGGTTAATCTCAAAAAAGAAAATAGATAAAATGGAGCGGGGAGGGTATTGGAATTGTCCTACCAAATGTAAACATATTACAAAGCTGTAGTAATTAAGATTGTGGATATCATAACAGGAATAGAAAGAACAGAGCTCAGAAGATAACCCACACAGATATGTAAACTTGACATACAAAAAATGTGGCATTACCAACGTGGAAAGGATGGAGGTAGTGGGAATAAGTGAGATTGGGAAAATTTATTCTCCAGTGGGAAAAAGTAAATTAGATTGCTATCTCATTATTTAATCCAAAATAAGTTCCAAATAATTTATATACCTAAATATAAAAATTGAATATTTAAACCTTGTAGAAGAAAATGCAGAGGAATTATTTTGATTTTGGGGGTTTAAAAAAATTCTTAAACAAGAGAAAGAACAGCTGAAATGATTGATAAATATGACTCCATTAAAATAAAAATAAAACTTCTGGACAATAATAGCAATCATGGAGATTATCTGGACAATAATAGCATACATGGAGAGGAGTGAAGCTTCATTGTGACTGAACACACAGGAAAGACTATTAGGTATTTGCTATTACTTCATGTGTAGGTTATTTTCCCCCACAATAATTACAATAAAGCTATTTTTACAATGTATTTCTTTTCTCCTTCAGGGAGGAAAAAATGTACCTTCTAGCTTTCCATCTAATGATGTAACTAAAGGAAGAGAATATTATCTGAAAAACATGTTTTCATGTTAATGAAAATGAGTATTTTACTCTTAGGCAAACTTGCCAATTTTAATACAAGCATTTCTTCCATGGGAACCAGTCGTCATTTGCATAAACTCTGTAGCTTCTGGTCTTTTCTTGGTAATGTTAACATGGAGCAAATTTCTCCTGGTGACTTGTTTTGTGTGCCCAAAAATGCAGCCACTGGCTTTTCACAGGAGTGTAACTGTTGGCAGGCCCCCAGCAGGTCTGACGCTGCCATATTGCTGGGGACTGAACTGGTTAGTGTGAAAACCAGGAGTCTTCTCTGTTTTCCCTTTTGACCCTGGGTCATCATTTCACATTTTCATCTGGGCCTTTCTCCATTTGTCTCTTGCAGGCTACCGAAATAAACAAGTGAACTTCATTCCTGCTTCTATATTAGACTGCACCAAAATATTGGTGTAATTAGAAGAGAAACATTTGTAGGAGCTCTGGAGGTCTTATTAATAAAAGATAAAAGATAAAAATCAGATGATCCTGGGTTAATGTTGATCATTGGAGGTGAAGGGTGGCCATTTATAAGAAAAAGTCTTTCCTCAAAATGATATTATTTCTGGCTCTGTGGCCAAGTCCCTACCATTTTAAATGGCGATCTCTCTAAACCCAAGCCCTTCCACATTACAAATAAACTATTACCATGCACCTCTTAAGGAGCAGCAAGAGCTGTTTTTGCTTCAACCCATAGCACAGTTCAGAAGGTCAGACGTGACCACAGTATCTCCTGTTATTTCAGAGCTCACATGTGTTTGCTTTGGCTCTATTTCCCTGGCATTTGGTTTCCGTTATTTTTCCATGGGTTTGGCTTGCAGGAATCAAAGAAACATTTTTTAAAATAAGCAAAGTTTGTAAAGATGAAGTATTCTGAACTGGTCGTGACTGGACACAGTTGAAGGGAATGCAGGCCTCCCAGTTTATGTTCAGTAGCACAGCCTTGACCCCAACATGACGAATATGAGTAATGGCGAGGGCAGAGGGCTGTCCCACTTGGCCAGACTGGCCAGTGCCTCCCTCCTTGCTCTCCATCCAGACTCCAGCGCAGTTCAGCTGTCTTGGTTCAGGGTACTTACTAAGGCCAAAAGCTAAATACCTAGGAGAGCTGAGGGCCTCCCTTGATGAAACATTTTCTATTTCAGCCTCAGTTGCAGCTGATTGTTCTCAATGGAGAGATACTGTGATTGTCTCATTGCTGGGGCTGGTTTTGGTTCCTGCTGTTAGCTCTCTGCAGAATGTGTCTGGGAAATAGGCACTCACTCTGTATAAAGCATGATTAAGAACACTACTGTGGGGTTAAACTGACAGCAGAGACCTCAAGGCCAGATGTTATCAGCCTGTTGGTTTGATGGGAGAAATGTGGTAGACTGGGTGGGGAGGAATGAAGTACAGTAGTTCCCAAGCTTGTCTGCACAATGGGATCACCTGCGGAATTTGAGAAACTACAAGTACCCATGTTCCACCCCAGGAGGTTGTGATTTAATTGGCTACCTGAAATTAGGATGTTTTAAAAGATTCCTGGGTGATTTGGGAACCACTGATACAGTGGTCAAGAACCCAGACTTTGATGTTGTGCAACCCTGGTTTGAATCCCATTCCCACCACTTAATAACTGTGTGACTTTGACCAAGACGTTAAACCTTTCTGAGTCTCAACTTTCTCATCTTTAATATGGGGATGATCTTTTCTCCTTTATGTGGTTCTTATGGGAGTGAGTATAAACATGCCGAGTTTTAAATATTAAAAATGTTGTATCAACAGTCAGTGAGCTGAGCAGCAGTGCAAACTCTGCCACTTCCTAGTCATACACTAGAGAGGCCATATGGTAGAGTCGTTGCCAGTCTGGGTTTTGGAATCATATTGGCCTGGGTTTCAATCCTGACTCCCCTCTTTGACCTTGGGCAAATGTCTTCCCTTTTAAGTCTTCATTTTCCCTGTTGATAAAATAGACATTTTTACCCTATAGGCTTCATAGGAGGATTAACTTACATAATGCATTTAGTGTTTAGGTTGAACATTATAAAATTACCTTTCCTGACAGGTTAAATGACAAATATCAGCAATTTCATTTGTTCTTCACATGAGTCTTCAAAAATGTGAAAAGTCTTCATAAGTCTTCAAAAATGTTAGTAGTAATGGCTGTTATTACTAATAATCAGCATGACCTTGATGGAATTACTTTACATCAGAGGGTCTGTTTCCCCAATCATAAAAAGGACACATTGAAATTCTGCCTCTTTCGCCGGGCACGGTGGCTCACGCCTGTAATCCCAGCACTTTGGAAGGCTGAGGCAGGCGGATACGAGGTCAGGAGATCGAGACCATCCTGAGTAACACAGTGAAACCCCATCTCTACTAAAACTACAAAAAAAATTAGCCGGGCATGATGGCAGGCGCCTGTAGTCCCAGCTACTTGGGAGGCTGAGGCAGGAGAATGGCGTGAACCCGGGAGGCGGAGCTTGCAGTGAGCCGAGATTGCGCCACTGCACTCCAGCCTGGGTGACAGAGTGAGACTCCATCTCAAAAAAAAAAAAAAAAAAAGAAATTCTGCCTCTTTCAACCAATTGCTATAAAATTTAAGTGAGTTGATGTTTGTGTAATGACTTTGAAGATTATAAACTATGAGAAAATCATGATAATTTAGAAAAAAATCTTCTTAGAGCCAGGCACAGTGGCTCATGCCTGTAATCCCAACACTTTGGGAGGCCGAGGCAGGTGGATCACCTGAGGTCAGGAGTTCGAGACTAGCCTGGCCAACATGGATGAACCCTGTATCTACAAAAATCCAAAAAAAAAAAAATAATAGCTGGGTGGGGTGGCACACACCTGTAATCTCATCTACTGAGCAGGCTGAGGCACAAGAATGGCTTGAACTTGGGAGGCAGAGGTTGCAGTCAGCCGAGATCGTGCCACTGCACTCCAATCTGGGAACAAGGCTCTGTCTCACAAAAAAAAAAAAAAAAAAGAAAAAAAAATCTTCTTAGAAACTGAGCATTTCATGTATATAATGGTAAATATTCTGGGAAAGAGGGGTACATCTGTAAAGTATGAAACATGGGAAGGAAATTGAGTTACACAGAGCTTGGCCTTTGGGATTCAGACAGGAAATCATTTTTTAAGTCTACTCTGAGTTGAGCACCACTAAGCAGTGTGGAGAACAGAAGGGGAGTGAAACCCGTGGCTCCTGCCAAAGAAAAACTTGTGTCATGATTGAGAAGATGCATTGCATTATCTGTTTAGAGAATAATAACTAATACTTACATAATGCTTACCACATGCCAGACCCTGCTAAAGTTTCCTACATGTATTATTTCATTTCATCCTCACAAAGTCCTATCATTATCCTGGTTTTTCATAGGTGATTAACTGAGGCACAGAGAGTTTAAATAATGTGTCCAGGTATAATAATAAAAGACATTGAAGCAATGATTTTTGTGAAAAGTATTTGTGTCAAATAAATAAGTTCAAATTGTAACAAATTATAAGCAATAACAAAATATTTTACCTAGAGCTCTCTGTGCTTTCCTACTTTTTACTTTTTTTTTTTCGGATTTTTTATTTTTTATTATTTATTTATTTATTTTTTAATTATACTTTAGGTTTTAGGGTACATGTGCACAATGTGCAGGTTTGTTACATATGTATCCATGTGCCACGTTACTTTTTACTTTTAACATAGACATTTTCACTAGCATTATCAACATTCCTCACAGAAAATGTCTCATGGCTCATGTTGAGGACTGATTACCCGTATTTTTGGTTCTTAACCTCGTTTTTATCCCTGACACTTTGGGTGGCCTTGGGTGGGCAAAATGGCATCCCCATGGCTATAGTTTCTCCACCTACAACATAAGTCTAATAATGCCTCCCTTGAAAGCATGTTGTGGAGGCTAATTATCATAAAGTCATTTTTTTTTTTTTTTGCCTCGAATGTAGACTGGAAACCCAAAGGGCCACCCAGACTTCAGCCCTGTGGTAAAATCTTGGCTTCTCTGGGACAAAGACAAGAGTATCATTTCTTGGTGGGCTTCCAAACCCTCTTACTGTCTGCTCTTTGCATAGGGCAGTTCTTGGTGTCTTTTTTCACATGCAACATTACTTGGAGTGAGTTACCATAAATACCTTGTGGTCTAGGAGTAAGTGATCCCATTTATTATAAAGCTAGCTGGGAAATATTTTCAACTAATAGGGATCATTAAGGCAGTAGCAATGTCACTTGATATGCTCATGGTCTAATAGGGAAAATATTATTCCATATGGGAAAAACTTAAAAAGGATTGACTTTCTTTAAGGGCAGAGATAGTGGCTCCTGTGGATTTTAGAGCCTCACCTCTCCAGGTGTGGTCCACAGGTCAGCATAGTTATCACCTGGGAGCTTATCAGAAATGCAAGTCCCACTCCAGTCCCTTTGAATCAGACTCTGCAGTCCAACAACATCCACAGATGTTTGGCACACCCATTAAAGCTTGAGATGCACCACTTCACTTGGAGCCATAACCAAGATGATACAGAAAGTGGTGGAGCTAGAAACCCAGTTGAGGTCTATCATGTTCTGTCCTCTTAGCTGCTCTGCCTCCTCTGTTGGTGGATGCAGGTAGGGTCTGAATTATGGCTGAGATGCAGTCTGACCTGCATGTAAGAAGCCCGAGCATTGCTCCTACAGCGGGTTGCAAACTCCTCAGCTCAGGGAACTTCTGAATAAAAACAGTTTTAACCACAGTGTTTGTAATTTTGTTACATTTTGATTTTCTGCCTTTATTTTTTAAAAAGTTCAAGATATTTTCTTACTTGAGGGAAAAAAGAGAGAGGCAGGCAAAGAGGGAGTAGAGAAAGAAAAGCAAGCAGAGAAGAAAAGCAAAAGCAATCATTTGAGCAAACCAAAAGTTTATTTTCATACTCCAGTTATTTATCCTGATTATGGGGCAAATGAATTTATTAATCTTTAAGGGCTGTTGTTTTATTTCAAACTTTTTTTTTAAATAAAAATCTTTCTGAAATCATTGAACAGCATCAGTGAAAGATAGTGCCAAAACAACTTATTCCTGTTTTCTTTCCCTTTCAACTTACTTATTTTTACAGACTATTAAAATTACCAAACCAGCAGGAGGTACCCAATAAATATTCATATTGTTAGAACTTGATTTTGATTGTCATTCTCATGAGGTTGCACATAATTAAAGACCTATTACATTTATTCATTTTTAAGATAACTTATACTATAGTCGGAATGACTTTGAAAAATGCAAATTTAAACTTCTGATGAATTATTTTATCTAGGCATTTGATCATCAATGGCTGTTAATAACATAAAAAGACAAACCTCCCAATGGAAGCACACAATACCACCATAGGAAATATTCTTATCAAAAGATAGGATCTGGATCTCATCAATATTCTATATCTAATTATCAAAGTACAGGAAATATGGAAGTCACTTAACTGTCACCTGAGCCTTTTGGAATGCTTGCTCTTGGGTCACTCTGTCTTGGAATCTAACTACCGTACCCTGAGAAGCCCAAGTCATATGAAGAAGCTATGCAGAGGCAATTCGGTTGACAGCTCCAGCTGAGCTTCCAGCTGACAGTCACCATCAGCTGTCATTGCATGAATGGGCCATTTGGATGTCCAGCTGACACATGACTGCAACTGCATCAGAGACCCCAAATGAGAACCACCCAGCGAATCCTAGTCAACCCACAGAACAAAGAGGGTTAATAATAAACGTTTAGGGGCACTAAGTTTGGGGAGCTAATAGTAGTATGGACTAAATGTTTGTGTTCTCTCTGTCTCTCTCTGACATGTGAAGACACAACCAGAAGGTAGCTGTGTGCAAACGAGGGGGTGAGCTCTTACCAAGAACTGAATCTGCTGCCACCTTGATCACAGACTTCCTAGCCTCTAGAACTGTGAGAAATAAATGTCTGTTATTTAAACCATTCAGTCTATGGTATTTTGTCATAGCAGTCTGAGTTGACTAAGGCAAGGAGCAATAATCATCTCAGTATGTAGATCACATTGACTGAAAGATAAAACATAGTGAGGATACTAACATGATCCCAGGTTTTCGGCTTGGAAAAATGTGAAGATCATGGTGCCATTCACTGAACTAGGAAATGCAGGAGGAGGAGCAGTTTGGTGATGGGAGGGCAGGAAGAAATAACTTAAATGTTTTCCATAATTATCTTAATAATATATACCAATTTTAGAAAATTTGTAATATACACAAAAAGTGAAGAAAAGGAAATAAAAATAACTTGTAATCCTACTACACACAGCTAACCATTCTTGTTATTTATTATAGTCGTCTCCAGAGTTGTTTGTTTGTTCTTTGTTTTTTACAAAATTTCAGAGGCAATTTTCCCCAAACTATATTAAAGCTTACCAACTTGGCAACCCTCTTGGAGAGGATTTAGTTAACTCAAGATCTTGGACCAAAAAATCTAATGTTAACTTCTTGTTGCAACTCTTTTTATTCCCTGCGTAAAACTTCAAATTAAAAAAAAATGGCATAAATGTTGGGAATTATTTGTTTTGGGGAAAAAAGGTAATTATTTTCCAAAGAGTTAAATTTTCAGGGAAATTCTAAACATTTTCTCTGTGATGGAATTGCTGGCCTATGACAAAGGGTCAGATGAGGCCATGCTTCAGTGTGTGCAGAAACAAAATTCACTGGATAATTATTTGTCTATTCAGTCTAAATGGGAAAGGTAAGGTGAACCTGGAGAATTTATGGGAACAATATGAATCCCTGGTTGTCCTTTGGTCTGTTAACTAAATCATGTATTTTTAAATCAAGAAATATTTATTGAGCACCTACCATATATCGGCTCCTGAAGTAAGTGTCAGAGATCCAATGGTAAGCAAAAGTCATTAATTCCCTCCTGTTCAGTGGGTGAGACAATCGTTAATCAAATAGTTTCACAAATATATACATAAATACTATGACCAAAAAGCCTATAACAAGTAGCTACTGAGTGCCTACCATGTGCCTGTCCTGTGCTTAGTGTCGTGAGTGCTACCAGGAAGGTTGAGAGGGCGTTGGTCTTCAGCATCATTACCATCCAACTGGAGAAGCATGTGTTCCCTGCAGTGATGAGGGAACCTGGGTGCTCCTTTGTGTAGTGTGGACTTGCTATGACAGGAGATCACAGACAGGAGTAGTCAGTGTTGGAGCCAACCAATAACTTAAAATGGAAAACTAATACATAATAAATACCATGGTGTCTTAGTTCTGGATGCTATAACAAAAATACCATACACTGAGTGGCTTAAACAGCAAACATTCATTTTCTTATAGTTCTGGAGGCTGGAAGTCCAAAGATCAAGGTGCCAGCATGGTTGAGTTCTGATAAGGGCTAGCTTCCTGGTTTGCAGATGGTTGCCCTCTTGCTGTGTCTTCACGTGGTGGAGAGAGAGAGATCATCTGTCTTGTGATCTCTCCTTATAAGGACTCTAATCCCCAATCTCGGTTTGGTAACTCTTGCCTTTAAGTTCATTTCTGGAATTTGCATTGTCAGTGAACCTAGTCAAGGCACAACGGCTGTGAAATAGATGGAGAGTGAGGTTGAAGCCTTGGGTTTCAGTCTCCATCCTGCTCACGACTAGCCTGATGCAAGGCTAGCCAAGGTGCAAGTCACCTTAAGCAAGTGCCTTCCCTTATCAGGATTGCAGTTTGATTAACTGAAAAATGAGTTGCTTAGAGAATAACATTGAATTGAATAGGAAATATTTTGCATGCATTAAAAGTATTATCTGCACTTTTGACAAACAAAAAACTCAGCTCTGAAATTTCATTAGCACCACCAGAATGTTTGCCTCACAGCTTCCAGGTGGGACAGGAGGAGAAAAGGTATTTTCTGAGCCCCACCTTAAATATGCAAGCACCATTTCAAGGAGGAGCTATAGAACCTAGAGCTCTCTCTCCAGTTGGATTGAGACAGAGAGAGAGAGAGAGAGAGTATGTTTAGTGGGTCATAGTATAAAATGTATTTCTCAGAGGAGCCATGGCCAAAAAGTTTGAAAGTTGATAGGCTAGAGGACTCTCTGCTATGGGTTTAAGTGATTGGCCAAAGATTGTGAAAATGAAGGAACTTGAGATTTTCAGTGCAATAGACCATTGGGATAGAAAGAACTCTCTTGTGGTATAAGCAATGGGGATGGAGCTGCTTCTTCCCTGATTTTATTTGTTGATGAGGTCCAGGGCCAGGAAACAGATTCCCTTTCAATCAATGGCCCGGGTACTAGATATTTGGGGGCATTTTGGTCACCTAGCATGTTTTGAGCAATTCCCAGATTGGTGCCAGTCCTAAGATCATACTCTATCATCTTGGTTTAACTTCTGACTCCTCCAGTCTTGGTTGTCTTTCTGGTTATGCTGCCTGCATCCTGGACCAGACTGTGTTTGCAATGTCCTTGAACTTCTGTTGCCACTGTGACACAGTGAAGAGTGCATTTCTGTGACACTTAATGGCTTCTTTGTTCTTTGTGGACAGAGGAGATGGTGCTCCAAATAGCTGAAATGTCTGCACTCTAGGTTGGAAGTAGAAGGCTAATTTACAAGTGCTAGCAAGGAGGCAAAACATTTTTAGACCATTTTTTATTTTTGGACTGACATTCTGAAATGGAAACTGGATTTGACACCAGATGGTCAAGAGTGGGAAGATGGAAAGCCCTCAAGGCACAGGCTTACCAGGATCCCCCAGTATATTTATCCTTTTTCTTCCTGATGTCTTTCAAGGGCTGTGGAGAAAGTCACATGATCTAGAGCTCTTGGCACTATAGCTCCTCCTTGAACTTGGCGCTTGCATATTTAAGGTGGGGCTCAGAAAGTACCTTTTCTCCTCCTGTCCCACCTGGAAGCTGTGAGGCAAACATTCTGGTGGTGTTAATGAAATTTCAGAGCTGAGTTTTGTTTGTCAATCCTAGGGCAGGCTCTGGCAGATTTGGGGTGAAAGAGCACAAAGAGGTGGGGTACACATCCTGTGTACAGGCTCACACCTGTAGTCCTCACACTTTGGAAGGCCGTGGTGGGTGGATCTCTTGAGCCCAGGAGTTTGAGACCAGCCTCCATGGTGAAACCCCATCTTTACAAAAACACACACAAAATTAGCCAGGCATGGTGGCATGCCCCTGTAGTCCCAGCTACTTGGGAGGCTGAGATGGGAGGATCTCTTGAGCCTGGAAGAAGGTTGCAGTGAGCCAAGATCATGCCACTGCACTCCAGCCTGGGCAACAGCGAGACCCTGTCTCAGAAAAAAAAAAAAAAAAAAAAAAAACCACCACAAAAACCTTCTGAAGGTCATAATCTTGCCATTATTGAGGAAATCCAAAAGAATATACTGAGATTTTCCGGGCAAGTTCCAAAGAGGTGTTTTAGAAGTACACTAAATTGCTCTCCAGATTCCTCCTCTCTGGGCAGGGCATATCTGAAAGAAAGGCAGCAGCCCCAGTCAGGGGCTTATAGATATAACTCCCGTCTCCCTGGGACAGAGCACCTGGGGGAAGGGACAGCTGTGGGTGCAGCTTCAGCAGACTTAAATGTTCCTGCCTGCTGGCTCTGAAGAGAGCAGTGGATCTCCCAGCAGAGTGCTCAAGCTCTGCTAAGGGACAGAGTACCTCCTCAGGTGGGTCCCTAACCCCCGTGCCTCCTGACTGGGAGACACCTCCCAGCAGGGGTCAACAGACACCTCATATAGGAGAGCTCTGGCTGGCATCTGGTGGTTGCCCCTCTGGGACGAAGCTTCCAGAGGAAGGAACAGGCAGCAATCTTTGCTATTCTGCAGCCTCTGCTGGTGATACCCAGGCAAACAGGGTCTGGAGTGACCTCCAGCAAACTCCAGCAGACCTGCAGCAGATGGTCCTGACTGTTAGAAGGAAAACCAACAAACAGAAAGGAATAGCATCAATATCAACAAAAAGGACATCCACATAAAAACCCCATCTGAAGGTCACTAGCATCAAAGATCAAAGGTAGATAAATCCATGAAGATGAGAAAACACCAGTGCAAAAAGGCTGAAAATTCAAAAAACCAGAATGCCTCTTTTCCTCCAAAGGATCACAACTCCTCACCAGCAAGGGAACAAAACTGGACAGAGAATGAATTTGATGAATTGACAGAAGTAAGCTTCAGAAGGTGAGTAATAACAAACTCCTCTGAGCTAAAGAAGCATGTTCTAACCCAATGCAAGGAAGCTAAGAACCTTGAAAAAAGGTTAGATGAATTGCTAACTAGAACAACAAGTTTAGAGAAGAACATAAATGACCTGATGGAGCTGAAAAACACAGCACGAGAACTTCTTGAAGCATACACAAGTATCGATAGCCAAATTGATCAGGCAGAAGAAAGGATATCAGAGATTGAAATTCAACTTAATAAAATAAAGCATGAAGACAAGATTAGAGAAAAAAGAATGAAAAGGAATGAACAATGCCTCCAAGAAATATGGGACTATGTGAACAGACCAAACCTACATTGATTCGTGTACCTGAAAGTGACAGGGAGAAAGAAACCAAGTTGGAAAACACTCTTCAGGACACTATCCAGGAGAATTACCCCAACCTAGCAAGATAGACCAACATTCAAATTCAGGAAATACAGAGAACACCACAAAGATACTCTTTGAGAAGAGCCATCTGAAGACACATAATCATCAGATTCACCACGGTTAAAATGAAGGAAAAAATGTTAAGGGCAGCCAGAGAGAAAGGTTGGGTAACTAACAAAGGGAAGCCCATCAGACTAATAGTGGATCTCTCTGTACAAACCCTACAAGCCAGAAGAGAGTGAAGGCCAATATTCAACATTCTTAAAGAATTTTCAACCCAGAATTTTATATCCAGCCAAACTAAGCTTCGTAAGCAAAGGAGAAATAAAATCCTTTACAGACAAGCAAATGCTGAGAGATTTTGTCAACACTAGGCCTACCTTACAAGAGCTCCTGAAGGAAGCATTAAACACGGAAAGGAAGAACCGGTACCAGCCACTGCAAAAACATACCAAATTGTAAAGACTGTTGACACTATGAAGAAACTGCATCAACTAACGGGCAAAATAACCAGCTAGCATTATAGTGACAGGGCCAAATTCACACGTAGCAATATTAACCTTAAGTGTAAATGGGCTAAATGCCTCAATTAAAAGACACAGACTGGCAAACTGAATAAAGAGTCAAGACCCATCAGTGTGCTGTATTCAGGAGACCCATCTCACATGTAAAGACACACATAGGCTCAAATAAAGGAATGGAGGAATCTACAACAAGCGAATGGAAAGCAAAAAAAAGGAGGGGTTGTAATCCTAGTCTCTGATAAAACAGACTTTAAGCCAACAAAGATCAAAAAAGACAAAGAAGGGCATTACATAACGGTAAAGGGATCAATACAACAAGAAGCGCCAACTATCCTAAATATATATGCACCTAATACAGAAGCACCCAGATTGATAAAGCAAGTTCTTAGAGACTTACAAAGAGACTTAGACTCCCACACAATAATAATGGGAGACTTTAACACCCCACTGTTAATATTAGACAGATCAGTGAGACAGAAAATTAACAAGGATGTTCAGGACTTGAACTCAGCTCTGGACCAAGTAAACCTAATAGACATCTACAGAACTCTCCACCCAAAATTAACAGAATATACATTCTTCTCAGCACCACATCACACTTATTCTAAAATTGACCACATAATTGGAAGCAAAACACTCCTCGGCAAATGCAAAAGAACGGAAATCCTAACAAACAGTCTCTCAGACCAAAGTGCAATCAAATTAGAACTCAGGATTAAGAAACTCACTTAAAACCTCACAACTACCTGGAAACTGAACAACTTGCTCCTGAGTGACTACTGGGAAAATAACAAAATGAAGGTGGAAATAAATTAGTTATTTGAAACCAATGAGAACAAAGACACAACATACCAGAATCTCTGGGACACAGCTAAAGCAGTGTCTAGAGGGACATTTATAGCACTAATGCCCATGGGAGAAAGCAAGAAAGATCTAAAATTGACACCCTAACATCACAATTAAAAGAACTAGACAGGCAAGAGCAAACAAATTCAAAAGCTAGCAGAAGGCAAGAAATAACTAAGATCAGAGCAGAACTGAAGCAGATAGAGACACGAAAAACCCTTCAAAAAATCAATGAATCCAGGAGCTGGTTTTTTGAAAAGGTTAGCAAAATAGATAGACCGCTAGCCAGACTAATAAAGAAGAAAAGAGAGAAGAATCAAATAGACACAATAAAAAATGATAAAAATGGATATCACCACTGATCCCACAGAAATACAAACTACCATCAGAGAATACTATAAACACTTCTATGCAAGTAAACTAGAAAATCTAGAAGAAATGGATAAATTCCTGGACACTTACACCCTCCCAAGACTAAACCAGGAAGAAACCAAATCACTGAATAGACCAGTTACAAGTTCTGAAATTGACTGAGTAATTAGTAGCCTACCAACCAAAAAAAGCCCAGGACCAGAGAGATTCACAGTCTAATTCTACCGAAGGTACAAAGAGGAGCTGGTACTATTCCTTCTGAAACTATGCCAAATAATAGAAAAAGAGGGAATCCTCCCTAACTCATTTTATGAGGCCAGCATCTTCCTGATACCAAAACCCGGCAGAGACACAACAATAAAAGAAAATTTCAGGCCAATATTCCTGATGAACATTGATGTGAAAATTCTCAATAAAATACTGGCAAGCTGAATCCAGCAGCACATCAAAATCTTATCCACCATGATGAAGTTGGCTTCATGCCTGGGATGCAAGGCTTGCTCAACATATGCAAGTCAATAAACGTAATCCATCACATAAACAGAACCAATGACAAAAACCACATGATTATCTCAATAGATGCAGAAAAGACCTCCAATAAAATTCAACACCGCTTCATGCTAAAAACTCTCAATAAACTAGGTATTGATGGAACATATCTCAAAATAATAAGAGCTATTTATGACACACCCACAGCCAATATCATATTGAATGGGCAAAAGCTGGAAGCATTCCCTCCAAAAACCAGCACAAGACAAGGATGCCTTCTCTCACCACTCCTATTCAACATAGTATTGGACGTTCTGACCAGGGCAATCAGGCAAGAGAAAGAAATAAAGCGTATTCAAATAGGAAGAGAGGAAGTCAAATTGTATCTGTTTGCAGATGACATGACTGTATATTTAGAAAATCCTGTCTCAGCCCAAAATGTCCTTAAGCTGATAAGCAACTTCAGCAAAGTCTCAGGGTGCAAAATCAGTGTGTAAAAATCACAAGCATTCCTTTACACCAATAACAGGCAAACAGAGAGCCAAATCATGAGTGAACTCCCATTCACAATTGGTACAAAGAGAATAAAATACTTAGGAATACAACTTACAAGGGATGTGAAGGGCTTCTTCAAGGAGAACTACACACCACTGCTCAAGGAAATAAGAGAAGACACAAACAAATGGAAGAACATTCCATGCTCATAGATAGGAAGAATCTATATTGTGAAAATGGCCATACTGCCCAAAGTAATTTATATATTCAATGCTATCCCCATCCAGCTACCACTGACTTTCTTACAGAATTAGAAAAAACTACTTTAAATTTCATATAGAACCAAAAAAGAACCCATATAGCCAAGACAATCCTAAGCAAAAAAACAAAGCTGGAGGCATCACACTACCTGACTTCAAACTATACTACAAGGCTACAGTAAGCAAAACAGCATGGTACTGGTACCAAAACAGAGATACAGACAAATGGAACAGAACAGAGACCTCAGAAATAATGCCACACATCTACAACCATCTGATCTTTGACAAACTTGACAAAAACAAGAAATGGGGAAAGGATTCCCTATTAAATAAATGGTGTGGGGAAAACTGGCTAGCCATATGCAGAAAACTGAAACTGGACCCCTTCTTTACACCTTATACAAAAATTAACTCAAGATGGATTAAAGACTTAAATGTAAGACCTAAAACTATAAAAACCCTAGAAGAAAACCTAGGCAATACCATTTAGGACTTAGGCATGGGTAAAGGCTTCATGACTGAAACACCAAAAGCAATGGCAACAAAAGCCAAAATTGACAAATGAGATCTAATTAAACTAAAGAGCTTCTGCACAGCAAAAGAAGCTATCACCAGCATGAACAGACAACTAACAGAATGAGAGAAAATTTTTGCAACTTATCTATCCGACAAAGGGCCAATAACCAGAATCTACAAGGAACTTAAACAAATTTACAAGAAAAAACAACTGACCCCATCAAAAAGTGGGTTAAGGATATGAACCAACACTTCTTAAAAGAAGACATTTATGCAGCCAACAAACATATGAAAAAAGCTCATTATCACTGGTCATTAGAGAAATGCAAATCAAAACCACAATGAGATACCATCTCATGCCAGTTAGAATTGCGATCATTAAAAAGTCAGGAAACAACAGGTGGTGGAGAGGATGTGGAGAAATAGGAATGCTTTTACACTGTTGGTGGGAGTGTAAAGTTCAATCATTGTGGAAAACAGTGTGGCAATTCCTCAAGGATCTAGAACCAGAAATACCTTCTGACCCAGCATTCCCATTACTGGGTATATACCCAAAGGATTATAAATCATTCTACTATAAAGACACATGTATACATATGTTTATTGAAGCACTGTTCACAATAGCAAACACTTGGAACCAACCCAAATGCCCATCAATGATAGACTGGATAAAGAAAATGTGGCACATACACAATGGAATACTATGCAGCCATAATAAAGGATGAGTTCACGTCCTTTGCAGGGACATGGATGAAGCTGGAAACCATCATTCTCAGCAAACCAACACAGAAACCAAACACTGCATGTTCTCATTCATAAGTGGAGTTGAACAACGAGAACACATGGACACAGGGAGGGGAATGTCACACGCTGGGGCCTGTCGGGGAGTGGGGGCTATGGGAGGAATAGCATTAGGAGAAATGCCTAACGTAAATGACGGGTTGATGTGTGCAGGAAACCACCATGGCACATGTATACCTATGTAACAAACCTGCGCATTCTGCACATATATCCCAGAACTTAAAGTATACAAAAATAAACAAAAAAAAGAAAACATTATGCTAAGTGAAGAAAACCAATCCCTAAAGACTACATATTGTATGATTTTTTTTTTTTTTTGAGTGAGTTTGCTCTGTCCCCAGGCTAGAAACAATGTGATCTCAGTCCTGCAACCCACCTTCGGATTCAACAATTTAGCTGGGATTATAGGCACCTGCCACCACACCCAGCTAAGTTTTTTTTTTTTTTTTTTTTTTTTTAGTAGAGACGGGGTTTCACCGTCTTGGCCAGGCTGGTCTTGAACTCCTGATCTCGTGATCCACCCGTCTCGGCCTCCTAAAGTTCTGGGATTACAGGAGTGAGCCACCACACTCAGCCTGTAGGATTTCATTTATATGAAGTGTCCAGAATAGGTCAATCGTACACTGAATTATTGTTGTATCTTTGGGAAAAGGGTCAAGCTTTAAGAGAAAAACAGTATGAAAGTCAATATTTCAAAAACCTATATATATATGTACGTATACACACACATATATTTATAGCTATATTATAAAGGGCACCATTTGGTTACCTCCTACCATTTTCTAAATGTATTAATACATACATCTATTTTTTCTCTTTTTTTTTTGGCAGGAGAAGACAGTGAGTAACCAGTTATTCATCATTGATTTGTTTATTCATTCATTCTGTCAAAATCTGCCTACTGTTCATCTTTCAATGGTGAAGAATAGGTGGTTCCTGCCCACATTCAAACGGGAGAGATAGTTGAACATTGATCAAAGAATCAGGCAAATAACCAAAATCCACTGTGATAAGGGTTGTGGAAGGGAAGAGCATCCTTGGAGCTAAGGAGCAGTCTAAGGGATAGCTCCCTGGCCAGGGAGAAGCTGGAGGAGGAGGAGGAGTGGTTTGGTGAAAGGGAGGGAAGTGGAAAAGGTTTCCAGCCAGAGAGGATACCTTGTGTAAAGTCTCTAACAGGAGGATGATAGGGAGTTGGAGGAACAGAAAGAAGCCTAGTGGGGCTACTGCTCAGAGCACAGTAGGAGAGGAGGAGGGAGATATCTGTGATGAAAAGACCTCATGGTACATTAAAAGGAGGGGGAACCACATAATTTACCATCTAAACTGAAACACTTGTGAGAGTAAAATAAAGGGGTATAACTACCCAAACAGGCATAAACTCCAATTACCCTGCAGACACCAGAATATATGCTCACCTTACTTGCAGAACATGCTAGGGATTTTGGTCTTCGTCCTAAAAGCAATGCTAAGCCGCTGCAAGTTTCAAGATTGGGGATGAGAATGAATGAGGACATGATCATATTTGCATTTTGAATAGATCTTTCTGGTTATGCTGTGGAGACAGGAATATTAGTTATTTCCTTATATGCCAAGAGACCTGGCTTGATTGGGATCTTCTTTATGTGCCACTCTCCTTTCTCTGCTCCCAGCCCAGTGCTCCACACACATCTGTGCAGCAGCTGCAGAATTGGATTCCAGAGGCTCTGGTAATTTGTAGCATTATGGAGATGGTGTCTGGCAGCGGACTGCTCCCATTAGTGCTGCTCATGTAAGCTTGATGCCTTCCACATGCTCCTGTTTTATTCCAGTCCTCCTGGGGCCAGGCCAGTAATTAACTCTTTGGGGAAATCTGCTCTGACCTAGTGTCTTTCATTGCTCAATATGCAAGAAAAACAGGGCCTGTGCATGTAAATCAGTGGGAACAGTGCCTCAAACCCACAAGGGGGCTATGTCTCTTCCAGAATCTCTTCTCTGTTTCCCATAGAGTCATAGACTCAGAAAGGGCTTCAAAAGATCTGAAACCCTTCTTTTGAGGGATATTGAGGGATGGCCTATTGAGAAGTGGTCATCCCAGTTATTTTGAGGGATGGCCTATTGAGAAGGGGTCATCCAAGTTCTTCCAGGGACCTGGACCACACTCCCTCCCAGGATTCTATCCCGAATCTGCTCTCTTCTCTCTATCTCCATTGCCACCCCCTTGGTCCAAGCTGCCATCTCTCACCTGGATCACTGCAATAGCCTCCTAACAGGCCTCCCTGCTTCCACTACAGCCTCTCTCGAATCCATTGTCCATAGCAAAGCCAGTGATCATTTTTAAAACAAAAATCAATCAAGTCTTAAACATGACTGCTTAAACTGCTTCAACAGCTTCAGCTTCTTGTGGCCTTGGATTAGGATCCAAACTCCTTACTATGCCCATAGGGTGCTGTTTTCTGCTTATTTCCCCAATCTTCCCTGTCTCCATTCTTCTCTTCTCACACTATGCTCCAGCACCATTAGCCTTCCTTCAGTATTTCAAACATATAAGCTTTTTTTTTTTTTTTTTTTTTTTTGCCTCTGAGCTATAGCCCGGAATATTTTGTTGCTGTTTATATGACTGACTCCTTCCTATTCTTTAGATCTCCGCTGAGGTGTCACCTACATGGAAAAGTTTTTCTCGACTATTTGTTTGCAGTGCTCCCTCTCACTGGTCTCCATTTCAGGCCCTTTTCTTCTTTATGAGACACAATTTGTGAATTTTTTTTTTTTTTTTTGAGACAGAGTCTCGCTCTGTTGCCCAGGCCGGAGTGCAGTGGTGCTATCTTGGCTCACTGCAACCTCCACCTCCTGGGTTCAAGTGATTCTCCTGCCTCAGCCTCCCGACTAGCTGGGAGTACAGACGTGTGACACCACACCTGGCTAATTTTTTTTTGTATTTTTAGTAGAGAAGGGGTTTCATCATGTTGGCCAGGCTGGTGTTGAACTCCTGACCTCAAGGGATCCATCTGCCTCGACCTCCCATAGTGCTGAGATTACAGACGTGAGCCACTGTGCCTGGCCTGTGAGTTTTAATTGGTGTATTTGATTGTTTTGTTTCAGTTGCGTCTCTGGCTAAAATGTGGGCACCCTGAGAGGGGAGCTGAGCGTGATTGCCTTGTTCACTGCTAGCACATAGTACTTGGCACATAGCAGGTGTGCTCAATAAATATTTATGGAATAAATGGACAAATGACAGTGGCCATCTTTTTGTTTAACAGCTCCATTTGTTAGGAAGTAATTTCTTAATTTGAATCTTATAGTCGTGGTTACCTTTTGTTACAGTTCTCTTTAGAATTCCCTTTTGATAATGAAAATCCCTCAGATATTTGAAGACCATTATCTTGTCCATTCTAAGACATCTTTTCTCTAGTCAAAACATCCTCAGTTCTTTCAACTCTTACCCTGTGAAATGCCATCTTGTTTGATTCATTGTATCATATTTTTGGTCTGTCAAATTCTCTTTGGATTCAAAATGTCATCTACCATAGTGGTTATGACTTTCAACTGCTGGGCCACTTACAAATTTGATAAATATGCTAGCTAAGTCCTCATCCAATTCACAAGCAAATATGTTGAATGCCCCTAGAGACCTTTCTTCAGGCAATGATATCTTAATATGACCATGGAAAAAATTACAGAGACCATTGCATTAAATAGAAAGCAAAGAGTTGAATGCTTCAACCGAGAAATACATTCTATGTGGAGCTGTCTAGATGACACTTCCAATTGGATCTCTTGCCTGCTGCATGCACTTAACATGTTTGAAAAGAAACTCACAAATTAAGATACATAACAGTAAGTGGCCATTTAAATGGTGGTTATAAAGACTATGTAGCAATGTAGAATAATGATTCTGCTATGTGATATATGATAAATGGAAAAAGTACAATGCCAAATTATAAGCAAATTTTCTTCTCTATTTTGAAATATGTGTTTTTCATATTTATAATGAAAAACATACATTTATAGGAAAACTACTTCTATTTCTCTTATAAAAATCAGTACTTTCTACTAAGGAGTCTTGCTTTCTCATAGAAATAGGAATCAGGATTTTTTTTTTTTTTTTTTTTTTTTTAGGAAATAGAAGGCATACGAACTTTTAGGGACGGGGAGAATCAATGCCCTTGTATCTTAACCACTTAGAGAGCTTAAAATTGTACTAACATACCATTTTGTAACCTTGTGGCTCCTTTCTTTTGAATGGCACTTTTTTTTTCTATGAAACTTTTTAGGAAAAATTGTGAAATGAAGACAGTTTTTTTTTTTTTTTTAATTTCCCTTTTTCCTTTACCTTTTTTCAGTCCTCAGGTACCTTGACTTCATGCTGTCCCCACTATAGCACCCACCTTAATCCCAGAACTCTTTCTTTAATTCTTCTGACCTTCATCAAAGTTTACCTATTCTGATTCCTACTTCTTCCTACTCCAAAAGTAATACAGATCAGGAAAGGTCTCGCTATTTAAAAAATACATATGATAATTCAATTTGGCCTAAAATGTTTGTGGATGGTAATGCCTTAGTCTCTCCTGTGCCTTTTTTACTCTAAATGAATAGTGGTCTTTAAACTCCTGAACTGGAGGGAGTGGCTTATTGGTGGACATTTTATTCCCTGTAATGAAGTTGCAGGAGAATTTTCTCAGGAAGACCAGGAAGAAGGAGCTGTTCACCTTCTTCAAATGAGACCATTAAGCAGCCACTTACTCTCTCTTCTTAGAAATGCATCCTTCTCTTCAAGCTCCCATGTAGAGAAAATGCAATGTAATACTCTTCGCTTATTCCTTCATTCAATAATTAATCTCAGTCCTCACTTCCCACTCCTAGGCAGCTCTCCAGCTTCCAGTGCTGTTTACTGGGGACAGGCCACCCAGCTAGTCTATGTCTTCTCTGAATTCCTATTATATTTCGTTGTCTATTCTGCTTGATTCTTTCCAGCCTTGTATTTTTCCTTAGTTGTTTCTTATAAAGAAGGCCAGCCTTTCACCCGGACATGACTCAAAGGGCCAAATCTGTGCCTCACATAGGAAAATCTCATTTAATTAGAATGATTGAGGGGGCTTAGGGCTGGTACACTTTACTATAAATGTGAGTAAATAAAAAACTAATCTGAGTTTTTTTTCCTTCAAAATATATGCAAGGTAACTGATTCTTCTTTTATGCCTCCATAATAAAGTTGAGAGAATATCATGAAATTTACCATAATTTTTAAAGAACTTGTAGATTCAGTATTCTGGACAAAGGTTCTCATTTCCAAAACTCTTACTGTTAAAGCAAGAATATAAGATCCAAGGTTTCATAGTCTCTTTCAGTCTTTATTCCCAAGACAACCTTCAGTCATTATCACTTGAGGTGTCCAAGTCAATAGAAGTGACGTTGAAAGGGAGGATGAAAGATGATGTTGGTGAGACAAAAGAAACTCAAAGTCATGGCCGAGGCTACTCATGTGATGAGGAAAGATAGCAGGGCACCAGGAGCCCCAGATTAGGGCAGTCAATGCATTAAGTTTCTGTGAAGGAGTGTCAGTCTCGTACAATTTTTCATAGGGCAAAGGGTGGTTGTGATGCTGGATCCCAGAGACTCAACTTTTGACTAGAGGTAAAAACACATTTTACTATAATTTTTCTTTCCCCTCCCCAGCATCTAGTCATTTGTTCTCTTTGGAACTCCTCTGGGTATGTGATTGAGATGATACTGTTGAACATTTAATGGGTGAAAATATAAAATAAATATTCAGAGTCTGAGACATAGAAAGCATTCAATAAATTTCTGGTGGCTGGACGAATAAGTACACAGATTGGAATTCTGCCTTTGCCTCTAATTTCTTGAGGGACCCTGGAAAGTTGCTTAATCTCACTGAGCCTTAGTGTTCTCATCTGTAAAATGGGGTGCTAGTACCTTCCTTATAGGATTTCCGTGATGATTAAATGAGCTAATTGATATGGTTTGGCTCTATGTCCCCAGCAAATCTCATGTTAAATTGTAATCCCCAATGTTAAAGGTGAGGCCTGGTGGGAGGTGACTGAATCATGGGGACAGATTTCTCATGAATGGTATAGTACCATCTCCTTGGTACAGTCCTCACGATAGACAGTGAGTGAGTTCTTGTGAGATCTGATTGCTTAAAAGTGTGTAGCACCTCCCACTCTGTCTCTTCTTGCTCCTGCTCCGGCCATGTGAAGTGCCTGTTCCCCCTTTGCCTTCCACCATGATTGTAAATTCTGGAGTCCTCCCCAGAAGCCAGCAGTTGCCAGCATCATGCTTCCTGTACAACCGGTGGAACTGTGACCCAATTAAAACTTGTCCTTTTAATAAATTACCCAGTCTCAGGTATTTCTTTATAGCAATGGGAGAAAGGATTCATACACTAATGCATGTAAAATATAGCGTACAGTGGGGTTTTGTGTGTGTGTTTTCTGTACTTTTAGTTGTGTTTTTTTTCCTTTTAACAGTAAAAAAACTTTTATTTTAGGTTCAGGGTACTTGTGCAGGTTTGTTATGTAAGTAAATTGCATGTTGTGAGAATTTGGTATGCAGATTATTTCCTCACCCAAGTAATAAGCATAGTATCCGATAGGTAGTTCTTTGATCTTCACCCTCCTCCCATCCTCCACCCTCAGGTAGGTTCCAGTGTCTGTTGTTCCCTTCTTTGTGACCATATGTACTTGATGTTTAGCTCCCACTTATAAGAGAGAACATGCGGTATTTGATTTTCTGCTTCTGTGTTAGTTCACTTAGGATAATGGTCTCCCTGTGTTGTATTCCATGGTGAGTATGTACCACATTTTCTTTATGCAGTCTACTGTTGATAGGCAGATAGGTTGATTCCATGTCTTTGCTGTTGTGAATAGTCCTAAAATGAACAAACATGTGCATGTGTCTAAATGATTTGTATTCCTTTTGGTATATACCCAATAATGGGATTGCTGGGTTGAATGGTTATTCTGTTTTAAGTTCTTTGAGGAATCTCCAAACTGCTTTCCACAATGGCTGAACTATTTTAAATTCTCATCAGCAGTGTATAAATGTTCTCTTTTCTCCACAACCTCTCCAGCTTCTCTTGTTGTTTGACTTTTTAATAACAGCCATTCTGACTGGTATGAGATGGTATCTCATTGTGGTTTCTATTCACATTTTTCTAATGATTAGTGATGTTGACCATTTTTCATGTTTGTTGATACATGTACGTTTTCTTTTGAAAAGTGTCTGTTCATGTCCTTTGCCCACTTTTCATTTTATTTTATTTTATTTTATTTTATTTATTTATTTTGCTTGTAAATTTAAGTTCCTTATAGATCCTGGATATTAGACCTTTGTTGGATGCATAGTTTGTAAATATTTCCTCCCATTCTGTAGATTGCCTATTTGTTGATATTTTCCTTTACTATGCAGAAGCTCTTTAGTTTAGGTCCCATTTGTCAAGTTTTGTTTTTGTCGCAATTGCTATTGGCATCTTCATCATGGTATCTTTGCCAGGTCCTGTGTGCAGAATGGTATTTCCTAGATTATCTTCCAGAATTTTTTATATTTTAGGTTTTATATTTAAGTCTTTAATTCATCTTGAGTTGATTTTTGTATATGGTGTAAAGAAGGGGTCCAGTTTCAACCTTCTGCATATGGCTAGCTAGTTATCCCAGCACCATTTAGTGAATAGGGAGTCCTTTCCCCATTGCTTGCCTTTGTCAACTTTTTTGATCAGATGGTTGTAGGTGTGCAACTTTATTTCTCTATTCTGTTCCATTGATCTATGTGTCTGTTTTTGTACCAGAGTACAGTGGTTTTTATAAAGTAAAATAGTAGCAATAGTAGAAGTAAGCCCAATAATAACTGCTATTATTGTTATTTTTAGTATGTAATGCCAGTAAATTAAGACTACTTTTAGTTATATTTTGATGTGTGTTGAAATTTTTATTATACCTTTATATCGTAACAGTCTAGTTGCCCAGCATAGGTCTTAGTACACTGTAGGGCCTCAATAAATGCTGTTGCTGTGTTTTTCTTCTAGGGGCAGAATTGAAATCTATTCCTGTGATTCTTTCTCTAGTCTGTTAGACCATGTACCCTTCCTCATTATTCTCTAGATTATTGCAGTGAACTTAATTATTGGTGGCAAAAATATTTCATGTATAAAAATGTCAGATAACTTCTTTGATGATGAAATTGCCACTTATGTCATAAGTGTATTTTGGGGGAAAATTGCTTAACTATCTTAAGATGTTGATCTACCCAGTCAGAAGCAATGACCTCTAGTGTCTAGTAGAATTTGTGGATCAAACAAATAGTTTCCTTGGGAGAAGACAACCAGTGATGGCTTGGATCTGTGTCCTCACCCAAATCTCATGTCAAATTGTAATCCCCAGTGTTGGAGGTGGGGCCTGGTGGTAGGTGATTGGATCATGGGGGTGGTTTCCAATGGTTTAGCACCATACCTGTAGAGCTGTTCTCGTGATAGAGTTCGTATGAGACCTGGTTGTTTAAAAGTGTGTAGCATTTCCCTGTCAGCCTTCCTCCTGCTCTGGCCATGTAAGACGTCCCTGCTCCCCGCTTTGCCTTCTGCCATAATTGAAAGTTTCCTAAGGCCTCCCCAGCTATGCTTCCTGTACAGCCTGTGGAACTGTGGGCCAATTAAACCTCTTTTCTTTATAGATTAGCCAGTCTCAGGTATTTGTTTATAGTAGTGGGAGAATGGACTAATACAACCAGGTTATGCAGAAACATCTTAATCTTCAAAGTCCTGTCTTCATTTTGCATTTCTTGCTCTTATAATGAACCACACCTCCTGGTATTCATACCTTTGTGTAGTCCTCATCCTCGTACTTTGATTGTAGGCTTGACCAAGTTACTTGCATTGGCCAATGGAATATTAATAATTGTGATGCAAGCAGAGACTTGATAAACACTTGCATATGGGAGCATGTCCTCTTAGAAAGCTTCCTCTTGGACTCCAGGCTTCATGCTGTAAATATGCTTAGGACAGGCCACTAAATGATGAGAGACCATGTGAAAAGAGCCTGAAGGATAAGAGCCAACTTGGACATTCCTACTTGAGCTGAACTCAGAGTTGAATGCAGTACCTGAGTGACCTCAGCTATACCATATGAAACAGATAAACCACCCAGCTAATCCCAGGCAACCACAGACCTGTGGAATATAACAATACATTGTTATTTTACGACATTACATTTTGGGGTGTTTTGTTTACATCGCAATATACAATGGCTACATAACCTCTTTTCTCCCTTCCTCCAGCACTCATGGACAGACCAAATGGAAACGTCCCATGATGTATCACCAAAAATATATTGGTGTTCAGAATAGTCACAGCTCTCATTTATCCTGGGAAAAGATCATTCATCTCTTCAAATGCCTTTGCTTTAAAAATGTAAATACTGAGGCTCAGAGAGAGTAACTTCTCCAAAATTACTCGTTTAGGTCTTTGGATTCAGCATCCAATGCCTTTTCTATGAAGAGCCATGAAAATATCTTCATATTCCGAGAGAATTCCAGACTGAAATCACATCATAACATCCAACGTATACATAGAAGTTTTGGTCTACTCACACAACAATCCTTGTTGACGGGATGGGATTCTTTTCTAATATGAACTAGTTATTAAAATATCCTAATGAGAGTCATGTTGGCCATGGAAGTTAAAAGCTAACTTAGCCCAAGGAATGCAAATTAGATGCTAGCAAAAATACAAATGGATATCATAAAAAGAATAAAGATGCAATTCCTACTGATTCTTGCTAAAACTTACACAGCCTTTTATAAGTTCAAATTATGCCTCACCTAGTTCTGCAAACCCACTCATTCAGCACCTGTTGATTGAGCACTGTCTTTGTGCCAGGCACTGTGGTGGATGCTAGGGATATACTGTGAACAAGACAGTCCTTGCCCTCAAGGGAATTTAACATAAAGTTTAAGTGAATCATTCAGGGTCATATAGTTAGTGACAGATCTGGGGCTGTACCAAGGGATGCTCTGGTCTCCCTAGTGGCTGCCAAACATATGCCTGATGGCGCACTGGAATTGTTGCATGCTCTTAAATTGAGTAACTGTGATCTCAACAGGGGATATTTTCCTTGGGCCTCTATCTCCTTTTAAGATTAGAGTTGTGATTTCTGAGGCTTTGCCATGATTTACTCTTTTTAATACTCTCCTTTGTATGTCAAGAAAAATTTTCCTGTAGATTAGATTCAGCCTTTCTCTCTCTCATTCATTGAGGCAGGAGTATAATCTGTGCTATAGTGTTATACTTGCATTCCTGAGCAGTCTTTTTATATAAATCACTTTAAAAATACTTATTTCAAAGAGTAAATAGGGGATTTGAGGCTGGGCCATTTCAACTCACAATAATAATTTTGCCTGCAGGCATTTCAATAATACTGGTGTTTTTATAGCTTTAAGTCTATAGATATAAAGCTAAATATCCCTGGGCAAATCCAGCCTTGATTACATCTCGCTTTTGATGAAAAGGAATGGCCTTTTTTTCCCTGTCCTCCCAAGACTATCATTGGCCCAAAGCTTTTTAGTCATTTTTATCACACTTATCACCCATTGTTGGATAAACATATCACAAAGCCACTCAAAGAAGCTGAGAGCAAGTTTTTTCCCCTTTGTCTGATATGTTAGTTATAGCATTATAACCATGTGCATAATGAAAATCACATGTCCCATCATTTATTTGACAAATATTTTTTGATGCCTACCTAGTGATAGGCATTGAGCTAGGCAATGGGGATATACTAGTAAATAAGATAGACAAGTTCCTGCTGTCACGGAGCTTCTATTTCTGTAGAGGAGATGGTCCATAAACAGATAAACAAACATACAATATCATGTCACCTGATGGTAAGTGGTATGGAGCAAACCATGATAGGATCAGAGAATGGCCAGTAGCCAGATCATGGTGAGCCTCAGGAGTCATTGAAAGTACTTTGGATTTTATTCTGTGTGTGATGGAAACAATTAGAAGTTTTTGATCAGGAGAATGGCATAGTATGATTTATATTCTAGAAAACCTACTCTAGCTGCTGTAGAACAGACGCTAGAAGATTAAAAGGGATAGCTGGGAAAAATTAGGAGGCTGTTGTAGCTTGAGTTGCTCTACAAAACCAAGCTTGAGACAAGAGCTTGTGTGTAGCCATTTATTTTAGGAAGTTATTGAAGGAATAGAAGTGGAGGAAAGGGAAGTGTTAGACAAGAAAGGACGCAAAGTCAATCTGGTGGGGTGGAAGATGCTGATAAACTCTGTAGGGCTCTGAGCCACTAGAGATCCTCTAAGAGGTCAGGTGGGGATACAGCTCTGATGTGCTCAGCTCCTGCCCCACATTGGTCCAGGCTGCCCATGGGGATAACTCCTTTGAACTGAGGGATGAGGCAGACTGAAGCAGAATGACTATGAGTGAGCAATCCCCATAGGCATCCCACACTTCAAATAGCAGTTACAGAAGCAGGAGTTCTGTGAAACAGCTGAGACTCAGTGAAGGCCAGTTACCTGCAAGAGGTATCCAATATAGATAAGCTGGTGGCATGTGAGATGACGGGAGGTTGGAGTTGGATGGCAGAGGGAAGGTGGTGAGGACTGGACAGATGCCCAGGTAATATGGTTTGGATTTATGTCCCTGCATAAATCCCATGTCAAATTGTAATACCCAGTGTTGGAGGAGGGGTCTGGTGGCAGGTGGGGGCAGATTTCCCCATTGCTTTTCTTGTGACAGTGAGGAGTTCTCATGAGATGTGGTTGTTTAAAAGTGTGTAGTGCCTCCTACTTCTCTTTCTCCTGCTCCAGCCATGTAATATGTACCTCCTTCCTCTTTCCCCTCTGCCATGGTTGTAAGATTCCCAAGACTTCCCCAGCCATGTTTCCTGTACAGCCTGCAGAACTGTGAGTCAATTAAACCTCTTCTCTTTACTGATTACCCAACCTCAGGTAGTTTTTTATAGCAATGCGAGAATGGACTGATATATGAGATTACATCCAAATTACTCAGTGAAAATTTGCACTGGAATAGAAATATCTATATTTCCACAGGGAGGGCAGGCCATTAATTTCATAATTACTTGCCTCTATGACGTTATATTGGTCTGTTTTCACACTGCTGATAAGGAGATGCCTGAGAATGGGCAATTTACAAAAGAAAGAGGTTTAATATGGACTTACAGTTCCACGTGACTGGGAAAGCCTCCCAATCATGGCAGAAGGCAAAGAAGAGCAAGTCACATCTTACATGGATGGCAGCAGGGAAAGAGGGAGAGCTTGTGCAGGGGAACTTCTCCTCTTTTTAAAACTATCAGATCTCCTGAGACTTATTCCTATCATAAGAACAGCATGGGAAACACTTTCCCCCATGATTCAATTACCTCCCACTAAGTCCCTCCCACAACACATGGAAATTCAAGATGAGATCTGGATGGGGATACAGCCAAACCGTATCAGATGTTGTCTTCATTCCATAGCCCTGTTCTCATTCACACTCACACAATTACCCATTTTGTGAGCATCAAAACTTAACATTTACAGTAAGGAAACTGATGAATGAAGAGTAAAAACCACAAGGAAAAATAAGGTAACTATGAAAGGTGATAGATATGTTAATTTGCTAGACTCTCATCATTGCACTATGTGTATGAATATCAAAACATCATGTATACCTTAAATATATACAGTAAAAATAAATTAATTAATTGAAAAAAGATTCAAGAACCCACAAACAAGTCTCTGTAGCCTTAGATGTCTTCTGTGTAATATATTTGATAGATTGTAGAGGCAAAGGAAGGTGAAGTAATGGGAACAAGCTTGAAATTGCTATATATTTGGACAGGAAAATGCATTTTGGTTTAGACAAATGTCTGAAAGGGTAGAAGACTTATGGGCAATGTCAAAAATGTCTGTTTAAAAGTCAAAAAACAAAAGATTATCCCTGCATTGGTCATGGTTATTCAAGTTTCTTATATCATGCTAACCCAAGGCCAGGAATACAATTTTCATGGCATGAAACTCAACATTTTAAAAAACAATATGTGTTAGGGTGTTTCTCAGGAAAAGAAGAACATCTGTAACTTGTCAAAAAATATTTCCTTGTTGATGAAGGTGCCTAGGAGAGTGATTCTGGAGAACAGCAATCCAGAGAATGCTGTCAAAACCCTCGGTAAAGAGGTTGAAGAGAAATGCATTACAGTGTCAGAGGTAGCTGTGCATCTCCTGGGAAGTATTTCAGGGTGTTTTCACAGAAGCATTGTCTCTCTTGCCTAGAACCTGGCCCTTCTGCATTTTTGTCATTCTCTACAGTCACTGTAAGCTTTCTGTTTAAACTCACTTAGGCAAAGTGACAATAATAATGCTAATAACAATAATAATAATTTCCATTTAATGAATCCTCTTTTGTGCAAGGACTATGCAAATCCCTATGCATACATATGCATTGATAAAGAAAAAATGTTTTCTTAGTAGATGATGTGAGAATTCTTTGTGGAGAGAGATTTTTTTTTGCTGAAAAGTTAGTTTCTTCAACCCACTGAGGTATAGAAGGAAACCTCTGGGGCTTGGGTGGGGCAGGTTTAAAATGAGGAGGGTTCTTTGTAGTAGAAAGTGGGGCAAAAGGAGCTGATAGAGGATACTAGCCTGCTGTACATGAAGGGTGAGGAAAGAATTGGCATCACATGGCTAGAACCAGGAGAAGCGACTTGGCAATAAGACTTGTCCAATGGGGACACTCTTTTTTTGTTTTGTTTTGTTTTTTTTCTTGAGAAGGAGTTTCACTCTTGTTGCCCAGGCTGGAGTGCAATGGCGTGATCTCTGCTGTGTTTTAGTTTTTTTCCACTTGCAAGTCCTGGTCCACTCTGGACCCTATTCTGTGCCCTGGGATGCTGGCATCTATGTCCAATGTCACCTGGGATCCTTTGACCTATGACTTCCAGTTGAGTTTGATCTATGAGAAGTACTGACAGGCAACCTCCGCCTCCCGGGTTCAAGCGATTCTCCTGCCTCAGCCTCCCAAGTAGCTGGGATTACAGTCATGTGCCACCACGCACAGCTAATTTTGTATTTGTAGTAGAGATGGGGTTTCTTCGTGTTGGTCAGGCTGGTCTCGAACTCCCCAACCTCAGGTGATCTGCCCGCCTCTGCCTCCCAAAGTGCTGGGATTACAGGCCTGAGCCACTGCACCTGGACTAATGGGGACTCTTTTAAGAAAACCGTTTGTGCTGCTTGTTTAGTGAATCCTCCTGGTGAAAGTCATGCCTTTAAGTGAAAGTGCTGTCTGCTCTCAAGATGGACATGGAACTGAGGCATCAAGGGCTTTGCAGATATGGAGGAGAGAAGCTAACTGGTTTACTCTCAAAAGGCAATGGAGTGAGTGGTTAATAATATGGATCTGAATCCTACCTCTGCTGTGTTTTAGTTTTTCTCCACTTGCAAGTCCTTGTCCATTCTGGGCCCTATTCTGTGCCCTGGGATGCTGACCTCTATGTCCAATGTCACCTGAGATCCCTTGACCTATGACTTCCAGTTGAGTCTGATCTATGAGAAGTACTGACAGAAAATTAGAGGCAGAGGGAAAAGAGAGGTCAGGATATTAATCCCCTTTCTTCTTTCTTGCCAAGCTGTGGTTTTGCACTGGCTGGGTTTCTCTATGACCATCTCTCACATGTGTACATGGTTTCAGCTATACTGGTCTCTCTTCTTGTCCCTTCTGGCTGAGAGGTGAGAATGACTCTATTGGGTAGTCCCTGGATCTGCCATGGTATTAGTCGGTCTTCATACTGCTATAAAGATTCTACCTGAGACTGGGTGATTTATAAGAAAAGGAGATTTAATTGACTCACAGTTCTGCACGGCTGGGGAGGCCTCAGGAAACTTACAATCATGGTGGAAGAGGAAGCAGGCACCTTCTTCACAAGGTGGCAGCCGAGGGAGCACATGTGAAGGAGGAACTGTCAAACACTTATAAAACCATCAGATCTCATGAGAACTCACTCACTATCAGGAGAACAGCATCGGGGAAGCTGCTCCTATGATCCAATCACCTCCCATCAGGTCCCTCCCTCGACACATGGGGATTATGGGGATTACAGTTCAAGATGAGATTTGGGTGGGGACATGGAGCCAAACCATATCAGTCACTATTAAACATTCTCAGTTCCCCATTTGAACATGTCTGTCTCCCTGTCTTAGTCTGTTCAAAGTGCTAAAACAAGTGTACCTTAAATGGAGTCTGTTCAAAGTGCTAAAACAAATATACCTTAAACTGGGTGGCTTGCAAAAAAAAAACGGAAATGTATTTCTTATAGGTATGGAGGCTGGGAAGTCCAAGATCAAGGTGCTGGCAGGTTTGTGTCTTGTGAGAGCCTGCTACTTCTTAGAGAGCACCTTCTCACTGAGTCTTCACATAGTAGAGGGGACAAGTGGTCTTGCTTTGGTTTCTTTTATAAGGGCACTAGTTCCATTCATGAGAGCTTCATCCACATGACCCAATCACCTCCCAAGGTCCCCACTTCCTAATACCATTGCCTTGGAAGTTAGGATTTTGATATATAAATTTTGGAGAAACATAAACTTTCAGTCCATTGTACCCCCTGACTGTTGCAGTGAGTGACCTTGAGCAAGTTACTTAACTGTTTTGTGCCTCTGTAGTCTCATCTGCAAAATGAGGTTGATAATAGTGTATAATATATGGGATTGATTGTTGGAGGATTAATTAACATATATAAGGTACTTTGCATGCAATAAGTGTTAGCTACTATTATAAATTCAGTTTCTTATCTAATCCTTAAAACTATAATGTAGGCATTTTCTTATTTTATATATGGGGAAACTAAGACATAATAAAATTTAGATGACAGAGTTGTGATTCAAAAACCAAGTCTGATTTGAAAGTTATTTTTTACCTCATTGTATTAAATGAGATTTCTCCTCCAGTTAAGGGGCAGAGAACAAATGGTAAGATTAATAGCTAGCAAAAAAACTACTGAAATACTCTAGTGATGATGGAGTATAGAATAGATTTGTTTTTAGAGAAACCAATCTCCTCAAAATGACTTTGGACAGTAAAAAGAACATTGATCAATGTCATGCCACTCATGCCATGAAAAATGGCTTTTTCCCCCCTCAAAAAGAGCTTGTCACTTACATTTTTATTTATTTTTTAAGCCAATTGATTTTTTCTTTGGCCTCAGGGGCCTTTCCCTTTTAGTATGCTTTTGTGTCCTCAAACATTGATTAGTCCAGAAAAGGATGATTTTCACCTTCCCTATTGCCCACTGGAAAAGTCTGAAATCCTGTGATTAACCAAATAATTATCACTCTCATTTTCCAAGGTAGGGCTTTTGTACTGAAAGTGGAATGGAAAAAGTGAAACTGGAAAGTCTCAGTTTCACATTAAACCTTCCTTTAGAAGGTTTTGTGTTGTTTGAGGGAAGACAAGGAGACAATGCATGTAATCAAGCTTGATTTGTCTAAGTCAGTGATACAGGATCTCCTGAAACCTCTTTGGAAGGAAATAAATTCTTCTTGGCTTCTACAGCATGAAGGAGGCATTATTTTTCAGACTGAAAACAAAATGATCGGCCCCAGACAAAGATAACTTGGGAATCTGTGCATGCCAAGTTCTGTCGAACAGTCTTCCCTAAGGCAGCTAGACCAGAAGGAGGAAGTGTAAAGCAGCTGTGTTAGAAAGGAGATTGGCCAGAGCTGTCAGGAACAATGTTTCTCTACAAGAAGGCACACTGAGGGTAGAAACTGGTAATTAATTACATTCAAATTGAGTAAATGAATATTATTTATATATATTCATATGTATTATGAATATATATTTTATTTTTCTTCCTGGGAGATTACATGAAGATTCTCCCAGGAAGAAAAATAATTCACTTGAAAATAAATAGAGGAAAGATTTGGTGGCACGGGAGAAAAACCAAGCCTAACACATTTGATTTTATGAGGTTTTGGACAGAGGTCATCATTCACTTGACTCTGTATAAAACATATCCAATTCACTAACTTCCTTTCCTTTCCTTTTTGTTTTCCTTTCCCTTTCCCTTTTCCTTTTTCTTTTTTTTTAACAGGGTCTCACTCTGTTGCCCAGGCTGGAGTGTGGTGGCACAATCATGGCTCACTGTAGCCTAGACTTCCCAGGCTTAGGTGATCCTCCCACCTCAGCCTCCAAATAGCTGGGAGTACAGGTGTACACCACCAAACCTAGCTAACTTTGTATCTTTTATAGAGACAAGGTTTCACCATGCTGCCCTGGCTGGTCTCAAACTCCTAGGCTCAAGTGATCTGCCCGCTTAGGTATCCCAAAGTGTTGCGATTACAGGTGTGAGCCACCACGCCCAGCCCTCTTTTCTTTTCATATCCCCGCCAAACCTGGCCAGTGTGTAGTGGTGCCCATGTTAGCACACATAGGCTAATTGTGATAAGAAACAATCTTTGCATCTCAAGACAAGCACAGTAAAGCTTATATTGTGCTCACTTGTAGACCAATACAGAGCAGTAGAACAGATTTCCCAAATTTGTTTCCTTTTATCTTAAATTTTTTTAAGCCATCCTTTATTTCCCTCTCCCCAATGATAGGAGCGCCACAATCAGGAACTGTCCTTGTCAGTGTGCCTGTCATCATTATCAGCATCATCACTAACAGGTGGATGAGAGCAACCACCATTTATTGCGTGTTACTTTGTGTCAGTTACCACAGCAAACATTTCACATAGACTGTCTCATTGATCCTTTATAAGGAATGATCACTAAAAGGAATATGTCATTGGTTCCTACTTGACAGACTAGGAAACCGAGGCTTAGAATCACATGGCCAGTAAAGCAGACCTGGAACGCAGACCCATATTTGTTGATATCCTAAGTTTATATTCATTACCACTTTTCCATAGTGCCCTAATATGTCTTAAACACGGAACAAAATTGAAAAAGGTAGAAGGTAAATGATCAATTCAATTCACTTTCCACTTAGAATAAAAAGGAGAAAGCACTAGAAGGTTTAGTCAATTCTTAGGGGTTGAACCCAGTATCATCATGGTCCCTAACCCCGGCAACCTGAGTTCAGCAACACATACAACTATCTCTTTTCCATATTGACCTAGAAGTGAAACTCAGGCCTTTTTTGGGTTTACACAAGGCCATATGCACACAAAGCTATGAATGTGTTTATTAGATTTTACTGAAATGTTGAGATGTGGTTAAGGGATAGAAGAACAGTTTATATTGCCCAAAAACAAAGAACTGTAAGTTGAACCTCAGGTGCCCCTATCCCCAGGACTTTGTATTGGGTGCTTGGCCCTAGCCTCAGGCCATCTCCTCTCCTGGCCATCTTCCCCTTCTGTCCTGGATGGTTATTCAAACTCTAAATTTTCCTTATTCTATTAAATAGGATCATTCAGTGTTCTCTCATTTCATACTCTGCTTCATGCCCACCTTTTTGCACATGAATCCATCAAGGTGCACAACAGAGCAACAGGGGTGTCCATTTAACAGATTCCACCTTCCTTAGAAGACATTAGAGATTTCCTGTACTACCTTCTCTGGAGCCAGTGCCTTGGAGAGATTGGATCTATTCCTGCAAGGACCTAGCAGAGCCTAAGATCAGCATTAATGGTAACTCCAGCATCTCACACGTCTCCCGACAGCTTGGATTAAGCAGATTCCCTGGAGACTAATTTGACTGAAGTCTGGGTCTGTGTCTCTACCTCCCACTGACTCTGGGTTAGGCTGGGGTTTCTGGAACCCAGGAGACTGCTTTGGGTTTCTAGGCTCCTTAAAGGGCATTTGGCACCTTGTAAAAGCTGCTCATTAAAGGAAACAGTAGGACTGCTTTCCCTTTAATAGCCTAGCCATGGGAAGCTTGATCCATATGGGGAGTTTGGAGGTGGAAGACTGCAGAGTTTGAGAGGGTGGGACGAGCCTGTTTGGCAAGGCGATAGCAAGGCTACAGAGGGAAGACCAGGCCTCTGGAGCCCTGAGGCCTGGTCCTCGGTGGTCAGGAAAAGCCCAGGGAAGGCTCTGTAAAAAATAATTATAGCAGCTAAACGTTCAAGGGTCCAGTTTGGAGCTGCAATTCCAGATTTTACTTTTTTTCCCCTCACTCTTGAGGTTTGGCTCACTGCTATTTCCCCTCTCCTAAGGTCCTGTTGACACATGAGTGTTATGAAGGCTTCCGGAGGGTGGGATGAAGGGCCGCCATGTCACAAAGGAAGGCTAATTGGCTGGAACTCCCTCCTCTGCCCCCTCCAGCTGGCCCGAATCTCTTTGGTTTTTAGTTATTCCTAAAGGATCTTGGCATTGGTGGCCTGCCTCTCCTTTCAAAATAATTAAAACCAAAGAAATTCAAATGAGAGCCTTTCTCATTGTCAGTGCCATTTTGCCTTTGTTTGTGAGGTTGGCGGAAGCAGAGTTCTGTTGGGACTTTGGGGCTCCCTGGCTGGACCTGAACCAGTTAACTCCTCCTGCAGACTATGTCCAGGTTGTGACATCCCCTAAGGAGGAACAGCAAATTCTGGGCAGGTGAGTGGCTCCCAAACTTGTGGCAGATCTTAATAATGGGCCGAGGCATTTATTATTTTTTTTTTTTAACTTTTCCAGCTAAGCCTGGGCAAAGCCTCATGTTTCTTCTTACTAGAACTCTCTCAGCAGCTACCAACAGGAAGCAATGTTGGTGCAGGAGTTGGAGTCTATTTAGTATCCTTGCCCTTACCCTAAATTGCTCTAAAACTCAGAAGACATTGCCTTCTTGGTAGGGGCTGGGTCACGGTTAATTGGGTCAATTTTAGGTTTGTTTCCAAATCCAAAAGAACCTCCTTTCTATGCCTTCAGGCTTCTTGTGCCTTTCTTCTTCTCTCTCCCATCTGCCTCCACTCTTCTTCTTCAAAATGCATCATTATAGCTTCTGAGGGGAGGCTTTCTGCTTTCTAAGATGCCTGCTACTGAGAATCCCAGTATTAGTGATGCAAAGTTTCACCCAGTCCAATTGAGGCACCCCCAGCCCAAAAGTTATACCACTTACAGACAAACTTTCGGGTTAGACCCTCAGCTAAAATGAAAAATATGTTACCTAGAAGGAATTGAGCCCATGACGGCGTTTCTGTAATGTTGAGTGAGTAGAGCAGAGTGATTTAGATTCAGTGTATAGGACCTGATACAGCTGGACTTAAATTGCAGCTCGACCACCTCCTTGCTGGATGACCTTCGGGAAGTTAATTAAACTTCTTTGAACATCTGCTTCCTAATCAGTGAAATGTAGAAAATAACAAACTCTTATCTTTTGTTGTGTTTTGAGGATAAAGTAAATTCATATCTATAAGGCACTTGGCACATTTTGGCAAATTTTGGGCATGCGTGAGGCCCCTTTCTTCCTCAAACTTGTGGCAGACAATATTAATGAACAAAGCACTTAATAAAGTTGTGCTGATTTTATCCTCTACTTATTAACTACTTGAGAAAGAGGTGAAATTTGTTGTCCAAGGCCACATAGCAAATAAGACAGATTTAAGCTTTGGTTCTGTCTGCTGGATTTCAAAGACCATGTTCTTAAACACCTTGATGCTTCACGTTTGACCTTAAATAAGCTACTATGATTTTTAGTTTCCTGGAGGAAGAATGAGTTTCCTCACCAGTAAAATAGAAATAATAAGCTCAATTTCATTGAGTTATTGTAATGACTAAATGCATTATTGCTTGTAGAATAGTGTTCGGTTAGAAACACATGCTATCGCATATTTATCATCATCGTCAGTGTTTTTATCTGAGTTCACTCCCTCTTCCCTATCATCTAGCACCGTAGTTGGCACATACCAGGTGTTCAGTATGTGAGTAGCTCTTTTAAAGCAACATATGGTATTGTTACTCCAGTAAGAGAGGCGGAATGAATGACTGTCAGGACTGTGTACTCTGGCTGACCTTCCGGTATCCTCATAAATAATTCCAGGAAATCTCTTTCTGGTTACCTAGGGAAAATCCTGGAGAAGAAGCTTAGCCAAGCAAGGATCAGAAGCTCTTCCCACTCCCAACCGAATCCCTGCTTTTTGTGACTATTCTGTAGAGGTTGGCCTTCTGAAGAGTCAGTGGATAAAAATTGAAGGAGATCTCATTAACTGTTGTGTCCCTATCTTTAACAGCCAATGCCTGGGATAGACAACTCATTTTGAGATTGTTAAGAGAGGTGTATTTTGTCACCAGGAGTTCTAAGAAAAGCAGAATTCCTTGAGCTTTTGACTGAACTGTGCCCAGACAAATGCTAATATAGGATGTATTATCTGGATTCTTATACTTCCCTATCCCCATTAGGGGATCACTATGATTCAGACAGTCTTCCTTAAGCTCTGAGTGATCATTTCCTTCTTAAAAACATGTTAATTTCAGTGAGGCCAACTTTATATTTCCAATGGGCAAATGACAGTGGTATTCCTTGTTTCCGGTCTGCACGTATCTGTTATTCCTCATGGTTCACCTATTTTTTTTTTAAATCAACTTTTTTCTAGATTACATTTTTTAGAGTAGTTTTAGGTTCAGAGCAAACTTGAGAGGGAGGTACAGAGATCTGCTCCCACATATGCGTCACCTCCTTCATTATCAACATTGCCCTCCAGAGTGGTACAACTGTTACAATTAATGAACTTAAAATGACACATCATAATCAACCACAGTTTACTTAGGGAAAGTTTACTTAGGGTCCATTCTTGGTGTTGTACTTTTCATGGATTTGGACAAGTGTATTGTGATGGTTAATACTGAGTGTCAACTTGATTGGATTGAAGTATGCAAAGTATTGATCCTGGGTGTGTCTGTGAGGGTGTTGCCAAAGGAGATTAACATTTGAGTCAGTGGGCTAGGAAAGGCAGACCCACCCTTGATCTGGGTGGGCACCGTCTAATCAGCTTCCAGTGTAGCTAGAATATAAAGCAGGCGGAAAAACGTGAAAAGACTAGACTGGCTTAGCCTCCCAGCCTACATCTTTCTCCCGTGCTGGATGCTTCCTGCCCTTGAACATCAGACTCCAAGTTCTTCAGCTTTGGGACTCGGACTGGCTTCCTTGTTCCTCAGCTTGCAGATGGCCAATGTGGGACCTTGTGATTGTGTGAGTTAATACTCCTTAATAAACTCCCCTTTATATATGTATCTATCCTATTAGTTCTGTATATGTATATGATGACATGTACCCTCTGTGCTTGGCCCGTTTATTCCTCTTCCCTCTCAGCCTCTGTCTTTTTACTGTCACCATATTTTTGCCCTTTCTAGAATGTTATATAGTTGGAATCATATAGTATGTAGATAAAATGTTTTTTGAAACTTTTAATTTCCAAATAATTGTAGATTTACAGAAAAGTTGGAAAGAGAGTGCTGACAGTTTCTCTATACTTTCATGGTACATTTGTCAAAACTAAGAAATTGGTTTTGGTACAATACTATTAACTAAACTACAGGCTTTATTTGAATTTCATTAGTTTTTCCACTAGTATCTTTTTTGTTCTGTGGTCCAATCCAGAATATCACAGTTTCTGAGTTTTTCTTAGGTTTTCATGGCACTGACAAGATGCTTTGCAGAAAGTATCTCTATTTGTTTTTTTTAATAAACTTATTTATTTAAATAAATTTTTTAGTAGTTTTTGATTTACAAAAACTGCAAAAATAGAACAGAGAATTCCATACACCCCACATCAATTTTTCCTTATTCCTAACATTATCTTACGTTATTGTGGCATATTTGTCACAATTAGTAAACCAATATTGATACATTATTATTAACTAAACTCTATAGTTTATAAATATTTTCTTATTTTTTTTTTTTTACCTAATGCACTTTTTCTGTTCCAGAATCCCACCTAGGCTACCAAATGTAATGTACATTTAGTTGTCATATCTCCTTAGGCTCCTGTGGTCTGTGACGGTTTCTTAAGCTTTCCTTATTTTTGATGACCTTGACAGTTTTGAGGAGTACTAGACAGGTATTTAGTAGAATGTCCCTTAATTGAGATTCATCTTATGTTTTTCTCATGATAAGACTGGGGTTATTGTTGTTTGGTAGGAAGACTACAGAGGTAAAGTGCCATTCTTACTACATCATATGAAGGGTAAATATTATCATTATTTATCACTGTTAATGTTGACCGTGTACCCTGGCTGAAGTAATTATTCTTCAGCTTTCTCCACTGTAAAGTCACTCCTCCCTCTCTCATCTTTCTTATCCTGTAATCTTTATAAAAATGTAATTTAAGGACTGAGGAGTCATGTTCCACCTCCTTGAGGGCAGAGTATCCAAATATATTATTTGGAATTCTTTCACATGTACTATGTGTATTATCTCTCCTGCTTATTTATTGATTGATTATTTATATCTAAATAGACTCATTGATATTAATTTTATAATTCAAGACTACTTCAATTATTCTGTTGCTCAAATTGTTCTAACTTTGGTCACTGGGAGCTCTGTCACTTGGCTCCTGTAGGTCCATCATTTTATGTTTAGTTTTTTCACTCCTTATTTTCTGGTACTACAAGATGATTCAAACTCATCTTGTGTAATTCCTGCCCCAATTCTGAAATCAGACATTTCTCTATGAAGCTCTGGCTCTTTTTATTAGAGACTGGTATTAGAAACCAAGATCTGGGTGCTAAGAGTGCCCATTGCTATTGGGGTGTTATTTTTCTAGCCCTCTCAGCTGAGTGAGCAAGGAAATATACATGTGTATACTAACATATGTATCAATTAATATTCCTATTGTTAACATCTGTATCTATATTGTGCCAAACAGGAATTTGTCCCAATGTCTCTGGTTCTAAATACAGAAATTATTGGGGCATGGTGGCATGCACCTGTAATCCCACCTACTCAGGAGGCTGAGGCAGGAGGATTGCTTGTGCCTGGGAGGTGGAGGTTGCAATGAGCCAAGATTGCACCACTGTTCCATGGGAAGGAAATTATTTCCATCTCTACTGGACAAAAATGTTCCAGGAGAGCTTTAAAATAGCTTATATAATAAAGACCAGTACTGTACTGGGAAAATCTTCTATAATTGCTTTTCAAGTTTCAGATACTTTCTGATAATGAGTTGATTAAAAAAAAAAAGAAGTGTAGGTGTCTAACAAAAGTACATAATTGGGAATAGGACAAAAATTGGCAAAGAGATAACATTAAGAGAGGAAAGGGCTCGCCAGAGCCCCTTACTAATTAAACCAAGGTCATGGGTCTACCTGCTATAAGCCAGAGAAAAGATAGCTGTCTGATGTTTCCCACTGTGATGTGTCTGGCTAAGTTCATTTTCAATATGTATCACTTGAAAAGGTGGTAAGTTTGTGTTAATGGTGATAGAATAACAAATCCCCACCAAATTGCCTGTCACTAGAGCTGGTATTCCCAATCTTTTGAAACACACACATTCAAGAGCTGGGAGACTAAGAACACAAAGAGAGCTCTTTAGGCTAGAACAGGGCTCAGAGCAGAACAGAATTAGAAGGTCAACCATGGAAAAGTCAGAAGCTTGCTCCTGCTTCTAGCTTGCTTTGACTTTTTTTGGTTAATCTCCCTATCATGTTTTTGCGTTTTAGGTAGAGGTCCTTTGGAAATGTGTAACCTTTGTTCCTTCATCTGCATTGCAGCAGCAGAGAAAAGGACACATTAAATCTCCATAGATGGCACTGGAATTATCATGAAAGAAATCCTAGGAAGGGAGGAAAATATCAGAGGCCAAAAGTTGAGGTTACTTTTGTGGCTGGGTCCTCCCAACAGCTGCACTTCCTAGAAGCACATCTCTGCCCTGGTTTTAGAAGGAAAACTTTATAATTGGTTCTTTTAAGGGGTGATTCCCTGACTGTGTCTTTATGTAGAGCTGCAGTTGAGATCCTTTTTGCCTGAATCATGATCTCTCAGTCAAGAAGCAGGCTGCAGGATCTTCCCCCATATATTAATACTATTAATAGAAAATAGCTTTGTTTGTTTGTTTGAAAGGGTGTTGGAAACAGAATCCCTTCACTGGTCTCAAATTCAGGCAGTGTTCTCTATTGAACCATTTTCATTTTCCCAGTGAGGTCACCACTTGCCTCCCTGGGAGGCCTCCCACATAGGTGAACATCACACCATCTTACTCAGCCCTGGAGATCCTATCTGGCTGCCCTGGCAAGTGTCCTGAGCCTGAGACATGGTGAGAGCAGATATGGCTCCTCCTTGTCTCACCCACAAAGATGTGAATCTCAGCACTTTGAGTGACGGTTTTGTGGTTTGCACATGGTGAGAAGTGCTTATGGCAGCAAAGGAGCATTGTTTCATTCGAGGGTGCTTCATAAAACACAAATGTCAGGTTTAAGGCTGCAAAAACTTTGAGGAATTTTCCATTTTCATCAGTATTGCTTTGTTATAAGTTACCATAATGATTAGCATCTGGAAAATTCTAGGGACTGAAAGCATGAATATTCTACATATCACAAAAATGCAATGTCATATCTATACCCAGATACTATTTTTTTATTATTTACACCACCACCACTGCCAGCACAGAAAACAACAAAACTGCCTATAGCTGCATAAAAATGTCTCCTTCATATTTCTCAAGATTCTACTTACAGAATATTTTTCTGAATTAAGAAATCTCTCCAAAATTATAAGTTATCCTCTAAATCGAAGCCCATGAGACATAAATCATTCATGCTTCAGTCTTGTTTAATTATATAACTTGCCTTTTTCTTTCTATTATCCTTCTGAGAATTGGCCCCTAGGGAATTGGAAACTTTTATCAGAAAGGAGTGGGGTGGGGGTTTGGGGTGGGAAGGACTTGAATTGGGAAATGCTGGACCATATCATAGGATCCTTTCAGCCTTTAGACTTTTCTCTTGTTCAAAATATCCTTTACTTAAAAATGTATGCCCTGTATGTAAGCCAATCTAGAGTATAATATGTGGTTACATTAATACACACAGGAGGATAGTCACTTAAAACAAACACCCAGTCAGGCTCTGGAATTACATTTAAGTAGTGGTAACAGAGCAGTTCCAAGTGAATGGTTTATTGTTTCATGTGTGGCTCCTAAGGGGATTTCAAGCTGTTGGTAGCTGTGACTACAGGGTGAGTCAAAAAGTAGGAGGGGAAAAGTGGTGTCCTAACTTCTAAGATGCTTACAGGCAATCAACATGTAGCATATTCCACATCTTCCTCATCCCATGATAAGGTCTGTCACCCTTTTACATTACCCTGTTCAACACTCACTCTTGGATTGTTTGATCCATCCATTAATACATTCATCCATTCATTCATTCATTCATTCATTCTCAAGCAATTATACATTATGATTTTTAAATGGCAAACAACAGAAGCTGACTTTGATTAACTTAAAATTAAAAAGGGATGTAGTAGAAAATTAACAGGGAACTGAATAACAAAGCTGTGACAGTTTGCAGATATGACCATATTTTTCCACCCTCTCTGCATCCACACCCTTTGGAACATGACTTTGCAACTCCTCCTATCAAGAAGGAAAACCTAGTTTTCACCCTCTTCAATCTAGGCTGATCCTATGACTTACTTTGGCCAATAGAATGCAGTGGAAATGGTGATATACCCAGTCTGAGTGTAGGCCTCAGCAGGTCTTGTGTATTTCTATTCCTTTTCTTGGAAATCTGCCCAACTGCATGTGAATAAGCTCAGGCTAGAATGCTGGAAAACAGCAAGACCCAGCTGAAGCCACCCTAGACCAGCAAGTTTCCTGTTCACCAACAGTCAGTTGTAGATGCATGTGTGAATCCCTCCAAGACAAGAAAAATGCCCAGCCTAACCAAGTTCAAATTGCTGATCTCTAAAATTTTGAGATAAACAAATAGATATTATTTTATGCTACAATTATTTGTTACACAGCAAACACTCACTGGTTCAAAACATTGAGAAGAATAGAATCTAGGAACCAGGGCACTTGTAGCTCTTCTAGAGTGCTGCCACCAGGTAACATAGCTCCAGTTGCCTTTTATTCTTTTTGAATCCTCTTCATTCCTGGGTACAAAAAAAATTGATTGGTCTATCTTGGGTCATATGCCCTCCCCTAGGGTAGCAATGGAGTCCTCTGGTTTAGTAGCTTTGCCTAAACCACAAGGAGCAGAGAAAGGACAGTTCCTTAAAGGATAGTAGCAGCTGCTATTTCCATGAATAGGGAAGAAGAGGTCCTGTATAGACAAAACATATGTCTGCTATAAGCATTTACACTGTGTACTTACTCAAGGAGAGTAAGACATTCACTTTCAGCAAGGAAGTCCTGGTCTATTAAGGAGTCAGATAAGCCATGGTGTCAGGTAAGTAACAGTGTGGCTACTGCTGTCACAAAGGGGCCAGAGATAGCTTTGAGAGCTGGAGGAGGACAACTAACCCAGAATGAATACCAGGAAGATTTTTGGGGCGATGGCATTGGAACCGAGCTCTGTGAGACAAATAATGAGCTAGGTGAAGGAGGAGAAGTGGTGAGGGACACAGGAGGCCTTTTTAGGCACTTGGATTTTAGCATGAGTGAAAACCTGGAGTGAGAGTCTTTATCTGTCACCACGGGCCAAATATAAACCATGTTTATGCCTGGTTTGGCCTAACTCCTCTAAAAAAAAAATGAGGTAACTCAATTCACAGACTCTACTAGTTCCTACTGTTTTATCTCCTCCAGTTCTCACACTTGTTATCATTGGCTTGGTCCTTGTAGGCACCTGAGTTTGCCACTCTTAGGTAAGAGGCCAGAGAGCATCACTGTGGTTAGAGTGGTAGAGAGGGTATGAGAAGGTAAGGGAGAAGGGTTTGAGGCTGAATAGCTAGTGGGGAATTATGGAGAACCTTGTATGCTTGCTAAGAAACATGTAGTTACTCCTATAAACAATGCAGAACTATTACAGGTATTTGAGCAAGGGTGGTAGTCATGCTTAGACTTCAAAAGGATCAGTCTGGTAACAAGTAGAAGATGGATGGCAAGGGCAACAAAGGAGGCGGGTAGAACAATTAGGAAGTGATTTTTGTTTTCTAGATAATAAGTACTGGCTTCAACTAAAGGGAGTGGGATGAGGAAATGGTGAGGATGGGACACATCTTTCCATGATGTCCTCCAGGGAGATCTGGAGATATTGGTTGCTTCTATCTTTAAAAACTACTGTTGTTTCCTTAAAGCAAAATCATAATTTAAAAGGCCTTTTGCATCTGATAACAGAACTTCCCTATGTCAAAAGGAGACACATCTGTTCTGGAGAAATTGGTGATAAGCTTTAGTCTACATGATGCTGAGACACAAAATCCCTCCTCAGTCTTGCTAGGAAAGATAAACGGCTCCCTTGGACCAAATCAACTTGCCAGAGACCACAGCAGTTTCCACACCACTTAGAGTCGTGGATGGAGGGCTGTCAAAGGTCAGCCCCGAACTAGAAGCAGATGGGAGAGGATTCTTGCCAGAGACATCATCCAAACCTCTTGCTATTCAGCGATCAGAGGTTGAATGTTCAGAGAAAGTGCATCTGATGCCTTATTCACAACTGGATCAACTGAAATAACAATGAAAGGCGGTGTCTGCCTCAAGAGGGATAAATGGAGCAGCTGCCAGGAGATTCGTGTTTGCCTTCTGGAGAGAGGGTAACGGGAAGGGGCAGTGTCCTTACTCAAAAGGGTTTGGACAGAAAGCAGAGAAAGCATTGATTTGACAGTTCTTTTTCCATATCATAGAGTAGGCATGATGAGGAGGGTGTATAGGAGTTGGGATGATAAAGAAAAAGTATGAATTTATGATGGAGAGAGATCAATTTTTTGTTAGTTTTTTTTTAAACAAGTATCAGTAGTTCAATTAATATGTTGCATGTCTGTTACAAGCATGAAAAGTTATAGCAGAGTGTATGACCCTTTTACTCTGGTTGGGAAGCCCAGACATTTGCATGGAAAAATGCCAATAATAACACAAGGAATAAAGGCTAATGGTGCAATCAGAATCCATTAGTGGTGATAAAAGGAGGAGGTGTTTAAGGGAAGCAATTTGGCAACAAATCTTAATTTTAGACTTGTTTTTAATCTCCAAATGATGCCATTGAGTCACAGAGCTTCAGGGAAAGGATTGAAAGAAGGTGTACATCAGAGAGCTCTACAGTTTGTCTCCTTACTAGGCCACCTTGCCAACACAATGTGTTCACAATCCATTACTTGCTTTCCATAAATCTTGAAATTATATTGTCAATTGCACAATCCAATTGTATTTTGGTTTCGCATGTATATGCATAATTAAAGCATTGACTTGTTAAATGAAACATTTCAAATACATTGCACATTTTATAACTCTGTTTTTCCATTTTTCTATTTTTATTTTTATTTTTTACTAAACTAGGCAGCTTCAGGAAATGAAAGTGAATCTATTCGCTCTCAACAGGGAAGATCTCCTGATTTCCATGCAGGAGAAGTTAGGGCACTGTATGATGAATTGCCAAATAATAGTGATTACTATTTATCAAAGACCTATCATGAGCCAGTTACTTTACTAATCTTTGAAAAATTGTTTAAAAGAAAGCAAATGCATTTATAGCAGAAACTACAGAAAAATCAGATGAGAAAGAAAATAAGCAACCTGCAATACTGTGGGATAGCCCATTCTTGGAGCCCTTCTAAAAGGCAACCACATTAGCTCAGAGTCTTGACACCTCAAAGTTGGATGGCGACAACACTGCTTCACTCTGGTCAGTGGGGATGAGAGAATGAGGGGAAGGTGAGAAAACACTTTGCAAGCGAATGAAGTTGAGAGAGGTCTTGGTGATCCTGGGCACTGCTGGTCAGCAAGGGCGCCTAGTCCTGAGGTACCAGCAAGGGCAAGTGACCCAGAATAGAGGTGGAGAGGATCACTGGGGACTTTTTGCTTTAAGCTGGCTAGCCTTTAGAAAGTACTCCCAGACTTTTTTGTCAAACATTCTGTTTCCCTAGTGAGATGTCTGGGGCTCTCCTAAGCTATCAGTCCTGCTTTGCTCAAGATGACAGTCTGGGTGTGAGAGGCTGTGGTAACCCCTTCTGCCTGCGGGACAGAAACCTGGCTGGCTGTGCCATTGTTGGGTCCCAAAGAACGGCATCTGGCCTTTCTTTCCTTCATGATTTTATTGCTCTTCTGATGGGTTTATGGTATTTACCTTATGTGTTTCTCTTCCCTAGGCCTACCAAAGGTCAGGGTGAAATGTTTTGCCTGGTGAAGATACCTCCTTAGCCTAGTGAAGATATCTGCTTTCACCAGAATCTTTCTCAGGAGGGGTGTAATTTAAAGGAAATAAGATGCTGTGTTTAAAGCAGGGCCTTCATGAACCCTACATATTCTGACTTTTGGAGGCCTTACCATACAACATATCAAACACACTAATGGCACCCATATCCCACATTAAATATACTTTTTGGCTTTAAATTCTTTTTGTAAGGGCCTTTATATTTGTGCTTTAGAAATTATTTGGCTCTATGTAACTTTCATTTAATTTATGATTGGCTATGAGTTCCCAACAATCACTGCGTATACTTAAGGGAATGTGTGAAGTGAGAAAATTGAATCTATAAATCGTATTAGATGTAATGAAATCTTTATGAATATTAAATTTTAATAGTTAATGAAGTTGGCATGTCGGTGCATTTTTGTAGACATTTAATTAACATTTATTCATTTTAATTTTTTATTGTTTTCTTTTGTAGTTTTGGAGCCAACAACTATTTTTCTACCTGAGGCTTATATATTTTCTAAGCCCCTGAAAAGCTCTTAGCTCTGGGATCACATTGCATTGATGACATATTGATGAAACAGTGCTTCTCAAAGATTTTGGCTTCAGGACCCTTTTAAAATTACTGAGGATTCCAAAGATTTAAAGATTATTGTGGACTTCAAAGATTAATTTAAAAAAATTTTTAAATGTGGGTTATATCTATCAACATTTATTGTAGTAGAAATTGTAACTGAGAAATTTTAAAATCATTTATTTACTAGTGAGCTGACTGCATGTTACATAATTAACTTTTTAATGATAAATAACTATATTTTTCACCCCAAAACTGTAGTGAGAACAGCAACATTTTTATAAATCTCTTTAATGTGTGACTTAAGACAAGACAGATTCTAATAATCTCTTTGGCATTCAGTGTGCTGCCATAGATTGTTTTGGTTGCAGTATAGGAAAAAAATTTAGCTTCATGCAGACATGTATTTGGAAAAAAGAGGTGTGATTTAATAGTCCTTTTTTTTGGGCCGGGCACGGTGGCTCACGCCCGTAATCCCAGCACTTTGGGAGGCTGAGGCAAGCGGATCATGAGGTCAGGAGATCCAGACCATCCTGTCTAACACGGTGAAACCCCGCCTCTACTAAAAAATAGAAAAAATTAGCCGGGCGTGGTGGCGGGTGCCTGTAGTCCCAGCTACTCGGGAGGCTGAGGCAGGAGAATAGCGTGAACCCGGGAGGCAGAGCTTGCAGTGAGCCGAGATCGCACCACTGCACTCCAACCTGGGTGACAGAGTGAAACTCCGTCTCAAAACAAAACAAAACAAAAAAAACAGCCTTTTTTTGATACTACATCAAAACTTGACTGCCAGTTTCTTAAAAGGTAGTTGTAACATAGAACCTGAAACTATGCAAATGAAATCTTCATACTATGTTACCTTAAAATCCACTGGCCATTTTATGCTTTGAATCAAGGTTTACCTGTGCATGATTTTGCAGTATGATACAGTGGACATTTAAAAAATATTGGTTCACTGAATTATACAGATCTTCCAAATGTTGACACATTGTCTTATACACTACCAAAGGATCACATTCTTTAATGCCAGCACAGATCTGATTAGAAAAGTCTTAATATATTGGGAAGCTGATGAGTTAACAGTGACGTATATATTTTCCAAAATTCTAATTTTCACATGAAAGTTCAAATGTTACCACTGGCAACAAACATGGTCCGCTGTTTCCTTCCTTCCTTCCTTCCTTCCTTCCTTCCTTCCTTCCTTCCTTCCTTCCTCCCTCCTTCCCTCCCTCCCTTCCTTCCTTCCTCTCTCTCTTTCTTTCTTTCTTTCTTTCTTTCTTTCTTTCTTTCTTTTTCTTTCTTCCTTTCTTCCTTCCTTCCTTCCTTCCTTCCTTCCTTCCTTCCTTCCTTCCTTTCTCTCTCTCTCTCTCTCTTTCTTTCTTTGGATGGAGTTTTGCTTTGTCACCCAGGCTGGACTGCAATGGCACAATCTTGGCTCACTGCAACCTCCGCCTCCCAGGTTCAAGTGATTCTCCTGCCTCTGCCTCCCAAGTAGCTGGGACTACAGGCATGCACCACCACACCAGACTAATTTTTGTATTTTTAGTAGAGACGGGGTTTCATCATGTTGGCCAGGCTAGTCTTGAGCTCCTGACCTCGTGATCTTCCCACCTCGGCCTCCAAAAGTGCTGGGATTACAGGCATGAGCCACTGTGCCTGGCTAAGCTGTTTTCTTTGAAGTAAGAGGCTCACTTAGTTAAGTTTTGAGAACATGTCTGCCAACTACCAGAGTCTGAACACCCATAGTTTCTCTTTTGTTCTTTCAAGTAGAAATGGTGATCTATGAACACCAAACTTAGTTCAGACTACAACTCAACAACTGTGCAGGTGCCTTTTCTTTGAGACAACCATGGTACTTAGACATGCCTTATGAGTTCTTCCTGTTTCCTCGTGCAGAATCTTAAAAAGATGTTCACGTGCTCAAGGGTTAAAATTTAATAAAGTTAAAAATGATTCTGCTTCATCAAAGACATGCTTATATGAATGGCCACATTTTTCTACCACAAGTGGGTGGCCTTGAATAATTCAATGACTACTAGTGCAGTTTGGTGCACTGCCTTGATTTGTGCTATGGTCCTGGCAGCTTTCCCATCAGCAGTGCAAATGTAAATACAATGGAAAAGGCGAACACTGTTTTATTGTTTTTATGAATATTGTTTTGACCTTGTAGATCTCCTGTAAGGGTGCTGGGAGCTCAGAGAGGTCCACGAACTGCACTTTGAGAACTGCTGGGATACCCAGGCGTATGGCAAGCACATAATAAATGTTCAATCAAACTGCAGCTAAGACCATATTCTGTTTGCCTTTCTGAGCATCATTTTTCTGTTTTTAAAAATAGGGTTAATGTTACTTCACAGGGCGATTGTGGAGATTAAATGCAGCAAAGTATGTAAAATGCTTACCGTAGTGTTCAGTATATAATAAATGTGCTATGAAGATTCAGTATTATCATTAATATTAATATTACTAATAAGAAGTTATTTAAAAACTCTTCCTGCAGAGGAACAGCAGGGTTGCTTCATATTTCTACCGCTAGTGCTTGACTGGAGTCTCTTTCCTATGGAGACTTTTAAAGGCGGTGGTACCTCTTTTCCTTTTTAATCTTCATCCTTCAAGCCAAGGCTGCTGCTGCTGCCGCTGCTTCTGGGGATTTGCTCCTGTGTACTCTGGGAAAAGGGCCCGAGCCAGGAATTCCCACTTGTTTGAGGACCACAGAAAGCTGCAGTCATTTTTTTTCCCCAGCCTTCGTAATCTAGTCTAGACACTCTGAGGAGGTGAAGGATATAATTACAGCTTGAAACACTTCACATGCACCAGCAATGCAGCTCCTCCCGCACATGTGTGATTCAAGCCCCAAGAGGGCAGTGAAATCTGATGATTCACTTGTCTAGATAAGCTGGAAGTGAAACCCTAGCGGTCCAGGGTCCAGTTGCCTTTACCACATAGCACCCTTTACTTGCAACCAGTCTCTCCATTCGGTTCAGTTGAATTCAAAGCAGCACATGGGCCTTGAGGTCTTACTGGAAGCGTGCCCTTTGTGTACCACACTGCGTGAGGTACCGTGCTGGTTATTCACTCTTGGCTGCCCCAGTCTCATTTCTGCTTTTCTCTGGGCTGCTCAGAGGCTGACCTTCATGGATGGCATTTCCAGGCTCTTCTGCTTTCTGGCCTCCAGTTGGAGTTCATCTCTGGCAAGTGCTGACAAGAAAGAGATTGGAGGGTCATAGGAGAAACAGGTTGGTGCCACCTGACTAATTGTATAGCTGGCCTGCTCTGGCTAAAACTTCTGTTGGGCCACCCCTCTTCCACTGTTAAAGCAGGCTATAGCTCTCGTCACAATATGGTAATAACATTTTCTCCCTTTGTCCCTTTCAGGGTGGTAAGAGCCTCTCACTCTGTGGCTAGTCCCTGGCAAGCCGCTACCCCTGTTGTTCCCTTGTGCTGCCTGCCCACACTGCTATAAATATGGCCTCTGTTATACCCTTTCCAGTTAACCCTTTCAGTGTGCCATCTGTTCCTTGGCTGGACCCTACTGACACAGACAGAAAGCTGCCTTGAGAAACTTATGGTCTACTTAGACTAGTTATCCCAAGCACTAGTCAGATGCATACCATCTTCACAGCTGTTAAAGCTAAGAACCAGCTCTACTATTATTATACATTTAATACTTCTGCTTAACTTGCTTAACTTTTTAACCATACATTATTTAATTCAGATAAAAAAGAGGAAGGGGCCAGGCATGGTGGCTCATGCCTGTAATCCCAGCACTTTGGGAGGCTGAGGTGGGCGGATCACCTGAGGTCAGGAGTTCGAGACCAGCCTGACCAATGTGATGAAACCTCATCTCTACTAAAAGTACAAAAATTAGCTGGGCGTGGTAGCATACACCTGTAATCCCAGCTACTCAGGAGGCTGAGACAGGAAAATCACTTGAACCTGGGAGGCAGAGGTTGCAGTGAGCCAAGATCGTGCCATTGCACTCCAGCCTGAGCAACAAGAACAAAACTCCGTCTCAAAAGAAAAAGAAAAAAAAAAAAAAAGAGCGGGAGGGAGAGAGAGAGAGAAAGAGAGACAGAGACTTTTTATCACCAGATAAGCAGGAAATAAATATACTTGCTGCTATGGTCTGAATGCTTGTGTCCTCCCAAAATTTGTATGTTGAAATCCCAACAGGTAAGGCCTTTGGGAGGTTATTAGGTCATGAGAGTGGAGCCCTCATGAGTAGGATGAGTGCCTTCAGAAAAGACACCTCAAGAGTTAGGTCGTCTCTTCCACCCTATGAGGATGCAGTGAGAAGGTGCCATTCATGAAACAGGATGTAGCCCCTCCCCAGACAGTGAATCTGCCAGTGTCTTCATCTTGGATACCTCAGCCTCCAGAATGGTGGGAAATATATTTCTGTTGTCTATAAGCTACCTAGTTTAGGATATTTTGTGATAGCAGCCCAAACAGACTAAGACATTTGCCAAAAATATGAGAAGAGGGTAACAACAAATCACATGAAAACAAAACAGTATTGCTAAACCCCAGCACAGCATCACTGTGGTTAAAGGGCACCTGCTCTGTATACGCTGCCTAGGTTTGAATCCTGGTTCTCCGACTTTCCAGCCAAGTGACCACGAGCAAGTCACATAACTCTTCTGTGCCTCAGGGTCTTTACCTTTAAACTGGGAATGAGTCTACTTCGTAGAGTTGTGAGGCTAAGTGAATTAATATGTGTAAATATATGTAAAGTGCTTATAACAGTGCCATGCACATAGAAAGCACTGTGTGAATTTAAGTATCTTTTTTTTTTTTTGAGACAGAGTCTTACTCTGTCACCCAGGCTGGAGTGCAGTGGCATGATCTCGGCTCACCGCAACCTCTGCCTCCCGAGTTCAAGTGATTCTCCTGCCTCAGCCTCCCGAGTAGCTGGGATTACAGGTGTGAGCCACCACACCAGGCTAATTTTTGTATTTTTAGTAGAGACGGGGTTTCAACATGTTGGCCAGTGTGGTCTCAAACTCCTGACCTCAGGCGATCTGCCCACCTTGGCCTCCCAAGTGCTGGGATTACAGGTGTGTGAACCACTGCACCCGGCCAAGTAACATTATTTTTTTATGATCATGATGATGATGGTGATGATGGAATTACCTGACTCAGGCTCTGAGCTGCAGGGTTATTAGCAAGAGGAGAAAGACACATCGGCTCCAGACTGAGGCTTTCTCCTGGTGTAATCAGTAGAGTTTGGAGAGAACTGAAAATAATAACTTCCTTACCATGTGGTTCAGTGTCATTTGTTTCTCTATTATCATCCAAAATTATTGATATTCCACAAAAACTTGCCTCAGGTCCAACAGTGGAGCACGTCCTGCACTTTGGGAAATGCAGGGAAACAATGGTTATACTACAGCAAACAAACAACAAGCAAGGTGGAAGAGGCGGCCCAGAGAAAAACCAGCGACAAACTCGGGGGTGGAGAGTGAGAAGGAAGTTGTTGGCCAGGTTTATCGGAGTCTGAGTTAGGGCTGGAAAATTGGCAGACAAAGGGGGTTCTTGGGGATTAGAGGAAATAGCTGTTTGAAGACAGTTGGGTGCAGAGGGGATGAGTTAACAATAGTAAGGTTAGGAAAGAACAACATTCACAAAGAAATAACTTCCCCCAACAGAGAGACAGTAATGGCTTATGAAGAGCTGCCTAGAGAAGCAGTTCTCCAAGGGTGGTTCAGATAGCTACTCATCAAGACCTGGGAACCTGTTAGAAATGCAAATTATCAGGCTTTATCCCCAGACTTACTTAATCAGAGACTCTGGAGGAAGATTCCAGCAATCTGGAATTTGATAACCCCCCAGGTGATTCTTATGCATGTCAGAGTTTGAGAACCACTGGCCTAGAGGAGGTTGGGAGAATATCAACAGCACCTGAGCTTGAGATTTTGTGCACAATAACAGTAAGAGCGGTTTACTGAGCACTTTCTATGCACTGGCAATTGTGCTTATTATTTTACCTGCCCTAGCTTCTGTAATCTTCACAACAATCCTGAGAGATACATTATTATGCCCATTTTACAACTGAGAAAATTGAGGCTTATGTTGAAGCTTAATAACCATTTGTTCCAAGGCAATGAAGCCTAGAGTAATGAGACAATTAGGTGGTGGAAAGAAAGGCAGAGGACAGATTGGAACAGACTGTTGGAAGATTGTCTACAGCACCTTTGTCTGGTAGAACTTTCTTTTTTTAGTTTTTTGAGACATAGTCTTGCTCTGTCACCCAGGCTGGAGTGCAGTGGCATGACCTCGGCTCACTGCCTTCTTCGCCTTCTGGGCTCAAGTGATCCTGTCACTACAGACCTCCAAGTAGCTGGGACTACAGGGGTGCACCACCGTGCCTGGCTAATTTTTGTATTTCTGGTAGAGACAGGATTTCACCATGTTGCCCAGGCTGGTCTCAAACTCCTGAGCTCAAATGATCTGCCCACCTCAGCCTCCCCAAGTGCTGGGATTACAGGCATGAGCCATGGCACCCTGCCTGGTAGAACTTTCTATAATGGTGGAAATGTCCTGTATCTGTATGGTCTAATATGATGGCTACTAGCTGTATGCAGATAGTGAGTTGACTAGTGTGGCTAGTGTGATGGAGGAGCTGAATATTAAATTTTATTTAATTTTAATGAATTTAAGTGTAAATAGCCATACGCAGGGCAAGTCTAAATTCATAGAACAAGTAGGTTCGAGGGCAGGACTTCACCTTAGGTCTGACTCACGAGCTATGGTCTTTTCTACTATTGCTCCTAATGTAGAGCCATTCTTGCCCATTGTCTGAAAAGAACTGGGATCCCTTTCTGGCCAAGTCCCTATGAAATTACCTCATAGACCCAGAATGGCTCTCTGAGAACCCTCTTCCTTAGCTGATCAGTATGGTTGGAGGGAAGGCATAGCAAAAAGCCACAACAGGCTACCCTCAAAATGTTCCCTATGATATGAATGACAGCTGACTGGTGGCTTTCAGGGCAGAAGTGCAGGTGGACCAGGTCCTTCCTTAGCCTTTACTGTGTTCCTGGTGCCCTTTGTGTCAATATTAAACATTGGATGGACCAGCCAGAGCCCCCAGGAGATCCCCTGGAAAAGATTTTTCTAAGCCAAATGCCAGAACTTGAGCATGTTTTTTTTATTTGCTTGATTCTCCATGGAGCTGATGGAACATTGAAAACTCCTGCTCCCAGGAATTCTTGGCCTCATCAGCCCTATAACTTCTTCAGATCCAACCCCTGCCTTTCTTTCCACCATCCAATGACCTCATTATTCTAGACAAGAGGTTGGCAAACTTTTTTCTGTAAAGAGCCAGATAGTAAATATTTTAGGCGTTATGAGCCATGTAAGGTCTCTGTTCCATATTCTGTGTATGAGGTTTTTTTTAGACAACTAAAAATGTAAAAGCCATTCTTAATGCTCCTGCAAGATTTGGCTTACCAGCTGTGATTTGCTCCCATTCTAGGCTCTTGCCTTGGAAATAAATGTTTATGAAACTTCAAGAGGCACAACGATCTTCTACGTGAGTTTGTAAACCCCAGATTCCTGTGCTCTCAGAAGATTGTGATTTCGTGGGGTTGGGCTAGGGTGTAGGAATGCATGTTTTAACAAATAGTCTAAGTAACTGTTCTCATGCAAGTGGTCTGTAGTCTACCTTTTGAGAAATGCTATTACAGGTGGAAGGGCTCTTAGACTCCTTTAGTGACCAATCCCTGCATTTTACAGATTAGGGAATTGATGTCCAGGGAAGGGAAGTAATTTGTCCCAAGAGTTATTGAGTTAAGGCCACAAAGCATCTGTAGGAAGAACCCACTGCCCAAGGCTGGGCAAGGAGATGGAGAAAAACTGGATCATCGTTGATTTAGCTGAGGGAACAAGCATCCCCTGAAGGTGGTCATACTGGTGCATTTTCAACAAAATTTCCATTATGACTTAATAAAGTTTGAGTCAGATTCTCTGTTGCTGATATGTGAAAGCACCCTAACTGATACAGACCCCTCTTGTTACCAGCCTTCTTTGATCCATCTCTTTTGAGAGAACTATCTTTGAAGAAATACTCCCAAGGCATCATCCAAATGTTTAATCCTTTAAATGTCAAGGCCTTTGTAATGAATGGGGTAGGTTACACACACCTCCCTGCACCTGAAGGCAGAGTGTATAGAGTTGAATGTGGGCCAGGCCCAGAATTGGGAAATTTGGCTTCTATTCTTGCTTCTATCATCATATATCTGTTTGAAATGGGCAAATTACCTAATTCTTCTGTGCCTAGCTTTCTCATTTGGAAAATGAAGGGGGTGGAAAAAGCCATTTTTAGGCCCCTTTGTCCTAGGTATTATCATTGCGTTTTACTTGTTGACACTACTTTTCTTGATTTTCGTAACTTTTTCCTTGCCGGTTTCTCTCACTCTCTTTCTTTCCAGAAAATAAACACAATAATAAATGGCAGCATTGACTTTGGGCCAGTCTATTCTTTCCTGGCAGAAATTATACCCCTGAAGAGCTGATATATGTTTGCATTTGAATCAACATCCCGAAAAGGTTTCTCTAGGGAATGTGAACGTTTCCTTCCCAGTTTGAAGAATGGAGCTAATCGACACAACATAGCTTTTTGTCAGGTGGAAACATGTTTTTTTTTCATTTGCTAAAAAATAGTGAGGCTAGCCAGTTAAACTGCAACAACAATTTAAAAAAATGCACTGGTGACTTAATTTAGTGATGCTGGTGGAATAAATTACCTGTGTCCGGCACTCCAGGGAGAGCAGCCACCACGTCTTGGCAGGTTTTCCTTTTCACTGAGGGAGGGAGGACATTACCTAATTTTGCCTTCAACATGTTGTGACAGGAGCCAGGGAGGCCTAGGTAGTTACAGCCCACATTCATGTGAAATCATTCTTGTTTGGGTTTCAGTAATGTTTGTTCTTTTTTCTTTTAAACCTGAATGCATTACGTGTTCAAAGCATAAGCTTATAGCTTTACTATAAGAAAATATAGTAAAGCAAAAAAACACACAAAGCAACACAAATCATCCTGTAAGTTCACAACCTAGAGATGACCACTTGTCATTTTTTAATTGTTTTGTTTCAACAACTTCTTTTCTAATCACCAAAGCAATACAGGCTCAATGCTCAAGCAAACACTGAAGAGGAAAATTAATCACAGCCAATCCTACAGCCAATGATAGTCACATGAAATCTTTGAATAAATACCCCACCCCACTGTGGCCTCCCAGCTTGCTGCCTTTCCTCATGTTTTTGTCATTCCCATGCTCCAGGATTTCACGTTCCATGAACTGAAGGCATTGGGCCCAGCAAAGAGGCACCAGTATTTGCTTTAGCGCTTTGGAAAGATGCCTCCCCAAGGGCTGGACCCCAGGGAGGGTCTGTGCGCAGGAAAACCAGCTCCACAGAAACATACAGCCACCATGACTCCCCCTGCCCCTCCCCTCATCAAAATTTAAACAGTGTGTCTGGAGCTCTCCCAAAAAAAGTTTTTCAAATTGGTGTGGATGCCAACTGTACTCACAGGCTGTAATATCACCTAAAACTTTGTTGTTTGATTTGCACAGTTAGTTTCTGATGCCATAATGTCATCGATCACCTTTCTTCCCAAACCAGTTCCCTTTTCTTGGTATTTCTTTTATTTGCCAGAAACCCCATCATTCTCTCTAACTCCCAGGATCCATATTCTCTGGTCCCATCTTTTCTGCCTTGAAAAATGTCTGGATATTTTCTTACCAGGTGATAAGGAGTAGTGGAAGAAACATTCCATTGGCTTTGGAGTCAAAGTGACTTGGATTTAAATTCTACTCTTGCTGCTTACAAGCCTGTGAGCTTGGATGAATCAATTTACCTCATTGAAGCTCAGTTTCAGCTTCTGTAAAAGATAATAATAGTCATTATGTGTTGAGTGTTTACTATGTGCATAATACTCTTCTTACTGCTTTATATATATTAACTTATTTAATCCTCACTACTGCCTTATAGGTACCATTATTCTCATTTTGCTTGACAAGCAAATTGGCCCAGCGAGATTAAGCCACTTACCCAGGTAACACAACTAAGTGACATTCAAACTCAGGTAATATGTTCCCAACCATGCCTCTGTTTGCCCCTCTGTTGAGGGAAGTATTTCCTCCGAAGGGTATAATAAAGGTTAAACGAGAATTTATTCGTAGTATATATAGCAGAACCTAACCATTCATGCGCTTCACTTTTCTTTAAAAAAATTGTTAGAAATAGTTTTTTCTTTCTAAATTTTGTCATCCATCCTTGTCCCTCTTTTTTTTTTTTTTTGAGAGAGGGTTTTCAAATGCTAATAGTCTATAAGTCTATACATCTTCAATGGCCAGGTCACAATAACACAACTGTATACTAATATTGAGAGGTGACAGCATGCTGGCAGTCCTCACAGCCCTCGCTTGCTCTCGTGCCTCCTCTGCCTGGGCTGCCACTTTGGCGGCACTTGAGGAGCCCTTCAGCCCACCGCTGCACTGTGGGCGCCCCTTTCTGGGCTGGCCAAGGCGGGAGCCGGCTCCCTCAGCTTGCAGGGAGGTGTGGAGGGAGGGGCGCGAGCGGGAACCGGGGCTGTGCGGGGCGCTTGCGGGCCAGCTGGAGTTCCGGGTGGGCGTGAACTTGGCGGGCCCCGCACTCGGAGCAGCCAGCCGGCCCTGCCGGCCGGGGCAATGAGGGACTTAGCACCCGGGCCAGCGGCTGCGGAGGGTGTACTGGGTCCCCCAGCAGTGCCAGCCCACCGGCGCTGCGCTCGATTTCCCACGGGGCAGGGCTCGGGACCTGCAGCCCGCCATGCCTGAGCCTCCTACCCCCTCCCAGGGCTCCTGTGCAGCCTGAACCTCTGCGACGAGCGCCGCCCCCTGCTCCAGGGCGCCTAGTCCCATCGACCACCCAAGGGCTGAGGAGTGCGAGCGCACGCCGCGGGACTGGCAGGCAGCTCCACCTGCAGCCCCGGTGCAGGATCCACTGGGTGAAGCCAGCTGGGCTCCTGAGTCTGGTGGAGATATGGAGAACCTTTATGTCTAGCTCAGGGATTGTAAATACACCAATCAGCACCTGTGTCTAGCTCAGGATCTGTGAATGCACCAATCGACACTCTGTATCTAGCTACTCTGGTGGGGCCTTGGAAAACCTTTATGTCTAGCTCAGGGTTTGTAAACACACCAATCAGCACCCTGTGTCTAGCTCCAGGTTTGTGAGTGCACCAATTGACATTCTGTATCTAGCTGCTCTGGTGGGGTCTTGGAGAACCTTTGTGTCCATGCTCTATATCTAACTGATCTGATGGGGACGTGGAGAACCTTTATGTCTAGCTCAGGGATGGTAAACGCACCAATCAGCACCCTGTCAAAACAGACCACTGGGCTCTACCAATCAGCAGGACGTGGGTGGAGCCAGATAAGAGAATAAAAGCAGGCTGCCCGAACCAGCAGTGGCAACCGGCTCGGGTCCCTTTCCACACTGTGGAAGCTTTGTTCTTTCGCTCTTTGCAATAAATCTTGCTACTGCTCACTCTTTGGGTCCACACTGCTTTTATGAGCTGTAACACTCACCGCGAAGGTCTGCAGTTTCACTCCTGAAGCGGGCGAGACCACGAGCCCACCGGGAGGAAGGAACAACTCCAGACGCGCCGCCTTAAGAGCTGTAACACTCACCGCAAAGGTCTGCAGCTTCACTCCTGAGCCAGCGAGAACCACGAACCCACCAGAAGGAAGAAACTCCGAACACATCTGAACATCAAAAGGAACAAACTCCAGACGCGCCACCTTAAGAGCTGTAACACTCACTGCGACGGTCCGCGGCTTCGTTCTTGAAGTCAGTGAGACCAAGAACCCATCAATTCCGGACACAATATGGTTTGGCTCCGTGTCCGCACCCAAATCTCATCTTGAATTGTCCTCCCATAATTCCCACATGTTGTGGGAGGGACCTGGTGGGAGATAGTTGAATCATGGGGGCAGTTTCCCCCATACTGTTCTTTTGGTAGTAAATAAGTCTCACGAGATCTGATGGGCTTTCGCTTCTTTTTCATTTCTCTCTTGCCACTGCCACTTAAGAAGTGCCTTTTGCCCTCGCCATGATTGTGAGGCCTTCCCAGCCATGAGGAACTGTGAGTGCATTAAACCTGTTTTTCTTCTCAGTCTCCTGTATGTCAGCAGTGCGAAAAAAGACTAATACATATATTGTGCATTTACTATGTTTCAGGTACTGTGCTAAATATTTTAAGTGAATGCTTTTTACGAATCCTCATGGTAGCCTTGTCAGTATGCACCGTAGTACCCTCATCCCATGGAAGACTGCTTCTTCTTGGTGTGGTTAGGTCAACACTGCCAAGGTCAAGCAGGTGAGTGACGAAGCCAAGATTCAGACTGAGGTTGCTTCATTTCAGAGCCTGAACTCTTGATCACTTATGCTAAAAAATATCATTCTTTGTGGTGTTAATGTCTTTCCTGGGGTGAGAGGTGAAGTTGGGCAGAAATAGATAAGATCCTCTTTGAGAGATTTATCAAATGATCATCCGAAGAAGGGCATTGGTAAAGACTGCTGTGGCGTCTCTGGGAAGGGGCATCATTACAGGGCCTGGAGTCACTGAGACATTGGGTGGAGCAAAGCGTCGACCTGTGGGCGGATGCATTCACAGGGTCTTGACAGTGTGGGTCCCCTAGCCTTGTGCTTGAATATACCTAGAGAGCTACCCTGATTAATACTGGGAACGAGAAGACTTTCAGATATTTTCTTAGCACAGGTGACCAGAATGTGGGGATTTGGGGTATAGGTGGTGTGATTAGGAAACAGAGGTAGAAGAGTGGGGTTTGGGATGCAAGGTTTTTTGTTTTTTTAGTTACTGTAATATTTCCTGTGCCCAGTTTAAGGAGTTGAGGGGAAATAATTAAATGTATAGAGCCCCTACTATGTTTCTAGATGCTTTCTGTATGCATTATCTCTTTTGAGCTTTGTAACAATTTCTTGAGGTAGGTAGTGCTAGGACTAGCTCCATTTTTGTAGATGGGAAAACTAAGGCTGAGAAAGCATAGGTTATTTGTTTAGGATCTTGAAGAAATAAAATGGCTGAGCTGAAGTTTGAAATCAGATCCTTGTGACTCCAAATTCCCTTGGGGCCCAGGAATAAAATGATACCACTATGATTGGAAGCTAAAAAACCTATACCAATGATATATTGATGTGGTGCTGTTTCGCTGAGAAAAAACTTAGTTACCAGTGAAATCAAAAACACACAGTAAAGGGACAAGATTAGTCCTGTTGTGGGTAAGAAATAGGATTCTTGACATGTCTACACTGTTTGTGAAAGAGAGTATGTTTGTGATTTTGTTCCAGAAATTACTAGGGTTTTTTTTTTTTTTTTTTACTGATAGAGCAGAGAAGGTTCTGAATAAATGCTAGCAACTGTTTTTGGGGGAGCAAAGTACAGGTGGTGTGATGTGGTGACCTTGGTTGTAGTTATTACCAGTGGAGGGTGTCCAGGTTCTTGGCATCTTGGACAAAGAATTGGACAAAACACACAAACAAAGCAAGGAAAGAATAAAGGAACCAAAGCAGATATTTATTGAAAATGAAAGTACACTGCACAGGGTGGGAGCAGGCCAAGCATAGGGGCTCAAGACCCCCGTTACAGAATTTTCTGGGGTTTAAATTTGCTCTAGAGGTTTCCATTGGTTACTTGGTGTATACCCTATGTAGATGAAGAGGAAGAAGCAAAGTTACAAAAAAGTTGCAAAGTCATCTACTCAGTGTATGCCCTGTGTAAATGGAGAGGATATTTCCTGTCATAGCTGAAGTGTTTCCGTTTGATTTAGTTCTAGGAAGTCAGCATGACTCGGCCTTATGTTCCCTGCCTCCAGACCCTATTCTCCTGCCTCACAGGCAGTGACCTCACAGAAAGGCATTTTTTTTTTTTTTAATTGGAAGTTTCTTTCAAACTCTGCCTGCTTTTAGATGGCTCCTCTTGGAACTATGCCTCAATATCTCTCCTGATACTTAGATGCTTTTCCTCTGACTGGTGAGACCTCCATCTCTGATCCCATCTGCAGTCATTTGGGTGCAGTTCAACCCACAGGATTAGAAAAATCTGTGGTCGGACCAGTGAGATCTGGCCTGAAGTGCTGGTCAGTGACTTGTGACTTCTGTGACTGACCATTCCCTTGAGACGGACAGACCCTGGGCCTCTTCACCCTCCCCTCTCCTTTCCTGGAGAAGCCAGCTCTTTCAGGTTGGGCTGCTTCCTAGAATTTCTTGGTTTACTTAGTTCCAAGCAAGGCGGGAGGTGGAAAAGGGGGCAGCTTCCAAGTTCTCCTGGGGAGAGCAAACTCAGGGCCATATCATCATTTCACCACAGACAACCACTCATGGAATTTTTCCTGATGTCTGTGTGGTTCTCAAGTTTCCCAACCTGTTCACCCTGAACACTTGGAGTTGGCTTTTGAGCTCAGAGAAAATACTCACTGTTGCCAGGCCACCAGTTTAGCCTTGGGGAGCGATGACTAAATAAATAAGGGGACCCCTCCCCCAATCTTGTTAATTTACTTTCACAGATAGGACTTTCCACTAATGCTGCCCAGAAAGCCCACAGAAAGGACTGTGGGCAGTGGCTGCTGTGGCTGTGCATGGCAGCTGGGGACTCCTTCCCCTGACCCATTTAAGTCACACTATGATTGATGATCAGAATGGAAGAAAAACAACTGCAGATGGATAGTCAGTGGGGCAACCAAAAACCAACACAGCCTGTTCCTGGTGTCTGCCCTTGCCTGACGTTGAGGGGGCACTTGAAGTAGTACAGTGATTAAAAGCACGGGTTATGGAGTCAGAAAAATCTGGGTTCAAACCCCGAGAGCAGCACTTAATGATTGGGAGACTTTGAGTAGATTTGTATCATTCTTCTGAGCCTTAGATCCTTGAGGGCGGTGGGGATAATAATACCTTACTCTTAGTGTTGTTCTGAGGATTAAATGAGATAATACAGGGGGGAAGTACTTACAGAAGAGCCTGGCAAGTAACCAGTGCTCTATCAGTTGCAGCTCCATCACAGCTGTTTGTTGGCTGTGATGATTTTGCGATTATGTGAAATACTCGGCACAGTATCTGGCACAGAGGAAATAATAAATGGTAGCTGTTTCATAGGATTATGGAATGTCAGGGTTGGAAGGAATCTTGTCTGAAGCCAAATTACTTTTATCTTCTCCTTTTACAGATGAAGATCCTGAATACCAGAGAGGGCCGCTGACAGGTCCAGGATTACACTTCTAGCACCTAGCAGAGAGAGGATTCACTACATCGTGCTTCCTCACATCTCTCCCTTTGAAGAGCAGTCAGATTCCTGCTTTGCTCTTCAGACTTAGTTTGGGGGTTTAACAGGTGAGGTTGCTGGGGGAACTCTTTTACATCTCTCTGAAAGAATCCGGGCTGCCAGTTTCATTTGGTTTGGGTGTCAGTAGCATGATGGAAAGACAAAAAAACACAACTTGACATCTGCAGAAATGGGTTCAAATTTTACCTGCAACTCACCAATTCTGTGGCCTTGGTTCAGTAATTAAACTCCCTAAAATTCAGTTTTTTCTTTGTAAAATGGGGTTATGAACAGTACCTACTTCAAAATGTGTTTGTGAAGATTAGAAAAGTTAACATAAAGAGTTTAGAAGAGTGTCTGGCATATTGTGCTCAGTAAGTGTTTATTTATTGCTGAATAAACCAGTAATTTAATTAGTATTAATAATTAGCTATTACTAATTAAACTAGCATACTATAGTAATAAATTATTACTAAAGATCAGGTTGCAAAGACTTGTGCTTAGGAACTCATTTCCTGCCTCCAGCCAATTTTGTGCCTCAGTGACAGTGTTGGTGGCCTTGGTCACAAGACAAGGGGGAGGCAGAGCTGCCTGCAGATAGAGGGTTAACACAGGAGCTACCAGAATCCAAGGGACAAAAGGGGATTGGTTTGGAATCCTGGTATGGATTTGGGGTACAGATCTGGAAGCCTGGACTTTCTTTGTGGCTGGTGGCCTTGAGAGACACATGTTACATCGTTCTTGTTATTTATTTTTTTTGTCACTGGAGCAAAGCAGAGGCTTTTCTTGGTTCAATCAGGAGTCATGAGCAAGGACAAGTAGAGAAGCTGAGCAGCTGTCAGGAGAATTCAGGCTGGAGTGGGCTCAGTGCCCAGGCCTTGCAGCCTGAGCTAGGGAGGAACACATCGAAATGTGACATCTGCTGCCCAAGCTCCCCCTGACACCCACCCCCTTCCTTGTCCAGCTGCTCAGGAGATGGGAGGAAGCTAGCATTTTCCCATTGCCATTGTATACCTGACAAGTTCATTAATCTTAGCTTATCTCATCCTCATGACCTCTCAAGCTGGTTATCATTTCTTTTTTATGGAAAAGGAAAAGGAAGAGGAAGAGGAGATTCAGAAGTGCCCAAGGGCGCACATGGGGGTAGAGCCAGCATGCAAGCCCAGTCTTGGACTCTAAAACCCATGTTCCTTTCACGGCACTTGATAGTTCTTGTGGACCCAGCCAAGATATCACTGGCAGCATCTGGTTTATCATGAATCTGTGCAGTGTATGGCCAGAGGAGACAGAAATAAACCTAGAGGCAGGTGGCTCCTGGCATTAATGGCCTGAAGAAAAGAGAAGCCCAGGCCCAAGACTCCTTCCTAGTTTGCATATCCCTCCCTCCCCCGCTACCTCCCCACTTCACCTTCCTGCCCCTAGTACCCTGGACCAACCCTTGACCTGGAGAGGGCAGCTTGTCCTGGTGCCAGCCCAGCATGCTCAGGCCTAACAACAATAGCTGGAAGGGCCTCTTGGAGCAAGTACTTCCTGAAGTGCCCAGAACAGCCACTGTCCTTGCGGCTCAGGAACAATCACAGCTCACGCCAGCTTCCGCGCTCCATTTCAGAGCCTCCAGCACTCTCAGTGGCGCCCCTGGGCCTGTTGTTGCAGGCTCCGAGCTTCAGGAGAGACAGGTAGACAAGGAGTCCAGGAGGCTACCCCTCAGACTGCTCAAATGCCTGGGGTTTAGGAGGACCTCAAGTTTGTTTTTTTTCTTAAAGTTGGAGGAAAAATCTGTATAGTCGTTGTCCTTTACCCTTCCTGTAAACCAGCGGCCTCCTCCTTCATCTTTGTTCTTCTGTCATCTTTCTTTGGGCTTTGAAAACAAAGAGGGAGAAAAAGAAAACCACAAGTAAAAATTTAATTCTGGAATAACATTATACGCTTGATTCTTCATTCAGCAACACTGAATGAGGCCTGCTATGTGCTAACCACTTTGGGGTACGAAAAAACTATTCAATATTTATTCGCTTATTTATAAATGTATCTGGTCATTTCACAGTAATGACAGAGCCCCTGCCAAGATGCAGGCATTGTAGATATAGAAATGCCTGGGTAGCTTGGACCCTGTCCTGTGCAGCTTCAAGTCAAGGGTGGGAGGTGGACAGAGAACCTGTAGTTGAAATACCCAGTTTATGTGCTGAGTGCTGGGAAGGGGAAGCACAGGGTGATGGGGGAGCACACACAGGAGGGGCAGCTGACCCTGACCAAGAGTCCTGGAGGATGGATAGGAAGGAGCCCAAAGGAAAGTGAGGTTAGGTGGAGTAGGCGAATGCATAGGAAGAGACATTGACATTTGAGAAGGATGGAGGTGAAAAACAATGCGTATTTTGCATTAGACATAAAGGAGGTTCATGTGGCTGGATTGTGAAAGGAACAATGATCTCTAGTTCTTAGGAGCCCAAGCTCTGGATCCAGTCGGCCTAGGTTAGAATCTTTGTTGGGCTGCTTATTACTGTGTGTCCTTGGTGAAGCTATTAATGCTTCTGCAACTCAGTTCTCTTATCTGAAAAATGGAGAGGATGAAAATAATAGTACCTACCTCATAGGTTGTGGCAAAGATGAAAATGAGCAAATATGCATGAAGTACTAGAATCATAGCTGGCATGCAGTAAGTAAGGGCTTTAGTAGTGTCACCTATGATTAGGTGAGGAGTAGGGGACAGGAGGCTTGGACAAGCAAGGGAGTTAGTTCCATATACCTGTAATGCCTGTGGGCCAGGCATTAGCAAACCAAGCAGAATCAGAAAGACCCAGCTCCTGACTGCAGGGAACTTGCAATATTGACTTGTTAAAAACTTGGACCTTGGAATCAGAGAGACCTGCCTTCCAACCTGTCTCATCTGTGTAGTCATAGGCAGATTATTTGTCCTCTTTGAGCCTTCTTTTCATCTGTAAAATGGGCATAATGATAGTATATTCTTTATAGAGTTGGGGCGAGGATTGGTGAGACCGTGTGTGTGTGTGTGTGTGTGTGTGTTTATAGTCTCTATGTATATAAAAACACATATAATGTAAATATATATATGTGTATAGATAAAATAGTGCTAGCAAAATAGTAGCTATTATGCCAATCAGGGTAGGAGATGACAGGGAAATAACCATAATACAGGGAGTATATTTTATAATAATCAGGATGATGACGCCCTTAGACACGGTGGCTACGCGCTCTCAGTGGTTTCCCATAGCTCTAAAATAAAGACGTACTTAGCTCACTGGCTTCATCTATCTTCATTTTCTCTGCTCTCTCTACTTCATCTACCCTGCTTTGTACTACACTGCCTAGACATTCCTGTTCCCCAAACCTACAGATTCCAGGTGAAACATCATTCACTGGCAGAAGCTTTTCTTGAACCCCAGATGGGGTCAAGTTTATGTCCCCCACTACATACTCTCACAGTATCCTTTATTTTGATTAGTGTCTGTTGTCCATAAGCTTCATAAAGTCAGGGGTCATATCTCTTTTACTTATTATTGTCTCTCCATCAATTATTATGGTCCCCATATTAAGAAACCAATAAATATCTACTAAATACATAAACACAAATGCAGCTAAGATTGAACTTTTATAAAGGGAGAAGCTGGAAACCTGCTCCACTTCCACTCAGAGAACACAATTTTCCAGGGCCCTCCGCAGATTCCAAGACCCCATTTCTTTGCCTGAACAGCAGTGTAACTGATACGTCACACTGTAATGAACCAGAGCGCTGATTAAGAGCTTATGTAAATGTTGGGACTTTTGGCAGCATTCATTTCCCTCTGATTTTGGCATGACTCAAAGCATGGGAATTTTTCAAAAGAGAGAGCTTTCAGAAAATACCCACACCCAACGGTGGAAACCTTAGAACAGAGTGCAGAGGAACGTTCCTCAGCGAGGGATTAAGGGACTCTCAGCAGGTTTTCAAAGGCATATGGAGACAAGATGTCAGTGTGAGCTTGTTTCTCTGACAGAATCTGAAACGCTTTTAACCAGCAAGTTACCAAGAGGCTTTTAAGTGAAGAGGCTAATGTTGTAGGTTTATAAATAAATGGATGTTTGTGGTGACTTCTTTGTGGTTCATGTGACAGGGAGAACTTCAGGGAGGGGAGATTATGTCTTGCATTAACAGGTAAATTGCTTTTTCTGCCTCTTGGTTAAGTGAGCAGGAGGACAGAGTGCCCTGGGTAAGGAATCAGGAGACCCCCCTTTTCTTTTTAACTGCTCCTGGCTTTCCCTGTGATAAGCAGTGTGACCATGGACAAGATATTAACCATTCTCTGCCTCAGTTCCCTCATCTGCCCAATGAGATTTAAAACGCCTTGTCAGATTTTTATAAAATTCACCTGTAATACTGGTAGCTAAAACTTATTGAGCACTTAATATATGGCAGCCCCATATGAACTTGGTCAATCTTCACAACCACCCGTGAGATAGATTACTACTATTGCCCCTACTTTACAGAAGAGAAAACTGAGGCACAAACACTCTAAATACCTTGTCCAACGTCACAAAGCTGGTAAGTAGTGGCACCGGGATTTGAACCTAGGCTACCTGGCTCTGGAACCAGATTTAATGACTGTGCTCTATGCTACTGCCTTTCTAAGTAGAGAGGGCCTTCTTAAAGGCCTTAAGAAGAATAAAGCCCGCTGGCTGGTTGGCTGGGCAGGATCTTAACAGAAAGTCTGCAGAGGAAAGAAGGATAGAGTGTCTACCAAGGGGAGACGTTATGGGTAATCATCTCTAGAAGGTGAGTTTTACCTTTTTATGGCTAGTATGGGAGAATGAGAGTGCTTAGACCTTGGGCATGGAGACAGATATGGGCTTGAATCCATGTTTGGTCACTTAATATGTAACTTTTGGGGTAAATTACTAATCTGATCTGAGTTTCACAGCTCACCTTAAAGACAGAGCTATCAAGGTTACAGGATGTTGTATGGATTATGTGAGAACATGTCAGGCATATGGTGCTCAACGAGTTTCTCCCTTCCCCCTTTTAACATGGTCCCCCCAAAATGAATTTATCGGTGTCAATCACACTTTGAAACTAGTTTGGGATATGTTTATTCTCTGGACTGCATTTGACATTGATAGTGTTTTTTCCGGTCAGGGTAATTGATAGGTTTTTGGGGTTCACTCCCACACTCACATTTGTCTACCAATGGGCAATTTGCTTGTCCTTTGGTGTGAGGCTCATAGCCATTTCCAAGGAGGTTTTAGCCTTGCTGAGTATAGGGTCTCAGCCCCATCCCAGTGATGAACTGGAAATGGACAGGAAACATAAGGACACTGGTTTCCATACACTTTTCCTGGGTACCATTTCTGTGCTGGACCCAGGGGAGTTGGTTGTTCAACCAGGAAGCCAGCTGGCTAGTTGGCTGTGGTCTCAGCTGAGGGGAACTTGAAGACATGACAAGAACTTCCTATCAAGGAAGTGGGGAGCCAGGAGAGTCAGCAGACAAACCCATGCCAGAGTCTATGAGGGCTGCTTGGACACATACTCCAGAGAGTCCAGAGGCAAAGTCCAGCAAGGTCGAGAGAGATGGGGATTACACATAAAATCTTAAAAGCTGGATTGCATCTGGAAAAGGTCACAATGCAAGTTCTGGATACGTCCAGGTAAATAGGTACAATCTGGATTTATGGAAAAGAGGGTACATTGTATGTGCGAGTGCCAGGTAATTTCAAATTAGGCGGCATATTAGGCATTGAAAGATAGTCAGATAAAACCTAGCATTCCCTGGCAACACCACAAGGGGGCAGACATTCAGGTGGGAGGGTTATGTTGTAACAGGAAGAAACATTGATTTTGGTTCTTAGTCCCTTCTTAGCTCGTAATAATAGCAGTTGCATGTATTGAACACTTACTATGGGCCACAGACTGTGAGCATGCAATCTCCTTTAATCTCCGCAGCAAACGTGTAATATTAAGACCTATTTTTTCCATCTTTTTTTTTTCTTTGAGACAAGGTCTTGCTCTGTTGAACAGGCTGAGTGCAGTGGTGCGATCATAGCTCACTATAGCCTCGAACTCCTAGGCTCAAGTGATCCCCCTGCCTGGGCCTCCCAAAGTGTTGGGATTATAGGTTTGAGCCACTGTGGCCAGCCAGATTCTCTTTTATTGGACAGAAAACTATAAACCTTGGTCCATGTCCATAAGGTATTGATGTTGCCATGACCACAGAATGATAGAATATCAGAAACATCCCTCTGATCAGTCCTGTCCTCATCTTCTCTACCAAGTTTAGGCCAAGTCTGGGGGCCTGAAGGCCAGTTTTGGGATTTGCTCAGTTGTAGAAGGCTGTAGAAGGTGGCCCATCTACTCATTCACTCACTGTGTATTAGTTGAGGTGCCCACTATGTGTCAGAGAATGTTCTTGACACAGGTGACGAAATAGACCCTGCTCTTACAGACCTTGCAGTCATAGGAGTGACCAAATAACTGGTGTGATAAGCTCTTTTGTTAAGGAAGTAGCAGGTGTTATAGGGACTCATAAATGGAGCACCACTTAAATAAATAAGAGGAGACTTCCTGAAAGAAGTAACAACTAAACTACATACGTGGAGTCAAACTTTGCATGAAAGGTGCCATCAAGGCTTAAGATTCAAAGGGCATGGTCATATTCACTGTATACACTGACATGGAGCAGAAATTTAAAACAAAAATGAAAAAGTATAATTAAAAACCTAGGCTTAAAATTAAAAAAAAATATATATATATATGTATAAAACAGAGCCCTTGTCTGCCATCTCTCTCACCCTCAGCACTGTGCAAACCCATCTGGGTATTGTTCAGTTCTTTGAATGCTGATTGACACTGACAAACAAGAGGGCATTAAAAGGGGAGGTCACGGCTGGGCGTGGTGGCTCATGCCTGTAATCCCAGCACTTTGGGAGGCCAAGGCGTGTGGATCACCTGATGTCAGGAGTTCGAGACCAGCCTGACCAACATGGCAAAACGCTGTCTCTACTAAAAATACAAAAATTAGCCAGGCCTGGTGGTGGGTGCTTTTAATCCCAGCTACTTGGGAGGCTGAGGCAGGAGAATCACTTGAATTTGGGAGGTAGAGGTTGCAGTGAGCCGAGATCATGCTATTGCATTCCAGCCTGAGTGACAAGAGTAAAACTCAATCTCATAAAAAAAAAAAGGAGTTCACCAAGAAGTGGAGAGATTTGAACCCTTATAATGCAAGAAATGGGTTGCATTTTGAAGGGTACACAGTGAGGCAGAGGCATAGCAAGGGGAAGCCTCACTTCTCATCTGGGCTACAGTAGCCCTCCATCTTCCTCCTCTTTACACACACTCCAGATGAAATACCCTATATGATGACTCAGAGTCATTAATAACATGACCACTTGTGCAGCCCAAAGATTAGACAGCCAAAAGCCAAGAGTCTGTTGTGTTGAAGTGGCTCTGGGTGGGAAGCATTCTCCCCAGAGACTGGGACAGGGTATGACTTGCCAGGGGAGGGTTTGCAAAATGTTTAGACTGTGACTCATGAAGGTCTCAGATGAATAAATAGCTCTCTTTCTGCTGTGACTGTTGACAGGGCTGGTGACAGCTTACCTTTGCGGTTGCCAAGGAGAATCTCACTCTGATTTTTGACAAGTTCAATTTTCCTAACCAGCTGGGGTCTCCAGAACGGCCACCATGAATAAAGGCCTAGCCAAATATAAAGGGCAATGAAGCAATAGGTAATATTTGCAGGTATGAAATCTGAAGTGCAAACATCTCCTCCCAGCCAAGGAAGAGTCATCATTGGGAAGGGAAGATTAAAGGAAGAAAGTTTTCTGCTTTCTGGATTGGGAAAACAATACCTTGCATCTTGGTGTGGCTAGTTGTCCATTTTATTAATAGTCTTAGAGCTTCATAATCTTGTTAGGAAGAAAGTAGTCCTCTTTCTGGAAACATCTATATAATTTAAAATCTATTTGGCTATAAGTAATAAAACCCTGACTGATAGTGGCCCACACCATATCAGTTTGATTATCTCACATAATAGGAAGTCTGGAGGTAAGTAGTCTAAAGTGAGAACAGCAGTTCTATAGTATTATTGAGTTGAAAGACACTTTTTCATCTCCGTATTTATGTAGGTCATTGATTCTTCTGCCTGTTGTCTCATGGTTTCAAGATGGCTGCCATGTCTCCAGATATCACAACAGTATTCAAAAGTAGACAGGTGACAAGGAGTGGGAGTGTGGAGTGGCAAAAGATCCTTTTCTTGGAATGACTATGTCATTTTATCAGTGAGGAAACAAAAGTATCCCAGAAGCCCTCCCAGCTGATTCAGTCTTATATCTAAATGACCAGAATATTGTTGACCAGAACTGGGTCCCATGACTGCCCTTAGATGCAAGGGAGCCTGGAAAAGTGAGTATCTGGCAAATGTTAATGAAATGATCATGACTGACTTAGGTCAATCATGATTTAACCCCCACCAACCCAGGGCTGGCACTTTTCTGTCTTGAATAAAACTAATGTTTTGTTGGTAAGGAAGAAGGTTGTTGGGGATGGGGCCAGTTTCTACGGCATGACTTTGGAAAGCTAGTCCAACGTTATACTATGACAACACATCATTAGTACAAAATAAAAAAACTAGAAATAGAGGTGTGAATTTGCAGGATTTTCAAGGCATGAAGGTCTTTGAGAGTGTGATGGACTCCAAAGACTGTCAGTGTGTGCTAATAGAAGATTGCAGAGAAAAATAAGTCACTTAACACACCCATTGTCGTACTCACCCTTTAAGGCCCAAGCCAACTTTGCCTGCTTGTGAATCTTCCCATCCCTTGCAGGTAGAGCTAGCCCGTCCCTCCTCCTTGCTCCCATTGCACTTTTCACACACATTGATTATACGAATCACCAGCTTGAATTCAGAATCAACAGGTATTTATTGTGTTCCTATTCTGTCCTGGCCCCAGGCTTGGTATCTCTCTATGTCAGTTTAGAGTAGACCTTCCATGGCTTCCCCTTGTAATCAGGTAATGGACATTCAGGGATAGTAAACTCAAGTGAATTTTAAACTTAGCTCACAAGGCCCTTTGTACCCACTCTGGTTTACTTCTCTTATCTCAACTATCCTGACCACCATCTCTTTAAACCCTGTGGTTCATCCATTCTCTTGACCCATGGAAGCTATCCATTTCTTCTCTCCCTGCTATTCCTTCTACAAAAAACAATATTCTTTTCTTCTATGCCTGGTCAGTTTTCACTTATCTTTCACACCTTATTTTAGATGTCATTTCCTGGAAATGAGCTAGGTAGGACTGAGCTAGGTAGCCTTTGTCTATGATCTGTCTTGCCATCTTAGTCTGCTTGCATTGCTATCAAAGAATACCCAAGGCTGGGTGATTTATAAAGAAAAGAGGTTTATTTGGCTTATGGTTCTGCAGGCTGTACAAGAAGCATGGCACCAGCATCTGCTTCTGGTGAGGGCTTCAGGGAGCTTCCAGTCATGGAGGAAAGGGAAGGGAAGATGGCTGTGCAGAGATCACATGGCGAGAAAGGAAGCAAGAGAGAGAGGTGAGAGGTGCCAGGGTCTTTTTTAGAAACCAGCTCTTGTGGGAATGAATAAAGCAAGGTCTCATTTATTACCATGAGGAGTGGACCAAGCCATTGAGAGGGATCTGTTCCCATGACCCAAACACTTCCCATTAGACCCCACCTCCAACATTGGGGATCACATTTCAGCATGAGGTTTGGAGAGGTCAAACAAACCACAGAACCTGCCCTGCATATCATAATTCTAGTCACTGTAATGTAAGTGCCTGAGTTTCCCAGTGGTGGGACTGAGGTGCATTCATCTCTTCATTGCCAATGCATGGTACAGTGTCTGATGCATCCTGGGGGATATTTGTAGAATGGCTGAGCGACAAAGCTTTTCCTCAAATATTTGGTGCCGGATTATGCGTCAGAGCCCAAAGTTGTAGCCCTGGCTCAGAGGAGGAGGTTCCTGAGCACTCAGTGGTGCTGCAGTTGAGTAAACACTGGGCTTGTTGCCCTGTCATGGTGTGACCACAGAAAAAGCACATTCCATCTCTAGGCATAAGCATTATTCTTCTGGGGAAAAAAAAAGAGGAATTAATTTTCAACTTTTTTAAAAAAAACAGGAAAAGTCCCCTTTGTTTTCTTTCCCAAATAAACGACACACTGAAAAGCAATCTCAAAAACATAGTGGAGATGATTTGCCTAACACAAGGGTATAGCAAGTTGCTATTTCTGTCATAACAAATTACCACAAATTAAGTCGTTTAAAACAACACATGATTGGACCGGGCGCGGTACCTCATGCCTGTAATCCCAGCACTTTGGGAAGACAAGGCAGGCAGATCACTTGAGGCCAGGACTTTGAGACCAGCCTGGCCAACATGACCAGCCTTAGCCAGGCGTGGTGGCACATGCCTGTGGTCCCACCTTCTTGGGAGGCTGAGGCACGAGAATTGCTTGAACCCATGAGGCAGAAGTTGCAGTGAGCCAAGATGGCGTCAGTGTATTCCAGCCTGGGAGACAGAGTGAGACTCGGTCTCAAAACAAAACAAACAAAACACATGATTATCATCTTACAGTTCAACAGGTTAGAAGTCAGATGGGTTTCACTGGGCTAAAATCAAGATGTTGGCAGGACTGAATTCCTTTCTGGAGGTTCTGTGGTAGCAGCCTTTTTTTTTTTTTTTTTTTTGCCTTTTCCAGTTTCTAGAAACTCCACTTTTGGGGCTCATGGCCCTTCCTCCATCATCAAAATTAGCAACATTGCATCTCTCTAATCATTCTTCCACAATCACAGCTCCTTCTGACCACAGCTGGGAAAGGTTCTTTATTTTCAAGGTCCTGTGTAATTAGATTGGCCCCACTTGGATAATCCTAGATAATCTCTCTGTCTCCCAGTCCTGAACTTAGTCTATCTGCAAAGTTCCTTTTGCCATGTAAGATAACATATCGCAGATTCTAGAGGTCAGAACATGGACATCCTTGGGAGGCCATTATTCTGTCTACTACAGGGAGAAAGAAAAGTAAGATGGGTAGGGGCCTTACTCTTTGACTTTCCCTTCTTGGACAGCCCTTGTGTCTGCAGTGGTCCTAGAAGCCCTAGAGCAGAGTTAAGACCTCACTGGTCTCTAAGATGTATTGTGGTTCTAATGAAAGGGCTAAATAGCTATAGGACCTTGGAATGTTATTTTCTCTCCGTCTCTTTGTTTCAGTATCTGTAAACAGGGAAAATTAGTCTATCTAGCTGATAGGGTTGTGCTGAGGTTATAGGAAACAATCTATGTGAAATACTTAGCCCAGTGCATGGCACACAGTAAACATTCAGGAAATGCTAGGTATTTTCATTATTAGGTGCCCTAGGGTCCCTTTCCATTCAAATAGCTGGTTCCATCATCCTAATTTAAAACAGCTGCAACAGATGGAATGCGAACTGCTTTTCCTGGGTCATTTAGCCATCACAATAAACTTTTTTTTTTTTAAAGTTTCCCTTATTTTCCCTAAAAAACAAAGCACATTTTTGTGCCTGTAGGGTTAAAAACTTTTGTCCTTTTGAGCATCTAGAAAATAACGGAAAATATGGTAGGTACCAATGAGAACCAAGAGGCTGGGTGACAGCAGAGTTCTGCTCTGACCAGAAGGCAGTGAGCAGGACGTGGTGTTTATTTAGGAACATATAAAGAGAGCTGAGGCTACAGCTGGGAGACAGTTTACGAAACACAAACACTAGGGAAGTTTACCAAATATTAGGCTTGAATTTTATAGCGTCTGGAAGAAGCACTGTATTCCAGAAGACAATAAAAATCTGGCCTTCTAAGGTAAATAGTCCCTCATGTCACTTTTGAAGACAGGAATGTTCATGGGAGGGGTCCATTCCTGTTTGAGAGATGCAGATCTTCCTTCTCTTGTCTCCAAAGCCTCTTGTGGCATTGTTGAGCTGGAGCCAAACAGAGCAGGGAGTGTCAATACCCTTAAGTGTGTATTCATCCCTTCTGATTCGATCATACCACTTGGGGGATTCTACCCTCATATGGAAACTCCAAATGTGGAAAAAACTTTATGCACAAAGATACTTAGTGCAGCTTTATTAGTAATAGCCCTAGATGGAAGGCATCTCAAATTGCCTGTTTTTAGGGGAAGGTCTTGGAAAATTATGGCACATCTTGACAATGGAATAGAAGGTGGCCAATGCTTACAAGGAGCCTTGAAAGCATTACAATAACTGAAAAAATAGATACAGGATACGCATTTGTATATTTAGTCTAATTTCTGTGTTGTTAGGAAATGTATCAGAAAGTTATCTGTGGTTCTCAGGTGTTTGGAGTGAAGGAAAATTTTCCCTTCCCCTTTTTATTACTATTTTTCTCTATTTTCCATCTTTTACAGCTGAATGAATAATCTAGTGTTTAAACACCTTGGGTATGGAGGCTGCTGCCTGCGTTTGAACCCTGCCCCCTACTGGCTGGCTGCTGAACCTTTCTGAGTCTCAGTATTCTCTTCTGTCTTGTGGGGGTAATAATCATTCCTACCTTGCAAGGTGGATGTGAGCATGAAAGAGATAATTCAAGTGAAGAGCTTGACACAGTACTTTGCAGAGTAAGTGCTCACAAGACTCCAGCTGGTATTGTATTACTATGTTCGGATTTCAAAACTATTTCCAACAAATCTAAAAATCTTAGAGATGGGGCCAGGCGCAGTGGCTCACGCCTGTAATCCCAGCACTTTGGGAGGCCGAGGTAGGCAGATAACTTGATGTCAGGAGTTCAAAACCAGCCTGGCCAACATGGTGAAACCCCGTCTCTACTAAAGATATTTTAAAAATTAGCCAGGCATGGTGGCGGGTGCCTGTAATCCCAGCTGCTTGGGAGGCTGAGGCAGGAGAATCGCTTGAACCTGGGAGGTGGGGGTTGCAGTGAGCCGAGATCACGCCATTGCATTCCACCCTAGGCGACAAGACTGAAACTCTGTCTCAAAGAAAAAAAAAGCCTTAGAGATGGAAGACATCTCAAATAGTCTGCGATTAGAGGAAGGACTTGGTAAATTATGGCACATCTTGATAATTGAATGGAAGGCAGCCAATTGCTTACAAAGAGCCTTGAATATCAAAAGAAACTGCTACTCTCCTACCTTAATCAGTGAAAGACTTACTCCAAAGGTTTATCAAACAAACTTTCTTTTTCCTAGTTCTTAATCACTTATGGTATTTTGGAGAGCATCTACATAGTTAGCAGCTAAAGGCCTTCTGAATGAGAATACTCAATTTTTCTCTTGAGAGAAAAATCTCTAAGACTGCAGCTGTCTCTTCAGTTGCTGGCAATCCCTGCTCTTCTACCTTCTCTAAGCATCAGTTCCCGTTCCTCCCATTTTGGGAGGTCTCCCTAGATGATCATCTGTGTATCCACCAACTATGTATCAGTTTGGCTGCACATAAAGAAAAGCTGACTAGAGCTGTGTAAAAGAGTGTGTTAGTCATTTATTGCTGCATAACGAATTATCACAAACGTCATGGCTTAACGCAACATGCATTGATTATCTCAAAGTTTCTGTGGATGAAAAGTCCAGGCATGGTTTAATTGGGTCCTCTGCTCAGGGTCTCACCAGTTGTTATGAATGTGTCAGGTGGGCTGCATTCTTATATGGAGGCTTGGCTTGGGAAGAATCCACTTCCAAGCTCATTCAGATGGTTGGCAGAATGTATTTCCTTGCCGCGGTAGGACTAAGTGCCCTGGCTTCTTGCTGATTGGAGGCCAACTGCAGCACCTAAAGGCCACTCACAGTTCCTAGAGGCCACTTGCAGTTCCTTGCCATGTAGGCTTTCCCGACAAGGCTGCTTACTTCATCAAGTCAGCAGGGAGAATCTCGAGAGTAAGCCTGCTAAGAGGAAGCTTTGCAAAACATGAAATAAGCACCAGAGTCACATCCATCCCCTTTGCCACACTGGTTAGAAGCAAGTCACAGGCCCTACCCATATTCAAGGGGAGTGGAGCACATACAGACATGACCACCAGCAGGTGGGGATCATGGGGGCCACCTTAGAGTGTCCAGCACAACAAGGAAGGGTTTATTTTTTCATGGTGACAAGGAGCCCAGCACAGGCAGATTGGGGTGAGGGAATGTATCCACGGTGCTATCCATATTTCAGGCTCTTCTGTGTGTTTTGCCATTTTTTCACCCTGCTTTTTTTTTTTTTTTGAGACAGAGTTTCACTCTTGTTGCCCAGGTTGGAGTGCAGTGGCATGGTCTTGGCTCACTGCAACCTCTGCCTCCTGGGTTCAAGCGATTCTCCTGTCTCAGCTTCCCAAATAGCTGGAATTACAAGTACACACCACCATGCCTGGCCAATTTTTGTATTTTTAGTAAAGACGGAGTTTCACCATGTTGACCAGGCTGCTCTCAAACTCCTGACCTCAGGTAATCTGCCCGCCTCAGCCTCCCAAAGTGCTGGGATTACAGACATAAGCCACCATGCCTGGCCCACCCTTTTGATCATAAAATGGTTCTTCTAAGCTTCACATCATCCTCATTCAAAGAGCTTCAAACAATAGATTCCTGGAAGTCCTACCCAGACACGTGGCCCAATGGCTCTTGCATTTGTATCAGTGAGCCATTTCCACAGCAAAGCCCATTGGGAAACACACACAGTTAATTAACAATATCCACTATGACCCCAACAAAAATACCAAATGTAGTTGGCATGTGTCTTTTGGCCTTCAATACATGGGCACATGGGTTAACGCTTCCACTGAGGGCTGGCCTATGAATAAGTTACAAAGCTTGAATGAGAAAATGCATAAATAATCATTTGCACAGTGCCTGGCACATGACATCTTCTCAATCAATGTTGCCTCTTTTCACCATTCCCTACCTGCTCCCCCACAACTCTGACGCCTTTTGTTTTTTTTTCTGCTTTGCCCCTGCCTCTGGGTTTAAATGCTCCAAACACAGCAGTACCTCCAGAGTTAAGCACCCTGTCAGGCAGACAAGTCTGTATTTATGAGGGAGGAATGTAATAGCCCCAGCTGGAACCCTGCCAGGGGACTAGCAACTGCAACACCCTTATTTGCTCTGGGGAGGAGCAGCTTGGAAACTTTTTATGAGATTCCAGAAGCAGCAAGGTCATCAGTTTTATGGCCATCCCGCTTCGTTTGTAAATACGGCCTTTGAATGATAATGTTTGGGCTCCTTGACACAAACAAGGCTGGTGTTAGCTCCGTTGGAATGGGAGACAATAAAATAAAATATATTCTGTTCCACGTGACTGCAAGGCGTTCTGAGTAATTTCAGACCCCAGCAAACAACAACAAACCAGTCGTACATTCAGAGAGCTTGATTTTTAGATAGCCTCACTATAAAGCCCCTGTGTGTGTCTGAGGCAGGTAATCTGATTTGTCAGGTCACAAGCAAAGCAACATGTGTTTACTATCACACTCATTTCCCAGCCAGCTGCAAGTGTTTGAAGGCAAGCTCTTGGTCAGGCCTGTTTGCTGTGATAAAGTCAAGGCCAAGGAGGAGGGCTGCCTGCTCGCCAGGCTCCATGTGTTCTTGTAAATAAGAACCACCCTCTCCAGTGACACCTGGGCCTCTTTCTTTAATTGCTCACTGGACCGTGGCTTTTATTACAGTTGAATATTTACTAGGCTGAGCCCAGGAAACATTCAGCTTCCATTGTCTGGCTGGCTGCCACCGTCTGCTCTGCATTACAGTTGGCCATGGGTAAAAGGTCAACCCATTTTTGGGTTTCTTTATTTTGGGCCAGCCACATGGCAGCAAAGACAGAGCCAGCCTCTCTCTCTCTGTCTCTGTGTGTGTGTGTGTGTGTGGACTGAGGGGGAGTATGGGTAGAGGAGGCAGGAAGTGGTAGAGAGGCAGGAAGACACTTCATAAATGAATGAAATTCTCCTTTACAGGCACAATTCCTGGTACCAAATACACTTTTGATGAATGTTTGTTGAATGAACAAATGAGTGATTCTATTCATTTAACCAACATTTATTGAATACCTACTATTTGCCAGGTGCCTAAAGTCTGATGATAATGCATAACATAATAATCATGATAATTGTATTCTCCTGGAAAATGAATTCTGTTTGGGGAATGAAGAGGATCAACAAATGAATGAGCGAGATGTAATTGACAAATGCCCTATGAAAAACAGGAGTCAGGGTGTGGAGGTGGAGGTGGAGGGGGCTGGGGAAGGAGAGCTACTATAGATAGGAGACCTTCCTGAGGAGGTGATATTTGAGCTAAGACTTGAATGATGAGAGGGCACCAGTCATGAGATCTCTGGGAATTCATGTTCCTGGCAGAGAGAGAACACATTTCTAGAAGGTGTAATGAAGGCCGAAGCTACAAGAGACAGGAAACTATAGCTTAGACACTTCAGCTGAAGAGAGGGCTCATCTTTCCTTTAGAACATGGGCAAAGATTAGGAAATGAAAAAAAGAGGTATAAGGAGTAGGAGTAAGGAGTGGTGTTGGAAATAAGTTTAATAGAAAGTCTGCTTTTTGAACAGGTCGCCCTCCACCTTTGCAATGGAACTCCTGGGAGCTAGGCTATATCCCCAAGGCAGGCACATTGAAAGGCTATTCGCTAAAGAAATTGGATGGCCCTAGACAAATGACTTCCTCGTTGAGGAACTTAGGGGATCCCCCTGACTGATCATCCTACAGTGAAGCCTGCTAATCAGTCCAAGGCTCACTGGGGTACACAGAGCTCCCAAGCAGTCATTTATTCTTTGTAAATAATGACAATTAAGCTTCACTAGACAGATGAATAACACTTGAGATAAAAATGAATGAATAATGTTTCCACTTAGTAGACTGCTGACCTGTGAAAGTCTTGCTTAGAGCCTATCCGGGTTAGAGGGACCTTGGGAGTTAGGGAGGTCATTTGGCTTTGAGCTGCACAGAGGCCTAAAGCTTTCTAAGTTAGGCTTTTAACATTGTCTAGAAATGCACATATAGGTTTGAAAGAGGAAGATGTTCATAATTAAACCTACATGCCATTACTGAACAAAATGCCTACAGTATACTGTGAATTAACATATTACATAAATCCTAAATTAACTTTTGAACAGCGTAAGTACATAGCATGTATTTTTGAACATTAGAAGTATACCTTTGTTAAACACAAACATTTAACATATATCAAAATTTCAAAAACTATTTTGGCATATATATATTTTGTAATTTGCTACAAACCTCAAGGAATAGAAGTAGTCTGCCTGCATACCTTTGAATCATCTGGATTGAAGGTGAATCATCTGGATCGAAGTTCAAATGTACCCCAAAGTGTCATTATACACTTACAACAGCTTCTTAGATGATTTTCTCTTACCTATGGCCAGTACCACTTGCATGCAAATTTGTCTAATTTATCATTCAGAAGTCCTTACGTCTGAGGTTATGGGAACCCCTTATAATGGACAGAACTAATAATTTAGATGATGTTGCCTGCCTACTCAGGAGAGAGCATTGGGCCTCCCTCAGCACCCTCTTGGAGTATTTTCTATATGGTAAGAGAAATCCTAGGTAATAAAGATGTAGAATTAAAACCACATTAAAATATAGGAAGTGAGAAGTGTAAGAGGGTCAGAAATGTGGTGAATAGAAGAATATAGTATGCCCTGAGAAGCCCCAGCTCTTAAACTCAATGCCAGCTTTATGCTGAGTGCCTTCTGTACATATTTCCAAATGGACTTTTGCAGGCTTCCCATCATTATTGCCAGTCAGTTAAAATCCTACCCATTTGTCAAGGTCCATCTAAATGCCATATTTTCTGTGAAGCTTTTCTTGGATGACTGGCTGGAAGTAATCGCTCATTTCTACATGTTCTCATGGTGCATTCATCATATTCTCTCTCTCTCTGTTTCTCTCTTATCTATCTATCTATCTATCTTCTATCATCTGTCTATATCTCTATCATCTATCTATCCATATATTTAAATGCCTATTCAGTGCTTCACTCTCTGCTGGGCGCTAATATTTATACAGTGCTTTATGGCTCGCAAGTGACTTTCATGTGCATTTTCTTACTTAATTCTTAATTCTATAACTCTCAGCACCTAAGAGACACAGAGCCCAGAGACAAGAAGTTGTAAGCAAATTGACTTCATAAATTGTGGCTACAAGTCAGACAAAGTTATGTGAGATATCCAAAATTCAATAGCCAAAGAATGCAGGATTCCATTAAGCACAAAGATCTTTAGAGTTAGACTGAAAAGACATTCACATATTTTTAGATTCTATTGCATTCAAAAGTCTATAACATGAGATAGAAGAGACATACAGAGATCTTAGGAACCAAAGAAAATACATAATCTAATCAAAAGATTGAGCTGGGCTGGAGTTTCAGATATCTGTGAATAGATGGCCAAATCAGGGGTTGTGTATAACTTGAGTCCCATGATTTGACCATGCCTCCTTTGAAGTTATAAACCCATTGATATAACCACTAAAAATAGAGTTCAATTGTCACATCAAGGCCACCAACATCTCTGATAATTACAACTCCCCACATTTCTTTGGATGATTTGATAGTTTTCTTAGTTTTTGTAAAAGCTGTCACAAGGAAGTCTGAATCTCCAAATCTTATGTCCAGTCTAACAGCTCTTTGAAAGGTAATTTCAGTTAACAAGGATGGCGTTTATGTTTCTTACTGGATAAGTATCTTTAATTTCCTGGAAATCTTAGATTATATATACAAATGATGATTCAAATCATCATATAAATATTTTCGTATTAAGAGTCAGACTGTATTTGGCATTTCTATATACTTGTAATATTTAAGATAAAAGAATATTTATGTTATTTTAATTTCAAATGTATACTAATAAATTATTGACATACAACTTTAAATGGAAATTCATATCAATCATATTTATAAGCATAATTTATTAGATTAAGTATTTGGGAACATTGTTGATCAGACAATAGGAACCCTGAAAGTGAAATTGAATTTCTAAATGTAGTTTAGACAATTTGAAGAAATGTAATTACCTAAGTCTGCAAATATAATCAAGCATTGTTTAAAGACTCTTTAAAAGTGACTAAAGAAGGTGACATTAAAATTTGCTCCATTTCTAAATGGGAAAATAAAGATTCATAAGTTGAATGTGAAACCCAAAGAGAAAATATGTTCTTAGATTTATAACTTTAGTAAATTGACTATTAAAATTCAAGATAAACTCCTCATTAGTCTTGTCAATGCACAAAACTTGCTCTCAGGGCCGCAAAGTAACTTAGATTCAAAGAGGTGTCCTCCTAAGGTCACATGGCTCATAAGTGGCACAGTCATAACTTGAGCCTAGGGTCCAGGCCCTGTATCTTTTGATTGAACCTTGCCGCCCCTCTTGGCTGCATTTTCAGTACTTCCTTTATTAGCACCTGTAATATTTTGTCCTGGATTTTAGGTTGTTTATCTGTGTCTACTTGTGTCTTCCCAGCTGCCAACACTAGGTCAGACATGGGGTGGAGGTGGGGGTAACTCAATAAATGTGTCAGATTCAAATGATGGTAACCCATAAGCAGCCTCTGAGAAAGGGCGTTTTCCTGGTGTGGGGGATGGATAGAGAATGTTTTCTCTCTGTGATACTGTTTAGCTTTAAGGGGGTCTAAGTCTGCAGCCCTGGACTCCAGAGACCCATGCTCTGATGAAGTGGATGTAAACTAGCCCTGTTCTGTCTGCCTTATTTAAGATTTAATTCCATGGATAAGCTTCCTACTGCTCTCAGGACAAAGAATAAAATCCTTCCAGGCTCAGGGAGACCAGTATTGTCTAGCCCCTGCCCATCTCTCTAGATTCTTATTCCACCTGCTCTGAGTACCCTGGCCTTCATTGAGTTCCTTGAACAAACCAAGGTTATCCCTAGATGCAGGCAGGTCTCCACACTGGCCACTCTTAGAGCTCTCTGAACCTCGTCTCTTTCACAGCACTTGTTAGAGGTTGTAACTATCCATTTTTATTTGTAGTTATTTATTTAATATCTTCCTCTTATGGAAAGTCTTTAGCTCTGTGCAAAGTGCCTGCTTTGCTCACCCTTATGCTTGGTGCACTGTAGGGGTTTAATAAATGCACACTTCTATTATTAATATCTTTACCATTTAATACGTATCTGTTGTTGTGATGGATGAATGGAGTAATATGTGGGAATCGATTTTATGGTGATCTTTTGGACTGGCCTGATCTCCACTCAGCCGGGAAAGATTTTAGATGAAATCTTATCAGACAGATAGGGGACATGATGTCTGAGATTCCTTCCAGGCCAATGAGCCTTTTACTTCAGGAAAGCTGTTTGTCACTTTGCTTTAGCCATTGCTTTTATCATTCTTACGGGGATCTGTGGCTGTGTGTGTGTGTGTGTGTGTGTGTGTGTGTGTGTGTGTGTGTGTGTGTATCACCAGAAAGAAAGAGAGACAGAGAGAGACAGAAAAAGAGAGAAAGAAAGTGTGCTGGCATGCAAGGTGATGGGAAATGACCCAGGGAGGCCCCTGGAAACGACCTTGGTTTCCCTGCTTGCCTCATTCAGGCCAGTGAGATCTCATCTGGCAGGGAGTGCATCAGCTGAAAAATGTCAAGCCCTGCACATCAGTGAGTTTTGCATTTCCAAATGATGGGTTTATGATTAAACTCCAATAACTCAAATGCACCATCCGTGAAGGATGCCAGTTCCATCTGGTAATTCTTGTTCTCTTTAATCCCTTCCCCTGTTTATTTTCTGGTCTGTGCGTCAAAATCCCTCAAACCACAGCCATGGGTGGGTGTTTAATCGAATTTTTTGATGACATGTAGATGCTTACCCCTCATGGGTAAGCATCTACATCACCTATCCTGAAAATTGTAGAAAAAGACACCAAAGAGCATGAGGCTAGCGAGGGAGATAAGCTGATCCTAAAAACAGGATCCTTGCTTTCTTACTCTACCAGAGTAACCTTGACCTCTAGCTGGATGGAGACAGCTAGACAGAGAATTCAACTGGTCCCTCCTGCTCTGGTTGGTGGATGTTGCCTGATCCTCTGGGATTAAAAGATAATATTTGGAAATCTCCGTCCTAAAAATGTTCACTGTATCCTGCCTGGCTTCTCTTCCCCTCCTCAAAGAATATCATCATTTATTTAGTCCTCAAGATTGGCAAGGCATGAATTCCTGTGTTAGTTCAAATTACACCCAACAACTCTGTGAGGTAGGTGTTATTGCACCCACTTCCCCAGCAGGAAAACGGAGACTCAGAATTTTGTAACTTGCCTGGCACATACCATTATGAGGTGGCCGAACCAGCCTTCTTAATCAGGGTTGTCAACTCCAAAGCCTGTTTTCCTTTTAACTCTGAGTCTGGGAGAGACCCCAGGGAGGGTTCAGGTGTCTGGTCCTTTCCCCTCCTCTACGGGGACTTGCTTTGTGGGAAAGGTCTCTCAATCACTGTGCTTATTTGTTCTGCGTCTACCTAACTAATTCCTATTTATATTCAGAAGCCAGGCCGATTCTTGTTCCAGATACGTCAGTCCCTGTAAAAGCAACCAGCTGTCTCCCAGGCCCTTCACTTTCTTGGTGATAACATCTTCATTCTTGCAGACTGAGAGCTCTGTTTGAAACCATGAGGTGAATCAATGAAGCTACCCAAAAATGACCCAAAATGGAATTTGAAAGCCCACTGGGGGTTGAAGTGTCCAAGAAAGTGTAATTCAGTTTTCTGTTTATCTTTCTCTGGGTGTTTTTAATATGTTCTAGTTGAGATTTTTCTGTTTGATGAATGGGTTTCAAGCGAACTCTGTTCAGATGGGAATAGGGGGAGGACATAGAAAAACAGTTTCATTCCTCTTTGATGAGATGATTGAGCTGAGCATGTGGGTGGTGAGATGGGTGCAGTAAGAGGAGAAATTCTAAAGAAAAAAAAGCAATAAAAATTTCAGTTCTTTAAAAATGCATTAGCTGATATAAGGACAATGTTGCTTATGTAATGTGGGCATCTCAGCTTTCCATGGTGGGGTGTCTTCCAGTATGTGTCTGGGTTGATCCACTGACATGGCTAAGTTTTTCAGTGGCTTGCAAACTAACACATTAAACTAATGGACTTTTTCTGTGTTACTTTATTCAGAAGAATGAAGCTTGTCCAGGGCAGTTTAACATGTTCCCATTAAGATACAGTGTTTACCTGACTTCACAGTATCTTATTTTTCTCATTTTAAACTTTTATAGTCACTCAAATAATTAAAAATAATCACATGTTCTTTTAGACATTTTCTATAAAGAAAACATTTATTTAAAAAACTTGATTATGAGAGCAGACTATATTTTTTATTTGTTAGTATAACATTGTCCTTGTTCCAAGGCTGCAAATACTTCTATGATATGGTTCTTTCATTTTCTCACATTTATTGAGCACGCACTCTCATTCTATTATATGAATGAACCATTATTTAGTTAATACATCTCTCATTGTTAAGAAATTTGATTGTTTACAGTATTTTGAAACTATAAACATTGCTGTGATAAAGTTGCTTATACGTATACAAGATTCTTTTCTCAGATTAAATTTTCAGAAGTGGAACTGCTAGGTCAAGAGTGGCGTTCTTACTTCTGAAAAGGTATGTTTAAATTACCCTTTAGAAAAGTTATACTATTTACGCTTCATCCATGAGTGTGCATTTCCCTGTACTTTAGTCTGATCATAGAGACTTGTTTTTTTGTGTGTGTGCCTGTGACTTACCCAGAGACTTCTTAGCCTACTAATAAATGGCATGTTAAGAAAGCTGACAAAGTTGGAGACTTTAAATACATTCAGGAATCTCAATTTAAGAAACACTCATGGACTATAAGTAGTGAGGCATCCTGCAAGCTGGTGAGAACACAAATACCACTAAGACCAGCCACTGTCTGCAAGAAGCCCACTGAATATCAAAGGAATTAGACGTGGAAGTGCAGAGTGTGTCTGGAGAAATGCTGGCAGACTGGCATGGCAGGATCAAAGCATAAGAAGATGGTGTTAGGATGGGGAAAGAAGGATGAGTGTGGGGCTGTTGACTTCTCTAAAAAGCTGGACCATTCTGTTGGCTGTAGACAGACAAGAAAGCTTGTGAGAAGGGGAATGTTGTGAGCAGATTTGATTTTTTTGGAAAAATCTTTCTAGTTCTCTTCTTTGCCCTTCACCTTTTTATCACCTGTTTGTTTTTGCTTCCTTTGGGATGCAGGAGGATGGGATTGAGAAAATTAGTGTTTGTTTTTGTCTGCAGGGCTTATACACTTCTTAAAATTGAAAGTTGGGGGTACAGAGGAATTTTCTTTTTTTAAATAAAGTTATATTTTTATTAAACAGCCAAAAATCTTAAGACAAATACCTACAGATAATTTCTTCATTGGCAAATATTTTCCAGTCATAAAAGGTGATAATTTATGGGATTATATTCCAGTTTCTATAGAGAGGAATTTTCTTGTTGTGTTGGTGTCCATGTGGAAAACTAGGGGAGCTTAAGAATAAAACAGAGGGCTGGTTAGAAGTGCTGATCACCTCATAATGCAAAATTAATAGTGTATTCCACTTTTTTTTGGTTCTGGAACCAAAAAAGATTAATTTTGGAAAAATTATTCGTTTAGCTTTTTTTCTTAAAAAAGGCACATTTTCTATTTATAGTTGAAAATTCATCATTTAAAAAGTTAAATAAATAATAGTTTGACTAATGTTTCAGGAAATTAAATATTATGCATTTTATTATGTATAAAGATAAATCAATACTACAGTCATCCAGTTCTGCAAAGAATGTTGCATTTGAAAGCCTGACGAGTTAGATTTGGATATTAAAGGAGAAAGCAACTCAAAGGAAAGAAGGAAGGGGAAGAGGTGAAGGAAGATAGAAGGGACATGGAAAGCTTGAGCATGTTTTCTCAAGTCGTTTTTTGAAGCACAGGCTCCCTGCAGAATTTTTTTTTCTCTCTCTCTGCATAATCTGTTAGAAACAAACTGAAATTTATAGCAAACTCATAATCACATTAAGTTCTGGTATCTATAACTTTGTATTCCCTTCTTTGAGATCATATAGAAGGCAACTCAAGAGCCATAAAATTCCACCCATGACATGTGGCCAGAGTGCATCCAAAACCTGGAGCCTCATTCACTTTTGATCTTTACTCCTGGACCCTGAAGAAGATGTAAGATAACAGATATGGGCTCTGGAGGATTAAAAAAAAATTCCTTACAATTATCACCTTTTTTAAAAAATGCTTTTTGTTTGGCTGGTTGTTGTTGTTGTTGTTGTTTTTTTAGGTTAGTTTAACATAACGCATTGAGACACACGTGACTCAGTAAAGCGGTGATCTATTTCCAGCACAGAAATCTGGTAACATACCCCATCTCTCTCACATTGTCACCAATACAGAATGAATTCCAAGTGGTATTTGTTGCACTAATCTTGCTGTGCAGATGACAAGCGGTTTTTCTTAAATATCTGTTTCCAGTTCCTCCAGAGATATAGACCATACTTGTTTTGTTTCACGTGTGTGCATTCCACATCCCCCCCACCCCGCCCCAGTAGCTAAAATCAAGTATACTCATGATTATTTTGGTAAAAATAATGTTTACTAATTGTTCTTACAATATCTTACATGTTGACCAGAAATTTTATTGACTCTTATTTAAAAATGAATAATAATATAAACAGGAATGACATTATCTTTCTATTCAAGAATTTCTGATAGGGCCAACAATGTGTCTGGCCAGTGGCCTATAATCTGCTAGCATAAATCTCTCATTTTGTAGAAATGGAAGGGTCATTTTTTGCACTGTTGTCTTATGACATTTATTTACGCAGGTACGTAGCATAAGTTTATTATGAAAATTAAAGAAATATCCAGGTGATTTTTTTTCTGGGCTCCTGCTTTAGACATTTGAACCTCTCAACCATCACTCCTTTAAAAAGTTCAGGCCAGGCATGGTGGCTCACACCTGTAATCAGTCCCAGCACTTTGGGAGGCTGAGGCAGACAGATCACCTGAGGTCAGGAGTTTGAGACCAGCCTGGCCAACATGGCGAAACCTTGTCTTTACAAAAACAAAAATTAGCTAGGTGCGGTGGTGCATGCCTGTAATCCCAGCTACTGGGGAGGCTGAGGTAGGAGAATTGCTTGAGCCCAGGAGGTGGAGGTTGCAGGGAGCTGAGATGGTGCCACCGCACTCCAGCCTGAGAGACAGAGCAAGACCCTGTCTGAAAACAAAACACCCAAAAGTTCAATAAATTTTCCTGAAGAGATCTACCCCTCCCCCACATTTTAATCCTTCATATTGTAAAGAAGTTATTTTCTATGTACAGCTGGAAACTCCCCAACTTTCTTTAAATCCTGCTGGCTTTGGATAGGCCCCTGATGTCCTATTTGAGGCTAACCTAGTAAGGGGAAAGACTGTTAGATTATAAGAGGTCATTGGCTTAGGCTCTGATAGTGGGATGCTAGGTCTCAGCTGAGATGAAGGGAATTGATGGTCCTGTCCTGGATGGGATTATTGATGGAGGACCCAAGTTGCCCAGAGCTGACCTTTTGGCCTTCAAAACTAGTGTAACATGGAAAACCCCTCCCAGAGCCATTCTTCTTCATGGCAGTGTCAGGAGCCTTCTGTCTGAATATCTGACCTGTGTAGAGCGTTATAATAGAGACAGGGCACCTCTGAGAAAGGTGATGTTTACCATGAGCAGAAAGAAGACCGATGGAAAGTCCCAGCTTATCTAAAACCCAAGGACCAGGCCTCGAGATAACAGCATACTGTTTTTAAAGCATTTACATCCAGAAAGCGGAATTTAGCAAGGTGCCACAGCATGGCCTTTGTGGCATTAATTGGGTCTTCCTTACCATTGCCCAACCGTGAAGGTCTATTTTGGAGAGTACCACAAGGTGGTTGGGAAAAGGAAATTTATATAGTACTTATGAGTCTAAAATTTTAGTAATTGGTAATAACAAAGTAAGATAATCTTGGTTGTGGAGAAAGTGAGATTAAATATGAGGAGGGAGACTTCTTTATGAATATTCCCTCCTCACTTCTTAATAACAACTATCAACGTGAGGGCCTGCGATTCTCAATGCTTTGCAAAGACCTGCAACAACCTTGATTGTACCATCTCCTTTTACAGATGAGAAAACTGAGGGTCAGAGAATTTAAATAACTTGCCTGTGGCACAGAACTGCATACGCAAATACACATGCATACAGGATGGATGAATTGCACGAATAAGCCAATGAGAATCTCCATGCTCCACTGTTAGGACCTAGAAACCAATCAGTGGACAGACAAGTAAATAGCATAGGTTTTCTAACAAACAATAATGAACAAGTCAATCTCAGTGAATTTTGTGAAAACAGTCAAGACTCAATCCCATACCTTTTTCATCTTCACTTATTGCCCTGAACAGTAGCAACTGAATGTTGTTACTGGTGAAAATGGTGCCAAGGCCCCATCAGATTTTCAGGTTACAAAGAATATTACTGTCATGTTTGCTGACTTTGACTTCCAGAGCACTACACTGGCTTCACACTTTCTGGAAAGAGCTTCAACTGAAAATAGTAGAATCATGAACCTTGTCTTGCTTATTTCTCAGTTAATGACAGCATTCTAGTTCATTAAGGTTCCTCTGTATTTATTTGGTACATTTCAAGGAACAGAATGGACAGGGTGGCTGGAGTGGAATGAAAGGAAGGTGGGTGGCAGATGAGGCTGCAGAGGTGGCAGAACCAGCTCACAGTGTGATTTGTGGGCCTTGTCAAGAATCTGGGATTTTATTACAGTGCAAAGGGAAGCCACTAAGGAATTTGAAGCCAGAGAGTGACATGATCTGATGTAAAATTTAAAAAGATCATCCTGGCTTCTTTGTGTACTTAGTGTTTGTGTGGTGAATGCATTGAAAGGGGACAAGAAAGGCCAGAACAGTTTGGACTTGGGTGGTGGCAATAAAGGTGGAGAAAAGTTGATGGATAGATTTGAGATATATTGGAAATAAGAATTACAGGATTTGGTGATGGATTGAATGTGGGAAGGCATGAAAGAAGAAAGAGTTAAGGATGATTCAAGGTTTTTGGCTTGAGAAACTGAATAGATAATGGGACATTTGTTGAGATGGAGAAGACTGCCAGAGGAGAAAGCTTGAAGGAGATAATCAAAAGTTCAATTATGGAAATGTTAAGCAGATATCCCAGCTCAGGCATGCAATAAGTAGCTGGAGATATCGATTAGGAAGTCAAAGTAACTATCTTGAAGAGAGTCATTGGCATATGGGTAGTCTTTGAAGCCTTGGGAATGAGGAAGAGCCTTATGGTTAAAATGTCAAGTGAGAAGAAAATGGATGCACAGCTGTGCTTTGAGTATTCCAATATTTAGTGATTTACTGGAGGAGGTGAAGCCAATAAATGAAACGGAAAGAAAGCTACCAAGGAGAAAACCAAAGGAAGGATACTTTGAAAAGGAGGGAATAAGGCCAGGTGCGGCAGCTCACGCCTGTAATCCCAGCACTTTGGGAGGTTAAGGTGGGTGAATCACGAGGTTAGGAGTTCAAGACCAGCCTGGCCAACATGGTGAAACCCCATCTCTACTAAAAGTACAAAAAATTAGCTGGGCGTGGTGGCAGGTGCCTGTAATCCCAGCTACTCAAGAGGCTGAGGCAGGAGAATCACTTGAACCTGGCAGGTGGAGGCTGCAGTGAACTGAGATTGCACCACTGCACTCCAGCCTGGGCGACAGAGCAAGACTCCATCTTAAAAAAAAAAAAAAAAAGAAAAAAGAAAAGAAAAGGAGGGAGTGGTCAGTTACATCAGTTGAGATCAAGTAAGATGAGGGTTACATTATAACGTTAAATATGCACTTACTAGGGAAAATTATATGCCTTGGGTAGTCGCAAAATTAAGGATGTGAAAAAGTCTCAGGACATATATTGGGCAAATAGTAAGGATTGACTGTTAGTTTATAGAATATAAAAGGCCTTTAAAACACTTCTCAGCCTAGCCAGGTTATTGGTGTGGTGGGGGTAGGACTTGGGACAAAGTTAGGACTCCTTTTCCGGTTGAGATTACCTAATGGACAACTCACACGGAACACAAAGTTCTTATCAAAGTGCTTCGTAAGTAAGGAGGGAGAGAATTCAGGGAACACGCTCTTTGCAAAATCTAGAGCCATGTGGACAGGGCAGAGTACATTGGTATATTGCCTTTATGGTCACAGCAGAGTTATCAGGCACCTTTTTCTTTTCTTTTCTTTTTTTCCCTGATGTTTAGCTCCTCTTTTTTTTTTTTTTTAATTTCAATAGGTTTTTGGGGAACTGGTGGTGTTCGGTTACATATATAAGTTCTTTAGTGGTGATTTCTGAAATTTTGGTGCACCCATCACCTGATGGTCACAGCAGAGTTATCAGGTACCTTTTTCATCTTCATTAACAGTATCTTTTGAGAGAAGATCCAGGAGGGCTATCTTGAGGGCACCAAAGATCGTATTAGGCTTTAAAGACTAGATCTTGCTTTTGGGGTCCTGACTAGGGACTGGGGTTCTTTTTGAGAGTGAGGGAAGAAGACTGTTATCTTCTAATCTGATTAGCATCAAGATTTCCCTTCAAGTTAATTTGAAAAAAACTGATCTGCACCGGGCGAGGTGGCTCATGCCTGTAATCCCAGCACTTTGGGAGGCAGAGGCAGGCGGATCACCTGAGGTCAGGAGTTCGAGACAAGCCTGACCAAAATGGAGAAACCCCATCTCTACTAAAAATACAAAATTAGCCAGGGTGGTGGCACATGCCTGTAATCCCAGCTACTCAGGAGGCTGAGGCAGAAAGCAGGAGAAATCTATTGAATCCAGGTGGCGGAGGTTGTGGTGAGCCAAGATCACGCCATTGCACTCTAGCCTGGGCAAAAAGAACGAAACTCCATCTTAAAGAAAAAACAAAAGAAAGAAAATAAACTGATCAAACCTATTTGCCAAATTTAGGCTTCTTTTGAGATTGAAAAAAAAAAACAAAAAAAAAAAAACAAGAAAAGAAAAGAAAAACCTTGAAGACCAAAATAGAACAGGAGTTTATATCCAAAGGAGATGAACAGATTTCTGGCAATCACTGCAGAGAACTAGAAGGACACACATGCACAGTTAGGGAGACAGAGAACAGGACGCAGATCACAGAGAGAAGCTCGCAGCACTGGAACTGGGGAATGAGATTTTGTGGGGAAGAGATCACACGCTGGAATTCTCCCATGAGAGTAGCTTTATTTATGGAGGACCAACGTTTTTCTAATTAGGTCCTAGACCCTTCCCAGTATCCTACAAATCAGGAATATTATGCACTTGGAAAAGAAAAGAGTTAAGGACATGGATGGTTTTATTTGCAGTGTAGGGGCATTTGAGTTTCTTTGAATTCCTCAAGTCAGTCCAGGGTGAAGTTAATGTCTCTTTTAGGGGATGGCAGTATAAATACCAAGGAGAACCCTCTCACTGAAGGATAAAAACATTAAGAAAATGCAGCCTTTGTGAACGTCCCTGCTAGGTCTGGTTGGGCTCTGGTGCTGCTGTTAATGACAAGATAACAACATTAAGTTCATTCATCAGTTCAACAATATTTACTGAGTATCTATCATGTGCTAGGCATTGTGGTGAATGCTAGAGACACAGATTGAAACAAAGCAGACAGGGTCCTTGACCTCCTGGTACTTGGATCCTAGAGGTAAACACAGACAATAAACAGATAAACAAAAAAGCAATTAATAATATAATTTCAGTTAGTGGTAAGGAATGGGAAGAAAACAAACACAAGCACGAAGAGTGCTGGATAGAGAATGCCTTGGGGTGGGGTTGGGGATTGGTAGAGTTTTACTGGTGATCAAGAAAGGCTTTTCTGAGAAGATAACCTTTGTACTGAGATAAGAAAGAGCCAGCTATATACAGATCTGGAGAGGGAAGTTATCAGGCTTACAAAGCTGCAACTGCAAAGACTGTTGGAAGTTTGAGAAATGAAAAGAGTCCATGCTGGAGCTTAGTGCGAAGGAGGAGAAGAGTAGACAACTTATTTGGAGAAATATTCAGGGAATAGATGGATTAGGGGCTTGAGGGCCAATGATAAAGGTCTGAATTTTGTTCTAAGTGAAATAGAAAGCCCTTGGAGGGTTTGAGTAAAAGAGTGTTGTGGTGCAGGGTAAAAGAAGAGAATGAGGAGAATAGATTGAAGGACACGAAGAGTGGATATGGGGATTGGTTAGGAATCTTTTACAATAGTGGTCCAGGCAAGGACAAAATGACAGGGGCACAGGCTAAAGGCGCTGCAATTTAGTATCTGAGCTGGGGGAAAACTAAGAGTTTTCAACATAGGTTGCATGAAGCCCTAGGTTTTGGAGGAAGTGCATCAGGACTGGCCAAGGCAGCAGATAACTGAATAGGTGGAGCCACCGACTTGCACTTGGGGTTGCCTCAGGGTCAGAGCTAATCACAGGGGATTGGATAACTGGGGGCCACAAGTGAGTGGGACTGCAGTGCTTTCAGTGGTGTGCTGGTAAATGTTTAACGGCAGGCACTAGGAGGAGGGAGAAGGCTGGATTTGTGGTGTTTGCCAATTAAACACTGCAAATGATCCCACAGTTGTTGATTTCAAGCTGCCAAGGTGATGCAAAGTGGGGAGGGGGTACATAAAATTGACTCCTTAGAACCTGTGCTGCTGACCCCAGCCCACCACTGAGCACCTTCCTCACATCGATTGCTGGCTCTAGCTACTGCACTAAACTTTGAGAACTGGGCTGCTGAAGCCATAGCAGGGAGTAGAGTGGAACCAGACTCAGTTGTAACACTCTCCTCTACAGTCATAGGACATGTGGAGAGGTGGGCCTTTCTCCTTACAAGTAGGCAGCTCCCTCCTATTCTTTCTGGAGTGGGTGTGGGTGGGACCTTTTTAAAACAGCCCCCACTGCCTCTATTTGTGCCTGCAGTTCTACCATTAGTAAGTACTTCTTTCCTTTTCTTTCTGAAGTTCTTTAAGAAATTGAGAGTTCATGGGTTGGGTGCAGTAAGTTCCCAGCATTTTGATGTGGGCCTGTTTGGCACACTGGAGAGAGATCTTACGCTGAACAGGCATAGGTAGGAGCTAAGGAACTCAGTCTAGGGTCAGTGTGCTCATTCCTCACAATCTGCTCATTTAGCGAGGCCTCCAAAAGAATAGGGAGGAGGCCAGTTAGATTCTTCTTCCCCTGAAGTCCTTGGGTAAAGCCTATGGTTAAAAGACTTTGTCCTAGTGAATGAGCCTAGAAGATTGACTTAGACAAAGGGAGGTGCAGGACAGTTTTGAAAGATTCTATTCTACCTTACTTACATCATAGCCCAAATCAATTCCAGATGGCATTAATGCGAAAGGCAAAACCTTAAACGTTTTAGAAGAAAATATAGAAGAATAACCATATGACCCAGAGGTAGGAAATGATTTATTAAATGAGACTCATAAAGTACTTAATGTAAAATAGATAAATTCAACCACATCAAAATTAAAATTAATTTCTGTTCTCAAAAGGCACAATTAAAAAAAGGTGAACCTCAAATTCCTCAAATTGGGAGAAGATATTTGTGATATAATTAATTAATTGTGATTAATATACAAAATATTTTTAAAATTCCAGAAATCTATACAAACAATGCAAACAAACATAGTTAAAAGATAAATGGGAAAATTGCATGAACAGGCAACTCGCAGAAGAGGAAACATAAATAGCCAATGGTCATATAAAAGATGCTCATCTCATTAGTAGTAGATACTATATTCCACCCATTTTATTCCAACTAGATTGGCTGATTTATATATTTTTAAAAGCTAACACTACCAAGTGTTGGATAAAATATGGAGTGATGAGACTTACATACTCCTGGTTGGTGTAGAAATTGGTACACTTTGGCAAGCAATGTGATACTATCTTGTAAATTTGAAGTTGGCACACTTATAACTCAGAAATTTCAACCCATGTGTATCCTCCAGAGCTGGGTTTCTCAGACTCAGCACTGCTGACATTTTGATCCGGATCATTCTTTGTTGTGCAGGGCTGTTCTTGGCTGGTTAACGGCATCCTTGGCTGCTAGCTTCTAGCCAGTAGAAGCCCTCTGTCCCCATTTCTCTTCAGGGGTCCCTCTGGTTGTGATGATCAAAAATGTGTCTGGATATTGTCAAATGTCCCTGGAGAGGGAAAATTGCTCTGATGAAGAACCACTGCTCTAGAGAAACTGTTGCACATGGGTGCCAGGAAATATTTTAAAAAATTATAGCAAAATTCTTAACAATTAAAAACCCCTGGAAACCATTCACATATTGATCAACAGGAGAATGGATACATAAATTATGGAATATTTACATAATGAAATACTATACAGTAGTATAGATGAATGAGCTACAACTTTGGAAATCTCTGAAATATAATTTTAAGTGAAAAATGAAACTACAGAAGAATGCAAGCTTCATGATTGCATTTGTATAACATCTAAAAATGAGTGAAACAAAAAAAATACAATGTCTAAAGGTATGTACGTATGTATTAAAGCTTGAAAGAGAAACTAAGGGAATGAAGAAAGCAAAATTTAAGAGAGTGGATACCTCTTGGCAGGGAGGTAGGGAGTGGGGTCAGTGAAGCACACGTGTAGTTCCTATTTTTTTAAATTAAGGGGTGGATTATTTGTGTTTATTTTATTTGTACGCTTTATTTCTTTGTGTGCTACACACATTCTTTTATATGTAACAACAATTTTATTAGAAAAAAGTTAAAAAGGGAGAAGGAATTACAAAATATTTGTAGAAAGAGAAACAAATTGGTCCAAACTGTGTCAGGACTACTTAGCTGAGGTGAGAGAATCACCCGTGGCTTTGAGAACAGACGCACAGGAGTGTTCCTTGTCTGTTGACCCTGTATCCTGAACTGAGCTGCCTCAGGGTTATAATGCTTTGAAAATTCACCTCTTGTCCTTTAGCTGAATGACCTTGACCACTTCCTTTTTCTTCTCTGGGCCTTAGTTTCCCAATCTGAAAAAAAGAGAAAAATAGTGGGTCCTGGATTAGAGGTCAGGGTTAGTAAATGCATGCACATCCTACTCCATTGTATGCTCCTGGCAGACATGAATGATTCATTGCAACACGCATTCTTTCTTAATTGGGAAGAGGCATCCCAATTGATTTCAACATAGAACTTCAGGTAATTGATCACATGTAGCAAAAGAGAGTAAGTCTGTGTTCCTAAAACTTGATCTCTGAAGGCCTTCAAGATTCTTCCCTTCTCACCCCTCAATTTTATATTTAGCCACCCTAATTATTTTGGGAGTTCTTTAAATGAAGGAAATATGTCTCACTTCCATTGTACCACCCATTTCCATTTCTCAAGGCTAATGGACAATAAGTTTCAGTAAAAAATGGCTGTCTGGAAAGCACCTTCTCTTCTACCTTTTGCACCATTCACATCCCAGATCAAGAATGAAGCGAATCTGCCAGAGCCCATTAAATGGATCCTGGCTGTTTACGTACTAACCCCATTCAGTATGCTAGGGCCATATGAAAGAGGCCCAGGCCCTGGTTTCTGCTGGAGGTTTGTGAAAAAGAAAAGAGAACCTGGAGAAGCCATGTGCAGGAGCGAGGAGAAGAAGAGATGGGCTCACAATCTCTTAAGAGTTCCTCTTTTAAAAAGTTAAGAGAGGAATGTGGCATGAAGGGCTGTTTAGGGATAATATTATGGAGAAATAAAGGCAGTACAATTGGCATCAGGAAGATTAAGCACACTTCTCTCTGTTGACTTTTCTAACTCACATCGTCTCTGCAGGCTGCACCTCCTCACCTATTAGCTCTGTCAAAGGAAGGAGGTGGTTTCTTTGATTCTTTGATTCCAATTCAATGGACTGAAATTGAAGTTGTGTGCAAGAGAGCTAAAACCTAGAAGGCCATTTTACAAACAAGTACTGCACGCCCTCCAGTGGCAGAAAACCAATAAGTCAAGTGGTAATTAATTTTTGCCTCAACTAATTTTTGGAACTATTATAATTTTTTTCTTTTGCTCTCAACTGGATGTTCAAGATTCTATATAGGCTTTCAAAAACAGCTTGGATGCTTCACAGGAGTGTTATAGAATATTATCAATTCACAAAATGTAAGAGCTGAAATTAATTAAAAAAATTATCCAATTTTTATTATACCTAAGAAGAAAAGAAAGTTCAGAGAGGTATAGGGAGAAGGCTGATACTATGACCTCTGTCCTTTGGCTCAAATTCAGTGTTTGCTTCATTCTCTTGGCTTCTCTATAGCAGTGGTTTTTTTTTTAGATAAAGTCTCACTCTGTTGCTCAGGCTGGAGTGCAATGGCATGATCTTGACCCATTGCAACCTCCACCTCCCAGGTTCAAGTGATTCTCCCACCTCAGCCTCCCAAGTAGCTGGGACTAGAGGCGGGTGCCACCACGGCCTGCTAATTTTTTGTATTTTTAAATTAGAGACAGGGTTTCACCATGTTGGCCAGGCTGGTCTTGAACTCCTGACGTCAAGTGATCCACCCACTTCGGCCTCCCAAAGTGCTGGGATTACAGGCATGAGCCACCATGCCCAGCCTGTTTTTGAACATTCCCAATGAGCATGGCACCATGTTGGCCATTACTGGGGGAATAACGATAACAGTAGCCAAATACTGAGTCTTACTCTGTGCTGGGTACAATTCTAAGAGCTCCATGTTGATTATCTTATTAATCCTCACAACAAGTCTATGAGATAAGATTATTATTCTTATTTTATAAATTCAGAAACTGAGGCTCAAAGTAGTAAGAAGGGAATTACTAAAAGAAGTGGATGATATGTCCCTGCCCTTGAGTCATTTAGGCTATTTTTGCGTTTTACCACATTTGTTAATTTTATTTTTAAATTAGGCTTCTGACAGCCTGGTCAGAAAGACAAGCTTGCCTATCTTAGCTGGAAGGAAAGATCTATCTGTTATTGACTGTGGCTAGTTTGTCTAGAACACACAGAGTTTTGGAGCTAGGACAGTAAGACCCCAGAAATGACATGAGTTTTCTCGGTGGATTTCTCTGTAATGCCACTGGATGGGACTAACATCAGTCCTCCACATTTCATCTCACATGACCACTCCTATAAGCAGCGCCTGCCCTCTACAGTGCTCTATCTAATGGGCATATTTAGGCTCAGGAGGAACTTATGTTTGAGCAATGAGTGATCTCTGCTATGGGTGAGGGATGGGGGTGATTGGCATGTGACACATATTTGCCGTAATTGCTCTAAACGACACATATTTGCCATAATTGCTTTAAATGAATTAAATAATACAAAGCCTACACATCTCTCAGTGTTGTCTACAGACACAGAAGGGCATCACCTAGTTGTTATGCTCAGGCCCCATCTCAGATCCACTGAATGAAAATCTTCATCGTAACCAAAGCCCCAAGGAATTTATGTGCCTATTAAAGTTAGAAAAGAGCCACTGTAAAACTTTTTTTTTTTTTTTTTTTAACAAATCTAGTCGTGACATATCAGAGGTCAAGGCTGGACTTCTGCTACATGTAATTCAACAATGTGATTATTTTTGCATTTTATCACATTTGTTAATTTTATTTTTAAATTATCATATAGTGAAATGGACTTTTTTTGCTGTACAGTTCTATGAATTTTAAGACATGTATAGATTTGTGTGACCACCATCACAATTAGGATACACTATAGTTCAGTAAGTCCCCAAACTCTCTTGTGCTATTCCTCAGTAGGCACACCTGCTTCCACCCTTAATCCCTGCTGACCACTGATCAATTCTCCGCTATTGTAATGTTGTCTTTTTTACAATGCCATTATAAATGGAACCATACAGTGTGCAACCTTTTGAGACTGGCTTTTTTCATTCAGCATAATAACTTTTATAACTAGGTTTTAATTTCTTTCTTTCTCTTTCTTTCTTTCTCTCTCTCTCTCTCCCTTCCTTCCTTCCTTCCTTCCCTCCCTCCCTCCCTCCCTGCTTGCTTGCTTGCTTGCTTTCTTTCTTTCTTTCTTTCTTTCTTTTCTTTCTTTCTTTCTTTCTTATCTCTCTCTCTCTCTCTCTTTCTTTCCCAGCTATAAAGAAAATACTGTAGAGTAATATTCTGTGACTCCATAGAAAAATGCTGATTTCACTGACATAAATGTTGAGGCTAGATGATCCTAGGAGTATATCAATATATTCCCTCCAGGGTGTCTATGCTCATTTAGGCATGACAGTGTATATGGAGTTTACTTCCTAGGCACACTCAATCTGTTGTCACTTGGTATTTGCTGTACTTCATAAAATGCTCATTCATATTCTTCCTATTAGTCTAACATTTGTTTTATTTCTCTTTTTTAAAATGACATTTTTAGTCTGAGCCCGGTGGCTCACGCCTGTAATCCCAGCACTTTGAGAGGCCAAGGCGGGGGATCACCTGAGGTCAGGAGTTTGATACCAGTCTGGTCAACATGGCAAAACCCCATCTCTACTAAAAATACAAAAATTAGCTGGGCATAGTGGCAGGCACCTGTAATCCCAGCTACTCAGGAAGCTGAGGCAGGATAATCGCTTGAAACCAGGAGGTGGAGGTTGCAGTGAGCAGAGACTGAGCCACTGTACTTCAGCCTGGGCAACAGAGCAAGATTCCATCAAAATCAAATAAAACAAAATAAATAAAATAAAATAAAAACAAAACATAAAATTTTTAAAGGATGTATTCCTTACCTGTCTTTGTAAATCATGTTTTGGATGGAAAACTTAAATACATACATACCCCAATCCACCAGACATTATACAATGGGATAAAATTTAATATTCTTTTTTTTTTAAGTTTTGAAACAAATAGCTTTATAGAAATCTTTCTAAGAAGGAAAACAACAAACAGAATGTTTAAAATTCTGCCCTAGAATATAATCTTCATTATCATAGCCATCCTTTATGTTTATAAATCAGTTTCCCCTCCATCCTCTGTTTGAAATCAAGAGTCCTGAAAAGGGAAGGAGCCCAATTATTTTTACTGTTATTGTGCAGATGAGAAATGTAAAAACCAAAGGGGAGAGGAGTAGACAAAGGTCACACAGATGGCTGGTGCTAGAGCCAGAATTAGAATGCAAAACTTTGGGTTCAATTCTGCTCACTAAGCCTCTGGTATTGCAAAAAAAATTTTTCTATTAGAGAATCACAGAGACTTTGTTAGATCTTTGTTTTAAAAGACAGGAATAGTCTCTTATGAAAAACAAAGACTGTCTAATCATGGTACTTTTTTTATATAACCTCATGAATATTTTGATAGTAATCCTTTTCTGTTCTTTTTGTTTGATTCTGGTCCCACAGAGCAGCCGGGTTTGAGGATACCACTCATTTGCCATCACAACCACACAAGTAGAAATTTTTGTTCCCAGAGAGTAAAACTGTAAAAGACTGAATCCATTTCCTAGTTCCCTATTCCCCTGCTTCCCATTTTAGAGCCTTCCAAAAATAAAGTCTACTACAAAGCAGGACTTATTAGAAAAATAGACAGGATTCTCTTCTCCCTTGGAATTGCCATGCGATCTGGTAGCCACTTCTTTATACCCTCGGGATCAGGTTTATGGGAAAATTTTACAATGCAGAGAATAAGTAATATTTCAATGGAAGTGGTTATGATTTTAGTTCATATCTTCACAGACATTTTGTTTGGGATTTTATCTGAAATGTGCTGCACATTGGCAATTTGGAAACCATTACCTTCAAAATCATGGAAACAAAAGCAGAGAGCCTCTTTAAAGCTGACTGGGTCTTAATAATGGAGAAAGGCAGTACTTAGCCCTGGTGCATAAAAGTTGCTTTATGTTCTCTTAACCACCTTTTTACCCATCCCCGGGACATACCCTGCACTGCCTCCAATCAAGAACAGTGCCTAGGCTGGGCATGGTGGCTCACATCTGTAATCCCAGCACTTTGGGAGGCTGAGGTGGATGGATCACCTGAGGTCAGGAGTTCGAGACCAGCCGGGCCAACATGGTGAAACCCTGTCTCCACTAAAAATACAAAAATTAGCTGGGTCTGGTGGTGCACGATTGTAATGCCAGCTATTCGGGAGGCTGAGGCAGGATAATCACTTGAACCCGGGAGGCGGAGGTTGCAGTGAGCCGAGATGCACCACTGCCCTCCAGCCTGGGCGACAGAGCAAGACTCTGTCTCAAAAACAACAACAACGACAACCATAAACAGTGCCCAGATGTCATGTGGCTCTCCTGCGGGGACGACCCGCAGCCATCCCATGCTGCACAAGCCTACTCAGGGTAAGCAGTAGGCCCAAAATGAATTCATTAATTAACAAGGATGATGGGAAATTGTAAACACAGCTGCCGGCTGCTGGCTCTGCAGACCTGCCTGCATATGGCAAGTGCAGAAATCTTGTGTGGTAACACAGCCATACTGTCTGGGGCTCCTTAACTGAACTTGACAGAATATCTTTGGCAGAGGAGCCAAAGCAACATGGCAGTCTCTCCAGAGGTACCCTGAGGCAGGACTCCTTTTTGCTTGGAGTTTCTTTCCTTATAGTCAAGCTGATGATGAGAGAGTCTTGGCAAAGAGTGGGAAGAGAGCAGCCACCCATTTACAATGGGCATATTTTCCAGTCATTGAGCAATTATGTTTTTGATGAGTTCCCAGAAGAGACAATAGCTGACCTTTTCTTCATAGCTGCCTTTTAGCAGTGGTTACTTAACTTTCACCCAAAACTGGGCCATAGCAGTTTTCTGCCTGGGAGGGACACATTTATTCCTTTAGCAGACAAAGTTGTTTGATTTACAAGATAGCACCTTAACTTTCCAGATCTAGGGTCTAGAAAACGTTTCCATACTTGCCTTTTCATATGAACTCACCTATGGATGAAGAAACCAAGGTTCAGAGACCTCAAGGAACTTGCATGAGGTCAAATAAAAAGCAAGTGGGAGGTCTGCAACTTGGATCTTCAGTCTCTGCACTCTGTGTTCTTTCCACTACATCCTACATGCCCCACCAGGCCTTTGGAGAGGAGCAGGAACTCATAACGAAGTCTGACTATTGGCCCAAAGTGTTGGAATCCCTCAACACGCTGCTGGAACCAGGGCTCAGACTTGCTGATGAATACTTGCTGCATCAATATTTGGACCAAAACAAAGTTCATTGACAGTATGTTCTGGTAGCAGAAAAAGAAAACACATGAGGCAGCTTGTTTGTAATTAAAAACGAGGAAAACAAGTGAACTCACAGGCAGGCCCGAGATGAGGAGGGTGCTCTGATGAATTCCTTCCTACTCTGGGCAAAGTGTTTTCCATTTGTGCTTCAGAAGGCCCACACGATGTCTAGCCCTCCAGGAATTTCTAATACTGGATTCTTTAAACAGTTCAACTTGACCCATATACATACAGGATTGTGTATCTGTGGTTTGCAAAGCACCGTGGTAGAGGTGGGGGTATCAGAAATAATTAAAGTAGGCTTCCTGCTTTTGAATTGCTTCCAGTCTTGTGGAAAAGAATGACCTGTTGTAAACAACTTTTTGGAACATGAGGCAGAATGAAATAAATACCATAACTGAATGAAAAATTAAGTGCTGTGTGAACTAGAGGATCACGACAGGGAAAATGGAAGACTTCAGGTAGAGGAGGGATTTGGGGTGGGCCTTGAGGGACAGTAGGATTTTGATAGAAGAAAGCAGGGGAAAAGCATGCTGAGGTCATGGCCCAAAGGAGCAGAAGCCTATCTTCTGTGTTCTGGGTTTCACTAGGGGATGTCTATAGGGTGAGGAACCTGTGAATGGCCGAGAACAGAGGAAAGGGGACCAGGCATCAAGGAGGAAGGTCAGAGAGGTGTTAGGAATTGAGATGAGGTTTTTAATGCATTTATGCCCAGAGACCTGGGAAAGCTTAGATCTACTCCACCAGTCAATTCTTTCCCCAGTTGATTTCTTGATGAAAATAGAGTCAAGGAATAGAACCTAAATGGAGATCTAATTAGTCCCACATGTACCCAATAGCCCTCAATGCAGAATGCTGGGGAAAGTGCTGTGTTAAGCTTGAAGACTAAGTCAGGCTTTAAATCTCAAAAAAACTTGAATCTGAATCCTCCTGACCAGCTCAATTCTATATTGTGGCAAACAGCAGCATGCTTAGGCATGCATATGGAGATATAATACATCTGGCCTACCTGGATGTATACTCCCAGCCATATGAAGATAATGGGACAGATAGCTTTGTGCCTTTAACATATAGCGATCTTGCCCCCAAAGAAAATGTGACATGAAAAATGTTCTAGAATTTTAATCAATCACATTAGTTACTTTCTCTCTCTTGAAAGGTCAGGGCGGGAGCTAGGAAGGGGTGGCAGAGGTCTGCATGATGTGGGGAGAAGGTGGGAGCATTCCTGTGATGACATGCAGCAATGGGTGAAAAGTTGGGGGAACCTCCATGAACCAGAAAGACACAGGTTCTGGTTGGCAGAAACAATGGGGGGTGGGGGTGGGCTCAGATCCTAGAAGGCAGTTAGGAGCTGATAAAGCTGATGGAGTCCCTTAGCCACAAAAAGATGGCTGGTCAAAGGACGGGGAGGTTGACAGGAAATAAGGAGCAAGGCAAGACAAACAAGAGAAGGAACACATGGTACTAACAAGGCAAATGGAAGTATCATTGTCCAGCGTTCCTCTTGTTGAGGTCAAGTCCCTGGTGAATGTCAGGCAATGCTGCCTTGGTAGCAATGTCAGCAGCTGCCTTGGTAGCAATGGAGTGGGGGTGGGGGAGTGTGGGGAGACATTTATCTGTGGCAGTGGGAAGTAGGGTGGGCAGCAGGCGTTTTAGGTCCCCTCCACCAACTGTAACAAGGGCAGTTCTACTGTTACATCTTGATGTGCCATGTAAAGATATTCTTTCCTTAAAGAGGGATTTTGATCCTTTGAAATGTTTGAAAACTTTTAGTATGGCAGAAAAGATTGTATTGGAAGTCAGCAAACAGGAGTTTTAATGCCGATTCTGCTATTTCAGCTACATGACCTTGAACACTAATTAAAAACTGTAATGATCCTGATGGTCACTAATTGATATTGTGTGTTAAACTGAGTGTGAGATTGTATATGTAATAAGTACCTTATATGTACTACTTAATTTAATACTCATAATAACTCTGCGAGATAGGCATATTATTCCCATTTCACAAATGAGACGCAAAAAGTAACTTGCTCAAGGAGATACAGCTGATATTAGACCCAGTCCTCAAACCCAGGTCTGTCTAACATCAGGACTATGCTTTTATTGTACTGATTCTACTGCTTATTATGACTGTCACTCCCATCTATAAGACATGAATAAGGATCGATTCCTATTTTCCTCACAGAGTATGGTGGGGGATCAAATGAATGAATGTTTGTGAAAACAAAATTATAAGCTAGAAGTGCTTTAAAAAAGAAGCAATTATTACCCTGTTCAAAGCCTGGTACTTTAAAATTTTTGCTGAATGCATGCATACTTAATTGGGAATGCATTCTCTCTCTCTATATTGATATTTTTTAAGGTCCCAATTGTGTGAAGAAATTGTCTAAGCCACAGAAAATCAATCTTTAAGAAAATCTTTTAGTAGGAGAAATTCCTCCCAAAATTTCGTTGGTTTAAGTGTGTCTAAGAATGATTGTCCTTGGATGACCTTCATGAAAGGAATGATAGAAGAGTTCCCTATTTGTTTATTTTTAAGGCAGGGTCTCACTCTGTTGCCCAGGCTGCAGTGCAGCGGCACAATCACAACTTATGCTGCAATCTTGACCTCCCAGGATCAAGTGATCCTCCCACCTCAGTCTCTTGAGTAACCGGGACTACAGGCACATGCCACCACATCTGGCTAATTTTTAACTTTTTTTGTAGAGACGGGGTCTCACTATGTTGCTCAGGTTGGTCTCAAACTCCTGTGCTCAAGCAGTCCTCCCACCTTGGCTTCCCAAAGTGCTGGGATTACAGGCCTGAGCCATTGCACCCAGCTGAGCTCCCTTTTATTAAGCACATGGTGTCTGTCAGGTGTATGTGATGTCTCATTTAATCCTCAAGTGTGGGCATTATTTTCATTTTACAGGTGAGTGAACTTAACCTTTAAGAGGTTGAGCAATTTACTCAAATTTATCTAGCTCTAAATGCAATCATGAAACTTAAAAATATCTGACAAAATGAAATGTGAATACAGCCTTGGAGGCACAGTTTGGGAATAACTTATAACCTTTCACTTCCTACCAAGCCAAGAAAAGAAAATGTGTACCACTGCCTATTGGAAAGGCAATTCCCAAAAGGTTTGGATAAATAAGAAAAGTTTCAGCAGCCTGTGACCCTGAAGAATGAGGAACGATTTGAGGGCCAGGGCTGGGGGCCGGTTGCGCTCCCTGGAGCTCTGATGTGATCTCCAGCTCTTCTCAGTAGCCTTGGCTCCAACACTCATCTGGCGAGAATTTTGTTTTTCTCCTCGGCATGGCTGGGCTGGAGTTTTTTGATAGTGTTCGACTTCAGCAAGTCTCTACATGAGCCTCTGATCTAGTGTTGGAACAAAGCAATGGCGACGGGAGGCCCAGCTTGGAATGAGTCAGGCGAAGACTGATGCCTTGTTTCTTGTTAAACACTGTTCTCCCTCCAGGTATGTACTTTTCCCCAACAGTCAAACTCTGTCAACACAAGTCTGGGCTTCCTTCTGCCACTAAAGCAAACACTCAGTAGAAGGAAAGGAGAACAAGGTGATGGCTGAAATTTGCAATCCTCTGTTTTCAGATGGAGGATCAAGAGCCCTTTACCTTGCCAAACATTATTTGAATTTTGTAGAACAAACACTGGAGTTTAAGTTACATCCTCAAATTCAATATTTGGCATAGGTGATTTCTCCCACTTAGTGTACCTGTTAATTGCTTTGAGATAATGCAATAGGCACTATCAGAGGATTTTAGGAGTTTGTATGCATTACTCCACCTGTTTTTTAACTAGCGAAGAAACTGAGCCCCAGAGACGTGAAGTGATTCACCTAGGATTATATAGCTACTTGAAAAATGGACTCTAGAGAACCCCAGGCTCCTAACTCATATTACAGTGCCCTTTCAACTGTATGAGGTTTAATTCTGTTTTTGTTGGAATCTATATCCACTAAAATAAAGCTATTTGACTTGGATCAACTTGAAAACACATTCTTTTTTTTTTTTTTTTAGGTTTTCTTAAACCATTTTTTTTTTTTTAAATTTCACCTTCGATTTTAGATCAGCAGGGTACGTGTGCGGATTTGTTACATGAGAATGTTATGTGATGCTAAGGTTTGGAGTACAGATCCTGTCACCTTGGTAGTAAGCATAGTACCCGATAGGTAGTTTTTTAAGCCACCCCATCCTTCCTCCTCCCTCCTCCCTCCAATAGTCCAGTGTCTATTGTTCCCATACATGGGTCCATATGTGCTCAATGCTTAGCTCCCACTTATAAGTGAGAACATACGGTATTTGGTTTTCTGAAAAACACATTCTTAAGAAGTGATCTGCTGGTAAATAACAGTATTTACTATTGTTAAATATTCTGATTCAATTTGCCAGCACCTGTAAGGATGTGGTTAAGGGTGCACATTCTAGAGTCTGCCTGTATTGCATCTCAGCTGCACTCCTTACCAGCTCTATTCTCTTAGGAAGTTTTGTTTACCGCTCTGTATCTCAGTTTTCCTTTTCATAAAATGGGGATTCTAATATCAACCTAAAAGAGTTGTGAGAATCGAGATTATCCATATAACCGAAGTTAGAATGTGTCAAGTGCCTAGCAAATGCCCAATAAATGTCAAGTTATTTATTGCTAATCTTGCATTGAACCTTGAGAAATGTTAATTTTGGCTCTGTCATAAACTAGACTCTTTGTGCCTCAGCTTCCTCATCTGTGAGATAAAATTCTTATTTCTTTGCCATTCAAAACTGAAATGAGTTTATTTAGATGCTGTGCAATGGAGACAGTAATTCGTTTAATTTATTCATTGATGGGTGAATATTTATTGCATGCCAGCTCTGCCAGGCATCATGTGAGCAAGAATGACAAGTTCTCTGTTTTCAAGGACTTTATAGCCTGTGGGGGAAGACAGAAAATTAACAAGTAGTTATGGTAAAGGATGATAATTGTTATGATAGTTCAAGCATGGGGTGCTGTGGAAAGCAAGGGTAACTCACATAGTTTGGGGGTGGAGGTGAAGAGGTTAAGGAAGACTTCTGAGAAATGTTGATTCAGCCAAAATCCAGAGGATGGTAATAGTTACCCAAGCAAAGAGAGAGAAAAAAGTGTTCTAGGAGGGAGAACAGAACACGTGAAAATCAGAGGTCAGAGAAAGCAAGAGAATAAGGTGGCTCCACTATATTTAATCTAGTTCAAGATATCATGGATTTTAAGATACACCATCATTTTTTATACCCATAAGAATGAAAAAACATTGCCAGTTAAACTATGGCACAAGATTTTCTTATCACTTAGGGTTTTAATACTTTCTGAAAGAGCATTTTTTATCCTCAACTGGATATGTATTTTATTATACATCACTCTATCAAATATAACAAAATAAATACAAAATATGGCAAAATAAAACTATATATGAAATAATTTTCTTTCAGTATTCCTGAAACTTCACTTTTAGAATCAGATTCTTCTGAAAGACTTGATTCAGAGGCATGGACGTCACGCAATATGGGCAAGAGCATTGCAGAGGCAGCATTTCTTAACAGAATTTATGGAAGATCTGAAAACCATCAGGACTGGGCTTTTAAGCTGGGTTTATGAGTATGTGGCATGAACCTATTTTTGATTCCCAGTTGTGCGGTGTTGCTAAACACCTCTGCTTCGCTGCCCACCACCACCTCCCCATTGGGTTCCTAGGGGTTAAAAGGATTGTCCAGTGTTGTTTGAGATTTTCTTCCAAGCAAACATTCATTCTGACAGTTTTGAAGCTGGTGCTTTTTATGTTTGTGCATGCAAAGGCACAACAATTAGTTAAATCTCTTGTTTGTTCTACAGTGATTTCCAGGTAATCTCAATCTCAGCAGTATTAGGATGTGTCAACATTGTGCATCTTCAAGGATAATGGAATATGGCTGAAGTAGAGAGGGTGTGTGTGTGTGTCTGTGTGTGCGCACACTCACGAGTGTGTGTTGTTGCAGTGGGCGGGGTGAGGTGAATAATCTGTAGCTTATCATCAGCTCAAACATCTGAAGGCATTTTGACTTATCCACAAAGTGTTTGTTAAGCTAACAAGGATGCTAATCAGAGGAATGATAACCCTTGCTGCTGAGTGGAGAATAGATAGAATAGGAGCAAGATAAAATTTAGAGGATTCAGAGAAGAAGCAGGTTTTAGAGGATTCCTGCTTTGTGGGTTATTATTATAAAAAGGAGACAGAATGTCGATCATTTAAGGAGCTCTTAGTGGGGGCTTTAGCCATAAAGATTGCTTCTCTAGGGTAGCCGGCTCCCCGCCCAATTCCTGGAACATGTGGTGTCTCAGGCAGAGGATTAAACACAGAAAAACTGCTAGTTTTTCACCTTGAATGAATATCCCAGATAACTGAAACTTATCTCTTTAAAAACTAAATTCTCTTTCTAATGAAAATCTCTTTCAGTTCAAATTTACATGGCTTCTTACGTTGGGGGCTACTAAATATATCTATTTTTAAACTGAGGGCTCTATTTAAGAATATTAATATTTTGATTTGCATTTCTCTGATGGCCAGTGATGATGAGCATTTTTTCATGTGTTTTTTGGCTGCATAAATGTCTTCTTTTCAGAAGTGTCTGTTAAAGACTTGGAACCAACCCAAATGTCCAACAATGATAGACTGGATTAAGAAAATGTGGCACATATACACCATGGAATACTAGGCAGCCATAAAAAATGATGAGTTCATATCCTTTGTAGGGACATGGACGAAGCTGGAAACCATCATTCCCAGCAAACTATCGCAAGGGCAAAAAACCAAACACCGCATGTTCTCACTCATAGGTGGGAATTGAACAATGAGAACACATGGACACAGGAAGGGGAACTTCACACACCAGGGACTGTTGTGGGGTGGGAGGAGGGGCAGGGATAGCATTAGGAGATATACCTAATGTTAAATGACGAGTTAATGGGTGCAGTAAACCAACACGGCACATGTATACATATGTAACAAACCTGCACGTTGTGCACATGTATCCTAAAACTTAAAGTGTAATTAAAAAAAGAATAGTAATATTAACTAAAGTACTTGGTGGCAGTGCAGTGCATTTCAGAAGACTGTTATTGGGTTGTCAAAACAATTTGCCCCTGTATTTTAAAAGTAATTAATACCTAATACTTGTTTCTCATTCTGTGGTTTTCAAAAAATGTTTGTATTCATGATTGCATTTGATCCTCACAGCATCCTCCTGTGTCATGTCAGGTCCTCCTGGAAGCAGATGCTAAGATAAAATGAAAAGTGCAAGAGAGTTTTTGTGGGAAATACCTGTGAAAGACAAGGGAGAAGATATATAAATAAGCATTATTATATATAAATATATATAAAATGCTCAACATCTCTAATCATCAGAGAAATGCAAATGAAAACCACAATGAGATATTACCTCAAACTTCTTAGATTGGTTATTCTCAAAAAGATGATGAAAGGTACGGGGTCCAATTTCATTCTTCTGCATATGGCTAGCTAGTTATCCCAGCACCATTTATTGAATAGGGAGTCCTTTCCCCTTTGCTTATTTCATTATATAAAAATTAACCTAAGATGGATTAAAGATTTAAGCAGAAGACCTCATACTATGAAAATCCTAGAAGAAAACCTGGGAAAGACCATTCTGGACATCAGCCTTAGCAAAGAATTTATGGCTAAGTTCTCAAAAGAAATTGCAACAAAACCAAAAATTAACAAATGGGACCTAACTAAATGAAAGACCTTCTGCACAGCAAAAGAAACTAGCAGCAGAGTAAATAGACATCCTACAGAATGGGAGAAAATATTTTACAAACTATGCATCTGACAAGGGTCTAATATCCAGAATCTATAAGGAACTTAAAAAATTCAACAAGTAAAAAACAAATAACCCTATTAAAAAGGGGGCAAAGGACATGAACAGACACTTCTCAAAAGAAGACATACAAGTGGCAAGGAAACATATGAAAAAAGTTTAACATGACCAGTTATTGGAGAAACACAAATCAAAACCACAATGAAGTACCATCTCACTCCAGTAGGAATTGCTGTTATTGAAAAGTCAAAAAACAACAGATACTGGTGAGGCTGTGGAGAAAAGAGAATGCTTATATGCTGTTGGTGGGAATGTAAGTTAGTTCAGGCACTGTGAAAAGCAGTTCGAGATTTCTTAAAGAACTTGAAATACAACTACCATTCAACCCAGCAATTCCATTACTGCATATATACCCAAAGGATAATAAATTGTCCTACCATAAAACCCCACATACACTCATATGTTCATCACAGCACTATTTACTATAGCCAAGACATAGAATTGACCTAGGTGACTATGGATGGAGGATTAAAGAAAATACCACAAAATACCATGCAGCCATGAAAAAGAACAAAATTACACCCTTTGTAGCAACATAGATGCAGCTGGAGGCCATTATTCTAAGTGAATTAATACAGGAACAGAAAACCAAATACTGCATGTTCTCATTTATAAGCAGGAGCTAAATACTGGATGCACATGGACAGAAAGAAACAACACTAGGAACCACTAGAGGGGGGAAGTAAGGAAGGGGAGGAAGGGCTGATTACCTATTGGGTGCTATGCTGACTAGCTGGGTGACAGGACCATTTGTACCACAAACCTCAGCACCATGCAGTATACCCATGTAATAAACCTACGCATGTATCCCTTGAATCTAAAATAACAATTGAGTGTTGGCAAGAGTGTGAAGGAAAGGGAATCCTTGGACACTGTTGGTATTGTAAATTGGTATGGCCATTGTGGAAAACAGTGTGGAAGTTCATCAGAAAACTAAAAATACAACTACCATATGACCCAACAATCCCACTTCTGGGTGTATACCCAAAGGAATTGAAATCAGTATGTCAAAAATATGTCTATACTCCCATATTCATAGTAGTATTAGTCACAATTGCCAAGATATGGGATGAACCTAAGTGTCTATCAAGGGAGGGATAGATTTTTTTTTAACTATGGCATATTTACACAATGAAATACTATTCAGTCATGCAAAAAACAGGAAATTCTGTCATTTGTAACAGCAAAGATGAACCTAGAGAGGATGATATGTTAAGTGAAATAAACCAGGCACAGAGAGACAGATGCTATATGGTCTCATTCATTTAAACTCATAGCACTAGAGAGTAGAATGGTGGTTACCAGAAGCTGGGGTGGGAGCTGAGGTAGTGGTGGGGTTGGATGGGAAAAGTATTATAGTAATACTAAAATTAAAAAACTGTGGTAATACAAATTAATTCTAATAAACTTCATTACTAGAGTAAAGTTGGTCATGGGTACAAAATTTAAGTTAGGAGGAATAAGTTCTGGTGTTCTATTGCACAGTATAGTGACTATAGTTAATAGCAATTTATTGTATATTTCGAAATAGCTATTAGAGAGGATTTCAAATGTTCTCACCACTAAAAATTATAAATATTTGAGGTGATGGATTTGCTAATTAGTCTGATTGGATCATTCCACAGTGTATACATGTATCAAAACATCACATTATACCCCAAAAATATATAATTTTTATTTTATTTTATTTTATTATTCTATTTTAGGTTTTAGGGTACGTGTGCACAATGTGCAGGTTTGTTACATATGTATCCATGTGCCGTGTTGGTTTGCTGCACCCATTAACTCGTCATTTAGCATTAGGTATATCTCCTAATGCTGTCCCTCCACCCTCCCCCCAACCCACAACAGTCCCCAGAGTGTAATGTTCCCCTTCCTGTGTCCATGAGTTCTCATTGTTCAATTCCCACCTATGAGTGAGAACATGCGGTGTTTGGTTTTTTGTCCTTGCGATAGTTTACTGAGAATGATGTTTTCCAGTTTCATCCATGTCCCTACAAAGGATATGAACTCATCATTTTTTATGGCTGCATAGTATTCCATGGTGTGTATGTACCACATTTTCTTAATCCAGTCTATCGTTGTTGGACATTTGGGTTGGTTCCAAGTCTTTGCTATTGTGAATAGTGCTGCAATAAACATACGTGTGCATTTGTTTTTATAGCAGCATGATTTATAGTCCTTTGGGTATATACCCAATAATGGGATGGCTGGGTCAAATGGTATTTCTAGTTCTAGATACCTGAGGAATCGCCACACTGACTTCCACAATGGTTGAACTAGTTTACAGTCCCACCAACAGTGTAAAAGTGTTCCTATTTCTCCACATCCTCTCCAGCACCTGTTGTTTCCTGACTTTTTAATGATCGCCATTCTAACTGGTGGGAGATGGTATCTCATTGTGGTTTGGATTTGCATTTTTCTGATAGCCAGTGATGATGAGCATTTTTTCATGTGTTTTTTGGCTGCATAAATGTCTTCTTTTGAGAAGTGTCTGTTCATGTCCTTTGCCCACTTTTTGATGGGGTTGTTTGATTTTTTCTTGTAAATTTGTTTGAGTTCATTGTAGATTCTGGAGATTAGCCCTTTGTCAGATGAGTAGGTTGCAAAAATTTTCTCCCATTCTGTAGGTTGCCTGTTCACTCTGATGGTAGTTTCTTTTGCTGTGCAGAAGCTCTTTAGTTTAATTAGATCCCATTTGTCAATTTTGGCTTTTGTTGCCATTGCTTTTGGTGTTTTAGACATGAAGTCCTTGCCCACACCTATGTCCTGAATGGTATTGCCTAGGCTTTCTTCTAGGGTTTTTATGGTTTTAGGTCTAACATGTAAGTCTTTAATCCATCTTGAATTAATTTTTGTATAAGGTGTAAGGAAGGGATCCAGTTTCAGCTTTCTACATATGGCTAGCCAGTTTTCCCAGCACCATTTATTAAATAGGGAATCCTTTCCTCATTGCTTGTTTTTGTCAGGTTTGTCAAAGATCAGATAGTTGTAGATATGCGGCATTATTTCTGAGGGCTCTGTTCTGTTCCATTGATCAATGTCTCTGTTTTGGTACCAGTACCATGCTGTTTTGGTTACTATAGCCTTGTAGTATAGTTTGAAGTCAGTTAGCTTGATGCCTCCAGCTTTGTTCTTTTGACTTAGGATTGACTTGGTGATGCGGGCTCTTTTTTGGTTCCATATGAATTTTAAAGTAATTTTTTCCAATTCTGTGAAGAAAGTCATTGGTAGCTTGATGGGGATGGCATTGAATCTATAAATTACCTTGGGCAGTATGGCCATTTTCACGATATTGATTCTTCCAACCCATGGGCATGGAATGTTCTTCGATTTGTTTGTATCCTCTTTCATTTCATTGAGCAGTGGTTTGTAGTTCTTGAAAAGGTCCTTCACATCCCTTGTAAGTTGGATTCCTAGGTATTTTATTCTCTTTGAAGCAATTGTGAATGGGAGTTCACTCATGATTTGGCTCTCTGTTTGTCTGTTATTGGTATACAAGAATGAATGCTTGTGATTTTTGTACATTGATTTTGTATCCTGAGACTTTGCTGAAGTTGCTAATCAGCTTGAGGAGATTTTGGGCTGAGACAATGGGGTTTTCTAGATATACAATCATGTCATCTGCAAACAGGGACAATTTGACTTCCTCTTTTCCTAATTGAATACCCTTTATTTCCTTCTCCTGCCTGATTGCTCTGGCCAGAACTTCCAGCACTATGTTGAATAGGAGTGGTGAGTGAGGGCATCCCTGTCTTGTGCCAGTTTCCAAAGGGAATGCTTCCAGTTTTTGCCCATTCAGTATGATATTGGCTGTGGGTTTGTCATAGATAGCTCTTATTATTTCGAGATACATCCCATCAATACCTAATTTATTGAGAGTTTTTAGCATGAAGGGTTGTTGAATTTTGTCAAAGGCCTTTTCTGCATCTATTGAGATAATCATGTGGTTTTTGTCTTTGGTTCTGTTTATATGCTGGATTACATTTATTGATTTGCGTATGTTGAACCAGCCTTGCATCCCAGGGATGAAGCCCACTTGATCATGGTGTATAAGCTTTTTGATGTGCTGCTGGATTCGGTTTGCCAGTATTTTATTGAGGATTTTTGCATTAATGTTCATCAAGGATATTGGTTTGAAATTCTCTTTTTTGGTTATGTCTCTGCCAGGCTTTGGTGTCAGGACGATGCTGGCCTCATAAAATGTGTTAGGGAGGATTCCCTCTTTTTCTATCAATTGGAATAGTTTCAGAAGGAATGGTACCAGCTCCTCCTTGTACCTCTGGTAGAATTAGGCTGTGAATCCATCAGGTCCTGGACTCTTTTTGGTTGCTAAGCTATTGATTATTGCCACAATTTCAGAGCCTGTTATTAGTCTATTCAGAGATTCAACTTCTTCCTGGTTTAGTCTTGGGAGGGTGTATTTGTCGAGGAATTTATCCATTTCTTCTAGATTTTCTAGTTTATTTGCGTAGAGGTGTTTGTAGTAGTCTCTGATGGTAGATTGTATTTCTGTGGGATCGGTGGTGATATCCCCTTTTTCATTTTTTATTGCATCTATTTGATTCTTCTCTCTTTTCTTCTTTATTAGTCTTGCTAGCGGTCTATCAATTTTGTTAATCTTTTCAAAAAACCAGCTCCTGGATTCATTAATTTTTTGAAGGGTTTTTTGTGTCTCTATTTCCTTCAGTTCTGCTCTGATTTTAGTTATTTCTAGCCTTCTGCTAGCTTTTGAATGTGTTTGCTCTTGCTTTTCTAGTTCTTTTAATTGTGATGTTAGGGTGTCAATTTTGGATCTTTCCTGCTTTCTCTTGTGGGCATTTAGTGCTATAAATTTCCCTCTACACACTGCTTTGAATGTGTCCTAGAGATTCTGGTATGTTGTGTCTTTGTTCTCGTTGGTTTCAAAGAACATCTTTATTTCTGCCTTCATTTCATTATGTACCCAATAGTCATTCAGGAGTAGGTTGTTCAGTTTCCACATAGTTGAGTGGTTTTGAGTGAGTTTCTTAATCCTGAGTTCTAGTTTGATTGCACTGTGGTCTGAGAGACAGTTTCTTATAATTTCTGTTCTTTTACATTTGCTGAGGAGAGCTTTACTTCCAACTATGTGGTCAATTTTGGAATAGGTGTGGTGTGGTGCTGAAAAAAATGTATATTCTGTTGATTTGGGGTGGAGAGTTCTGTAGATGTCTATTAGGTCCACTTTATGTAGAGCTGAGTTCAATTCCTGGATATCCTTGTTAACTTTCTGTCTCGTTAATCTGTCTAATGTTGACAGTGGGGTGTTAAAATCTCCCATTATTATTGTGTGGGAGTTTAAGTCCCTTTGTAGGTCACTGAGGACTTGCTTTATGAATCTGGGTGCTCCTGTGTTGGGTGCATATATATTTAGGATAGTTAGCTCTTCTTATTGAATTGATCCCTTTACCATTATGTAATGGCCTTCTTTGTCTCTTTTGATCTTTGTTGGTTTAAAGTCTATTTTATCAGAGACTAGGATTGCAACCCCTGCCTTTTTTTGTTTTCCATTTGCTTGATAGATCTTCCTCCATCCCTTTATTTTGAGCCTATGTGTGTCTCTGCACGTGAGATGCATTTCCTGAATACAGCACACTGATGGGTCTTGACTCCTTATCCAGTTTGCCAGTCTGTGTCTTTTAATTGGAGCATTTAGCCCATTTACATTTAAAGTTAATATTGTTATGTGTGAATGTGATCCTGTCATTATGATGTTAGTTGGTTATTTTGCTCATTAGTCGATGCAGTTTCTTCCTAGCCTCGATGGTCTTTACAATTTGGCATGTTTTTGCAGTGGCTGGTACCAGTTGTTCCTTTCCATGTTTAGTGCTTCCTTCAGGAGCTCTTTTAGGGCAGGCCTGGTGAGGACAAAATCACTCAGCGTTTGCTTGTCTGTAAAGTATTTTATTTCTCCTTCACTTGTGAAGCTTAGTTTGGCTGGATATGAAATTCTGGGTTGAAAATTCTTTTCTTTAAGAATGTTGAATATCGGCCCCCACTCTCTTCTGGCTTGTAGAGTTTCTGCTGAGAAATCAGCTGTTAGTCTGATGGGCTTCCCTTTGTGGGTAACCCAACCTTTCTCTCTGGCTGCCCTTAACATTTTTTCCTTCATTTCAACTTTGGTGAATCTGACAATTATGTGTCTTGGAGTTGCTCTTCTCTTCTCGAGGAGTATCTTTGTGGCGTTCTCCGTATTTCCTGAATCTGAATGTTGGCCTGCCTTGCTAGATTGGGGAAGTTCTCCTGGATAATATCTTGCAGAGTGTTTTCCAACTTGGTTCCATTCTCCCCGTCATTTTCAGGTACACCAATCAGACGTAGGTTTGGTCTTTTCACATAGTCCCAAATTTCTTGGAGGCTTTGTTCCTTTCTTTTTATTCTTTTTTCTCTAAACTTCCCTTCTCGCTTCATTTCATTTATTTCATCTTCCATCCCTGATACCCTTTCTTCCAGTTGATCGCATCGGGTCCTGAGGCTTCTGCAATCTTCACGTAGTTCTCAAAACTTGGCTTTCAGCTCCATCAGCTCCTTTAAGCCCTTCTCTCCATTGGTTATTCTAGTTATCCATTCGTCTAATTTTTTTTCAAAGTTTTTAACTTCTTTGCTATTGTTTTGAATTTCCTCCCATAGCTCGGAGTAGTTTGATCATCTGAAGCCTTCTTCTCTCAACTCGTCAAAGTCATTCTCCATCCAGCTTTGTTCCATTGCTGGTGAGGAACTGCGTTCCTTTGGAGGAGGAGAGGTGCTCTGCTTTTTAGAGTTTCCAGTTTTTCTGCTCAGTTTTTTTCCCCATCTTTGTGGTTTTATCTACTTTTGGTCTTTGATGATGGTGATGTACAGATGGGTTTTTGGTGTGGATGTCCTTTCTGTTTGTTAGTTTTCCTTCTACCAGACAGGACCATCAGCTGCAAGTCTGTTGGAGTTTACTAGAGGTCCACCCCAGACCCTGTTTGGCTGTGTCAGCAGCAGTGGTTGCAGAACAGTGGATTTTCGTGAGACCACAAATTCAGCTTTCTGATAGTTCCTCTGGAAGTTTTGTCTCAGAGGAGTACCTGGCCGAGTGAGATGTCAGTCTGTCCCTACTGGGGGGTGCCTCCCAGTTAGGCTGCTCGGGGGTCAGGGACCCACTTTAGGAGGTAGTCTGTCTGTTCTCAGATCTCCAGCTGCATGCTGGGAGAACCACTACTCTCTTCAAAACTGTCAGACAGGGACATTTAAGTCTGCAGAGGTTCCTGCTGAATTTTTGTTTGTCTGTGCCCTGCCCCCAGAGGTGGAGCCTACAGAGGCAGGCAGGCCTCCTTGAGTTGTGGTGGGCTCCACCCAGTTTGAGCTTCCTGGCTGCTTTGTTTACCTAAGCAAGCCTGGGCCATGGCGGGCGCCCCTCCCCCAGCCTGGCTGCCACCTTGCAGTTTGATCTCAGACTGCTGTGCTAGCAATCAGCGAGACTCCGTGGGCATAGGACCCTTCGAGCCAGGTGCGGGACACAATCTCCTGGTGTGCCGTTTTCCAAGCCCGTTGGAAAAGCGCAGTATTAGGGTGGGACTGACCCGATTTTCCAGGTGCCGTCTGTTACCCCTTTCTTTGACTAGGAAAGGGAATTCCCTGACTCCTTGCGCCTCCCGAGTGAGGCAATGCCTCGCCCTGCTTCGGCTCGTGCACATGCGCTGCACCGACTGTCCTGCACCCACTGTTTGGCACTCCCTAGTGAGATGAACCTGGTACCTCAAACGGAAATGCAGAAATCACCCATCTTCTGTGCCGCTCACGCTGGGAGCAGTAGACCGGAGCTGTTCCTATTCGGCCATCTTGGCTCCACCCCCCAAATATATAATTATTATATGTAACTTTAAAATAGAATAAAAAATGAAAAAGATAAAGGGAAGAGGGAACAGGAACTTAAAAGGGATGGCTTTCAAGTGCAATGCAGGTTTCACATTCATGGAAGGACAAGAAGAGGGAGAACTGGGTAGAAAAAGCCTTAGATTGCAGTGTAGTTCCAAGTCTCTACTAGGTTGATGGGGAGCTTCTGAATGAAGAAGGCTTGCTAGAGGAACTCTGTGACAAGCAGAAACAGTTTGATTCTTGTTCTACTGCCATACTTAGTCACTGGGGAAAAGCAAACTGGGGACAATGTAGTCCTAGCATGAATGCTGTAGCAGATCCCCAAAATGCGGCAGCTGGAAGCTCTTGGCTAGCTATCCTCCTCTGGCAAGTTTTTTTTTTTCTCTCTCTCTTTTTTTTTTCTTTTTGAGACAGGGTCTCACTCTGTCACCCAGGCTGGAGTGCAGTGGTGTGATCACAGCTTACTGCAGCCTTGACCTCCCAGGCTCAGGTGATCTTCCTGCCTCAGATTCCCAAGTAGCTGGGACTACAGGTGCACATCACCACACCCAGCTAATTTTTGTATTTTTGATAGAGATGAGGTTTCACCATGTTGCTCAGGCTGGTCTCTAAATCTTGGGCTCAAGTGATTCACCACATCCCAAAGTGCTGGGATTACAGGCATAAGCCACTGCACCAGGCCCGTTTTTCTTCTTTAAGGGAGATCTTAGCAGCAATCCAATCCTTCATGGCTGCCGCACTCTGTGAACTAGGCAGAGCAAGAACTATGAACTCTACCTTTTAAGAAGTTTCAGATAGTTAAAAATAATCAGTGTGATAATGGCAGATTCCTAAAGTTCACAGTTGTCTTACCAGGTAGGTTTTTACAAGTATTTTTGTAAATCCAATTGTGATGGTTAGATAGTCTTCAAAGATGGCCACCATCTATTACTTCCTTTCTGCATCCAAAAGTGGAATCTATGGCTTCTCCCCTTGAATCTGGGCTGGCCCTATACCTTGCTTTGACCAACAGAAGGCAGCCAAAGTGTTTGATGGCTACAGGCTTTAAGAGGAAAGACAGCTTCCTCTCTCCCCTCTTAGAAGCCAGCTATCATGTGAATAGTCTGACTAGAGCTTCATCCAATTATGAAAAAACATCAGACATAACCAAACTTAGAGATATTCTATAAAGTAATTGGCTAGTACTTGTCAGTGTGTCGAGACCATGAAAGACAAAGTTGATGAACTGCAACAAATTGGAGGAGAATAAGGAGAAATAACAACTATGTACAAATGTGGGATGATAAACAGGATCTTGGGATAGAAAAAGATCATTAATAGATCAACTGGTGCAATTTAGTACAACCTATAGTTTAGTTAGTATTAAATGTACCATGTTAATTTCTTAGCTGTCATGATGTTTTAAGGAGTCTAAGGTGTTAACATTAGGGAAACCTGGGTGATGAGTATACAGGAATTCTACTCTTTTTATAATTCTTATGTTGGTCTAAAATTAGTTCACCATAAAAAGTTAAAAAAAAGGAAGTGTCTGATCACCCTGACGTCTCTGTGTTGAAAGAAAGCCAAAATTAGCCTTAAAGAGAGGCCACATGGAGGAGCACTGAGGTGCCACACATGTGAGTATAACCTTTCTGGATCAGCCAGCCTGATTTGGCTGTCTGGATATAGTCAGTGAGTGACTCCAATCTATGCCACGTGGGGCAGAAGAGCTTCTCAGCTGAGCCTTCCCTGAATTCCTGACCCAGAATCATGAGGAATTGTGCCATGGTTGTCTTAAGCCACCAAGTTTCAGGGTGATTGTAATGCAGCAGTAGGTTCCTGGAGCATCTGTAGAAGAGGCAGCAGCTCAGATAATCCCGCAGAGTTTATCCTGGGTTGGAGAGAAACAGGGGAGTCCTGTTAGAAAACAGGACTGATCCCATGATTGAGAAGTTGGTAGCTTTTTCTGCGATGTTATTGAAAGGGTCATCAGGTATTTGCTTACCAAACAACATTTTCACTTATCTATCTCAAACCTGAAATTCCATCCTTTAGGTAATCCATTAATTTAAGGCAAGCACCATAGAGGGTATCTAGTGTAATAGTAATATTGGGAGATCCACCACAAAAGAAAAATCTTCGTTTAATGTTTGAGAAAGAATCAGACAGTTTACTTCTTGAAGATTACCTATAACATTAGCAGATGAAAGACTTGAGAAATCCTGCAGTGAAAAAAAAATCTGAAGAACTTTATTTACCTAGCATTTATTCCCCAAATTTATTACCATGGAATGTTTTTAACTTTTTTTTATTTTTGAGACACGTCTTACTCTGTCTCCCAGGAGGGAGTGCAGTGATGCAATCTCAGCTCTCTGCAGCCTTGACCTCCCAGCCTCAGGTGATCCTCCCACCTCAGCCTCCTAAGTAGTTGGGACCACAGGTGTGCACCACCATGCCTGGCTGATTTTTGTTTTTTGTAGAGCTGAGGTCTCCCTGTGCTGCCCAGGCTGGTCTCGAACTCCTGGGCTCAAGTGATCCTCCCACCTTGGCCTCCCAAAGTGCTGGGATTACAGGAGTGAGCCACTGTGCCTGGCCACCACAGAATCTTAAGTGTGTGTATAAAAACATTTTTCCATGGAAGATACTTTAGAAAATGCCATATGAAAGCATCTTGAGCTACAGGGGGCTTCAAGTAACAAAAGTGAATCCTCTTTCCTTAGGAGAGATAAAAGTGAGGCTGAATATCAAGATTAATAAGAAGGTCTCCCACATTAGAAGATAGTTTGGACTTGCTAGCCTCTATATATTCTTTACCACTTAAAAAGTCTGTCAGTCAATAGAAGGGTATATTAGCCAAGATTCTTAGTGGTGAATAACAGAATCCACTCTAGAACAGGGATTTATGACAGTACATTACTTAGTTAATTTAATTTATTTATTTTTAATTTTATTATTATAATTATTTATTTGAGATGGAGTCTTACCCCATCACCCAGGCTGGAGTGCAGTGACGCAATCTCGGCTCACTGCAACCTCTGCCTCCCGGGTTGAAGCAATTCTTGTGCCTCAGCCTCCCGAGTACCTGGGATTACAGGTGTGCACCACATCACCCGACTAATTTTTGTATTTTTGGTAGAGATGGGTTTCGCCATGTTGGCCAGACTGGTCTCAAATTCTTGGCCTCAAGTGATCTGCCCTCCTTGGCCTCCCAAAGTTCTGGGATTACAGGAGTGAGCCACTGCGCCCGCAGTTTATTTAGTTTAAATGAGGGCCAGGGAACCTGTTTTGATACCACAATATAGAACAACACAGGAAGGAGAAACCCTCAACTGCATTATGAAATCCCACCACCAAGGATGTCCACCTGTTATTACCTGTGATGCCGGAACCTTAATAATAGCTATGCAGAAGAAGCCCAGAAGATCTCACAGACTATAAGTCATATGAGTATCCTAGCAGCAAAGGCCTGTGGGAAAAGTAGTTTCCCCTCTTTTCTGGGAGCGAATGTATAGGAACACACATTAGAAGGGCTTTTAATATTTGTTGGGTAATCTAATTTGCAGCATTGGCCACAGAGTGCTACATTTACCCGTTCTTCATTTGACACATGCAAACATGAGATTGGTTTCATACCATGATTGTCGTTCCCCACCCCCTCTTCTATGTAGGCCTTAAAAGTAATTATTATTTTATTTTTTTATTTATTTTGAGACAGGGCCTTGCTCTGTCACCAGACTGGAGTACAGTGGTGCAATCTTGGCTCACTGCAAACTCTGCCTCCTGGTCTCAAACGATTCTCCTGCCTCAGCCACCTGAGTAGCTGGGACTACAGGCATACACCACCATACTCAGCTAATTTTTGTATTTTTAGTAGAGATTGGGTTTCACCATGTTGGGCAGGATGGTCTCGATCTCTTGACCTCATGATCCGCCCGCCTCGGCCCCCCAAAGTGCTGGGATTTCAGGCGTGAACCACTGTGCCCAACCAAAAGTAATTATTAAAACACTAAACATCATAGCAATAATAAAATCCTGAACTGTGACAATAATAACCATCACCATAAAACCCAGTACTAAAATAATACATGCAATATATTATTAATATTAAGCCAAGTGTTACAGTAATACTAAAATTCAAAACTAGGGTAATAAAAATTAATGCTAATAAAATTCATTACTAAAGTAAAATTCATTTTTGTAATGGCAATACAACTTAATACTCTAATTAGACTGAATAACATAGTATAAACCTTAGTATTTGAATTTAGTTTCTTTCCTCTTCATGGTTAAGAACTTAGGTTCTGGAATCAGAGTTCCTGGCTCTATCCTGACTTTCTAAGGGACATTAGATTAGTTAGGTAAGCAATTTAGTTCTCCATTTCACATTGTAGACTGGAGATAATAGTTGTGTCTTCCTCATAGGGCTGCTGCAAGAATTAAATAAGAAAATACTTACTAAAAAAGTATCTTGCACATTGTAAGTATCTGTCTTAGTCCATTTTGGGCTACTATCACAGAATACCTGACACTGGGTAATTTGTAAAGAACAGAAATTTATCTCTTATAGTTCTGGAGGTTGGGAAGTCCAAGATCAAGGCACAAGTAGGTTCATTCTCAGGTTCTAAGATGGTGCCTTGTTGCTGCATCCTCTGGAGAGGAGGAACCTCACGTGGCAGAAGAACAGAAGAGAGAGGATCCACTTCTGCAACGTTTTTACAGTGGCATTAATCCATTAATGAGACAGAAGCTCTCATGACCTAAACATTTTCCAAAAAGCCTCACCTCTCAACACTATTGCATTGAAGATTCAGTTTCCAACACATGAATTTTGGGGGACTCACTTAGATTATAGCATCACTCAATAAATGTTAGCTTATGGCTGGCATTCTCTGCTTCTGTGAGACAGGAAGCCTGCCTTTGTAATTCAGCCTTCTGTGACACCCTGATATATCCCTATTGAGTCATTTCCCACTGTCATACCTACCTGTACTAAGAGGGATATGCCATTCATTTCTATTTTTAGATTTATCCCTACTTAACAAACACGGAGTTTGGTACCTGCATTCTGTCAGCATCATGAGGACCTTTCTGGATCTCCATCTGTAGGGCCTAGCCTTTCTTTGAGCTTAGGGGTCTGCCTATCCTTTTAACTATCCAAGACATGGGCTTTGGAGCCAGTCAAGTTGGACTCAAATACTGTCTTCATCATTGATTAGCTGATCTTAGGCAAATTATTTTATCTCTCTAAACCTTGGGTTCACATGTAAAATGGAGTTCATGACACTTTTCTCAAACTGTTGCTATGAAAAGCAATGAAGTGATGCTAGATGGCGTCTGGCGTAGTTCTTAGCATGTAGCAGGTGTTTGCAATGAATATTCCACTCCCTCCCTTGTCCCCTCTCCTGTCTGCTCTCTGCTCTGTTTTTACAGTGCCATTATCCCTTTTTCTAATAATGTTCCTGTGGTGGAAGAGGGTGGAGGCTGAACCTTGAGTTTGTTCTGACCTCAAAAAACCCCTAGATGTTGTGATTTTTGTTCTAGGTCAAGGAAAATAAATCAGCTTGTTCCCGTGTGTGTGTGTTTTTTTCCCCTAGAAGTGAGACTCAGCTAAAGTTCTGGGAACAGAGAGTCCAGGTTAGCTGTGTTCTGCTTCAGAGGTTTTTCTGTGTCTCTCCATCGAGCAGGTTAGTCCTGGGTGTCTTGCTTAGGCAGATACTTTACTTTTTATTCAATAGGTTAATAGCTACATTTTCTTCAGGGCCTTGAAAGAGTTTGTACAGCTTCTGAGACTCTACATTGAATCAGTATGATCATATAATCTTAATATAATTATTAGCACAGTGTTGGAATTTAGTATTTTGGTTATAGGGCAGAGAGCTCAAGAGGTCACATTTTGGTGTCAGGTAGACCTAGGTTTAAATTACAGGCTGTGTACCTTGAGAAAATTATACCAGAGCTTCTTGGTGTGCCTTGAAACAATTCACTAGTGTCGTCAACTGTTGGGTGGCTAGACAGGGCCTGAGGTGGCCAGTGCCCCAACAGATGGTTTCTTATGCCTGCCAGGACCTACAATGTGCTGTAGAAATGTTATTCTTTTCGATTTGTGCCTTGACATGACAAGCCTTGTGTTTCTCATCTGTAAAATGATTATAACAATAGTATTTACCTTAAAATAATTAATATATCCAAAGTGTTTAGAATAGGACTTACCACATAGTAATATATGTAAGTAATTATTGTTATCAGCTATAATTGTTTTCCAAATATTATCTATAAAAGGGCGATGGACAAATATTTATACTTTGGATAATAATCTAATACTACATTACTTTGTTCTTCAAATGATTTTAGCTTTGGCCATCAGGTGCTCTTTCAGGTTGACTCCTATATACTTTTATCATCCTTTTGCTTTTTGAATACTTTCTTACTTTCTAGCATTGAAAGATGCTTCAGGCTCACTTTGTATTTTCCACGCCCCAGCTCTGGAATCAGCCATTTCTCCAAGGATCCCTGGTTCCTTTTATTGAAAAATAGTATTAGACATCAAGATCTGGGTCCTAGGTGAGCCACTAGATTTTGATCCAAATACTTTTGCTATTATGTTGGTGTCTGTGAAATGACACATTCAGATGAGTTGGTCAGGGAGGCACTGCAGGGCAGGGTATAGGATAGTTATATCAAGCCAGGGTCACGGAATGAGAGTGTTTACTGGAGCTTGAGTATACCCAGAAGGGAACGTTGCTGAGGAGAGTCTGTGGAAGAAATCAAGGATGTTTTTATAGACAGTGTGAGTCACAATGATTCTGCAGTGGTGATTACATTCTAATGATCCCTGACTTCTTCAGAATTGTTTCGATGTTTTCTTTTCATTCCAATTATCTATTGCTGTGTAACAAATTACTCCAGAACTTACTGGCTTAATACAACAATTGTTTTATCATCTCTCTTGGTTTCTGTGGGTTAGTGATTTGGGGAAAGGCTCTGCTGGATAGTTTTGGAGTCTTTAATGAAGTTTCAGTGAGCTGGTGGCTACAGCTGTAACAGTAGAGATATGGAGCAGCTGGGGACAACTAGATCTCTCACTTATATCTCTTCTTCAGATAGTCTCAGGGCTTCTCCATGTCGTCTCCTCATGTAAACTAGCTTGCTTACCCACAGCATGGCAGCCTCAGAGCAGTTGGAGTGCTCACATGGGAACCAAAGACCCCAGTGCAGGTGTTCCATGGGACCCTCACCCTTTCTCACCTCACTTTAGAATTTACTTTCACTGCAATCTATTTGTAATAAGTGAGTCACAGACTGCTCAGATTCAAGGGGAGGGAATACAGACCCATCTCTCGATGGGCAGAATGCCAAAGTTGCATTTTAACAAGAGTCTCTGGGATGAGAGTCATTGTTCTGAGCATCTTTGGGGGAAACAAATCCTCCACACATTCACATATGCTCCCAAGATTTCTAGCATTTGAAAATATGGCATACATTCATAAAAGCTGAAAGCTGCTGCCCTAAATTGGAAGGGTCTTTATCTGGTGTCTTTCTGTACATTTCTTCCTTTATTTCTCACTGTCATGACTTCTTAGAATTTCTTTCTTACCCACTATCACTCATCTACTTTCCCATGTCATGTTTTCTGATTCTCTCTTGAGGGACATAAAGATTTTCTTTAAGTGGGCTGTTTGCTCTTAGTGTGGCTGAAAGAAGACATGTCTAATAAAGAAAACACATAAACAGAGAGAGATGACACAAATGAGTAATGGAAAACAGAAGGAAAAATGAACAACGATGGGGAAAACAGAGTCAGTGGCACTGAATAATATGTAAGAGCACAGACAGAAGGGACTGAAAAATGTTTAAGAGTGAAAGTAAGGAAATATTAAACAAAGGAAAAAACTGCACCAGTGCTAAGAATTGTCACAGGCCTATTTTCTACAAAATAGTAAAACTAGGAATCAGGGATGTCATTAAATCATAAAAATTGTGTATAAAATTAAATATAAGTGAGAGAAGAGGGTCTATATTGCTTATCAGACCTGCCAAGGGGTATGTGGGTAAAGCAGCTTTAAGATCCAGTGATAAGGTCAGGTGCGCTGGCTCATGCCTGTAATCCCAGCACTTTGGGAGGCCGAGGAGGGTGGATCACCTGAGGTCAGGAGTTTGAGACCAGCTTGGCCAACATGGTGAAACCCCGTCTCTACTAAAAGTACAAAAAATTAGCTGGGGATGGTGGCATGTGCCTGTAATCCCAGCTATTCAGGAGGCTGAGGCAGAAGAATCAGTTGAACTGAGGAGGCGAAGGTTGCAGTGAGGCGAGATCGCGCCATTGTACTCCAGTCTGGGAAATAAGAGTGAAACTTCGTTTCAAAAAAAAAAATTCCAGTGATAAAATGTCAGAATCTCACATGGAGAAGGATTTGTTCAAAGCTGCAGATAGGAGCAGGAGAGCTCTGAAAATTTGATGTCACTGATTCAGGGCCATGAACTATGTATGTCCCAGCTGAGATTCAGCTTGTTTTGGCCCCATTCTGCTTCCTGGTGAGACATGCTGTTCCTCCCTTGCAAGTTTGTGCATCTGCTTTTATCTCACTGTCCAATTAACATTCATCCATTCTCCTGTTGTTCTTACTAATACATATGCTATGTCCACACCTTTACCAATTGCTATTGACTATTCTACAGCTGAGCTCTTTCTTAGCACACTCTACACACAGACACAGACCCAGACACACACAGTTTTGTTTCTTTGGTTGTTAGAAATCACAGTTTTCTTCTGTGTGCAAAGAGATACACTGGGTATGAAATCTCCACGAATGGAGAGGGCATGACAAAATCTAGAGGTTAAGAATGCTGCAGTTCTCAGCAAGCAATGAAAGGACAGGATTCAGTGAGTTCAGGAGGGAAATTTTTCTCTGCCATGCTACATGAGAGAGCTCTAGTTTTCTATTTTCATAAAGTTTGTGAAAAGAAATAGTGTGTATTTAATAAAGGCTGTGGGTTAATTTCCAGGGCAAACCACTAGATGGAGGCCCTGCCTAAAAAACACACTCGAAGGATGAGTCACTCCAATCTGCAAGTTTCCTCTTTCAGATAAAAACGTGAATTGGAAGGCCGGGAGCGGTTGCTCATGCCTTTAATCCTAGCACTTTGGAAGGTCATAGGTGGGCGGATCACGAGGTCAGGAGATCGAAACTATCCTGGCTAACATGGTGAAACCCTGTCTCTACTAAAAATACACACACAAAAAACAAAAAACAAAAAACAACAACAACAAAAAACCCAACCAAACAAAAAGACGTGAACTGGGGGCACCAGCTGAAATCCTAATTTATCCAAAGGGCTCTGTAATCTTGTCTTGTTGTGGAACATGCCTCCTTTCTAACTGCTTTATCAATTCTCCATTTTCTTACTCATGAATTGCCCCAAAATTGGGTCATGCAATGCCCCATGGTTCCGTACACTTATACAACTAACTATAGGAATTTTTTTACTCTTTAAAGACTTTTCCCCTCTGAATGCCAGAATGGCCAACTTTGTCTTTATTCTCCATTTCATGAGCTTTAAGTGCTACCTGACCTGTGAAGAGTTTGTTGTTTCTTGAAAGGAAACCTTGACAACACAGGTAATCTCCCCAGTATGTGATTTAGAGTCTACATAGTAAATAAACAGAGACAAATCTGAAGGTAGCTAACCTCTCTTTCTGGGGGTGGAGTTAAGTTTTTCTGACTGATACAGATTACTCCATAGCTAAGGCACTTGGGACAGGCCTTATTTTTTATTGTGAGTATTATTAGAAGCAAGTGTACGTTTGCTCTGCCAATAAAACTCCATTAATTTAAACATATTATAGCTGCATCTCATGAGCTATAAACTCACAAATATTTAACATTTTCATCAAATAAATCTTCACACTTGAGACATACAAGTCAATCAACAATTCACAGAGTTTACTTGCTTTTATTTTGCGTATAAGAAAGCAAGAATGGAGATGGGCCTAGCTTCCCAACCTACATCTTTCTCTCCTGCTGGATGCTTCCAGGAGTACTTGAACATCAGACTCCAAGTTCTTCAGTTTTAAGATTCGGACTGGCTCTTCTTGCGCCTCCAGCTTGCAGACAGCCTATTGTGGGAACTCATGATCATGGCTTGGGAGCTAAGATGGCCGAATAGGAACAGTTCCTGTCTACAGCTCCCAGTGTGAGCGACGCAGGAGATGGGTGATTTCTGCATTTCCAACTGAGGTTTGAAGAGAGTAGTGGTTCTCCCAGCATGCAGCTTGATATCTGAGAACGGGCAGACTGCCTCCTCAAGTGGGTCCCTGACCCCCGAGTAGCCTAACTGGGAGGAACCCCCCAGTAGGGGCAGACTGACACCTCACACGGCCAGGTACTCCTCTGAGACAAAACTTCCAGAGGAACGATCAGGCAGCAGCATTTGTGGTTCACCAATATCCGCTGTTCTGCAGCCACTGCTGCTTATACCCAGGCAAACAGGGTCTGGAGTAGACCTCCAGTAAACTCCAACAGACCTGCAGCTGAGGGTCCTGACTGTTAGAAGGAAAACTAACAAACAGAAAGGACATCCACACCAAAAACCCATCTGTACGTCGCCATCATCAAAGACCAAAGGTAGATAAAACCACAAAGATAGGGAAAAAACAGAGCAGAAAAACCGGAAACTCTGAAAATCAGAGCACCTCTCCTCCAAAGGAATGCAGCTCCTCACCAGCAACAAAACAAAGCTGGATGGGAGTGACTTTGACAAGTTGACAGAGGAAGGCTTCAGAAGATCAAACTACTCCGAGCTAAAGGAGGAAGTTCAAAACAATGGCAAAGAAGTTAAAAACCTTGAAAAAAAATTAGACGAACGGATAACTGGAATAACCAATGCAGAGAAGTCCTTAAAGGACCTGATGGAGCTGAAAACCATGGCACGAGAACTACATGACAAATGCACAAGCCTCGGTAACTGATGTGATCAACTGGAAGAAAGGGTATCAGTGATGGAAGACGAAATGAATGAAATAGAGCATGAATAGGAGTTTAGAGAAAAAAGAATAAAAAGAAATGAACAAAGCCTCCAAGAAATATGGGACTATGTGAAAAGGCCAAATCTACGTCTAATTGGTGTACCTGAAAGTGACAGAGAGAATGGAACCAAGTTGGAAAACACTCTGCAGGATATTATCCAGGAGAACTTCCCCAATCTAGCAAGGCAGACCAACATTCAAATTCAAGAAATACAGAGAATGCCACAAAGATACTCCTCGAGAAGAGCAACTCCAAGACACATAATTGTCAGATTCATCAAAGTTGAAATGAAGGAAAAAATGTGAAGGGCAGCCAGAGAGAAAGGTCAGGTTACCCACAAAGGGAAGCCCATCAGATTAACAGCTGATCTCTCGGCAGAAACTCTACAAGCCAGAAGAGAGTGGGGGCCCATATTCAACATTCTTAAAGAAAAGAATTTTCAACCCAGAATTTCATATCCAGCCAAACTAAGCTTCATAAGTGAAGGAGAAATAAAATCCTTTACAGACAAACAAATGCCGAGAGATTTTGTCACCACGAGGCCTGCCCTAAAAGAGCTCCTGAAGGAAGCACTAAACATAGAAAGGAACAACTGGTACCAGTCACTGCAAAAACATGCCAAATTGTAAAGACCATCAAGGCTAGGAAGAAACTGCATCAACTAACGAACAAAATAACCAGCTAACATCATAATGACAGGATCAAATTCACACATAACAATACTAACCTTAAATGTAAATAGGCTAAATGCTCCAATTAAAAGACACAGACTGGCAAATTGGATAAAGAGTTAAGACCCATCAGTGTGCTGTATTCAGGAAATGCATCTCACTTGCAGAGACACACATAGGCTCAAAATAAAGGGATGGAGGAAGACCTACCAAGCAAATGGAAAACAAAAAAAGACAGAGGTTGCAATCCTAGTCTCTGATAAAACAGACTTTAAACCAACAAAGATCAAAAGAGACAAAGAAGGCCATTACATAATGGTAAAGGGATCAATTCAACAAGAAGAACTAACGATCCTAAATATACATGCACCCAATACAGGAGCACCCGGATTCATAAAGCAAGTCCTTAGTGACCTACAAAGAGACTTAGACTCCTGCACAATAATAATGGGAGAGTTTAACACCCCACTGTCAACATTAGACAGATCAATGAGACAGAAAGTTAACAAGGATATCCAGGAATTGAACTCAGCTCTGCACCAAGCAGACCTAATAGACATCTACAGAACTCTCCACCCCAAATCAACAGAATAGACTGCTAGCAAGACTAATAAGAAAAGACAGAAGAATCAAATAGATGCAATAAAAAATAACAAAGGGGATATCACCACTGATCACACAGAAATACAAACTACCATCAGAGAATACTATGAACACCTCTACACAAATAAACTAGAAAATCTAGAAGAAATGGATAAATTCCTCGACACGTATACTCTCCCAAGACTAAACCAGGAAGAAGTTGAATCTCTGAATAGACCAATAACAGGCTCTGAAATTGAGGCAATAATTAATAGCTTACCAACCAAAAGAAGTCCAGGACCAGATGGATTCACAGCCGAATTCTACCAGAGGCACAAGGAGGAGCTGGTACCATTCCTTCTGAAACTATTCCAATCAATAGAAAAAGAGGGAATCCTCCCTAACTCATTTTATGAGGCCAGCATCATCCTGATACCAAAGCCTGGCAGAGACACAACAAAAAAAGAGAATTTTAGACCAATATCCTTGATGAACATTGATGCAAAAATCCTCAACAAAATACTGGCAAACCTAATCGAGTAACACATCAAACAGCTTATCCACCATGATCAAGTGGGCTTCATCCCTGGGATGCAAGGCTGGTTCAACATATGAAAATCAATGAACATAATCCAGCATATAAACAGAACCAAAGACAAAAACCACATGATTATCTCAATAGATGCAGAAAAGGCCTGTGACAAAATTCAACAACTCTTCATGCTAAAAACTCTCAATAAATTAGGTATTGATGGGACGTATCTCAAAATAATGAGAGCTATCTATGACAAACCCACAGCCAATATCATACTGAATGGACAAAAACTGGAAGCATTCCCTTTGGAAACTGGCACAAGACAGGGATGCCCTCTCTCGCCACTCCTATTCAACATAGTGCTGGAAGTTCTGGCCAGGGCAATCAGGCAGGAGAAGGAAATAAAGAATATTCAATTAGGAAAAGAGGAAGTCAAATTGTCCCTGTTTGCAGATGACATGATTGTATATCTAGAAAACCCCATCATCTCAGCCCCAAATCTCCTTAAGCTGATAAACAACTTCAGCAAAGTCTCAGGATACAAAATCAATGTGCAAAAATCACAAGCATTCTTATACACCAATAACAGACAGAGAGCCAAATCATGAGTGAACTCCCATTCACAATTGCTTCAAAGAGAATAAAATACCTAGGAATCCATCTTATAAGGGATGTGAAGGACCTCTTCAAGGAGAACTACAAACCACTGCTCAATGAAATAAAAGAGGATACAAACAAATGGAAGAACATTCCATGCTCATGGGTAGGAAGAATCAATATCATGAAAATGACCATACTGCCCAAGGTAATTTATAGATTCAATGCCATGCCCATCAAGCTACCAATGATTTTCTTCACAGAATTGGAAAAAACTACTTTAAAGTTCATATGGAACCAAAAAAGAGCCTGCATTGCCAAGTCAATCCTAAGCCAAAAGAACAAAGCTGGAGGCATCACGCTACCTGACTTCAAACCATACTACAAGGCTACACTATCCAAAACAGCATGGTACTGGTACCTAAACAGAGATATAGACCAATGGAACAGAACAGAGCCCTCAGAAATAATGCCACATATCTGCTACTATCTGCTCTTTGACAAACTTGACAAAAACAAGCAATGGGATAAGGATTCCCTGTTTAATAAATGGTGCTGGGAAAACTGGCTAGCCATATGTAGAGAGCTGAAACTGGATCCCTTCCTTACACCTTATACAAAAATTAATTCAAGATGGATTAAAGACTTACATGTTAGACCTAAAACCATAAAAACTCTCGAAGAAAACCTAGGCAATACCATTCAGGACATAGGCATGGGCAAGGACTTCATGTCTAAAACACCAAAAGCAATGGCAACAAAAGCCAAAATTGACAAATGGGATCTAATTAAACTGAAGAGCTTCTGCACAGCAAAAGAAACTACCATCAGAGTGAACAGGCAACCTACAGAATGGGAGAAAATTTTTGCAACCTACTCATCTGACAAAGGGTTAATATCCAGAATCTACAATGAACTCAAACAAATTTACAGGAAAAAAACAAACAACCCCATCAAAAAGTGGGCAAAGGACATGAACAGACACTTCTCCAAAGAAGATATTTATGTAGCCAAAAAACAAATGAAAAAGTGCTCATCATCACTGGCTATCAGAGAAATGCAAATCCAAACCACAATGAGATACCATCTCCCACCAGTTAGAATGGCGATCATTAAAAAGTCAGGAAACAACAGGTGCTGGAGAGGATGTGGAGAAATAGGAACACTTTTACACTGTTGGTGGGACTGTAACTAGTTCAACCATTGTGGAAGTCGCTGTGGCGATTCCTCAGGGATCTAGAACTAGAAATACCATTTGACCCAGCCATCCCATTACTGGGTATATACCCAAAAGATTATAAATCATGCTGCTATAAAGACACATGCACACGTACATTTATTGTGGCGCTATTCACAATAGCAAAGACTTGCAACCAACCCAAATGTCCAACAATGATAGACTGGATTAAGAAAATGTGGCACATATACGCCATGGAATACTATGCAGCCATAAAAAATGATGAGTTCATGTCCTTTGTAGGGACATGGATGAAGCTGGAAACCATCATTCTCAGCAAACTATCGCAAGGACAAAAAACCAAACACTGCATGTTCTCACTCACAGGTGAGAATTGAACAATGAGAACACATGGACACAGGAAGGCGAACATCACACTCCGGGGACTGTTGTGGGGTGGGCGGAGAGGGGAGGGATAGCATTAGGAGATATACCTAATGCTAAGTGAAGAGTTAATGGGTGCAGCACATCAACAGGCACATGTATACATATGTAACAAACTTGCATATTGTGTGCATGTATCCTAAAACTTAAAGTATAATAATAATAATAATAATAAAAAATAGGCCTGGAAATTTTGTTTTTTTAACTAAAAAACAAAGAAAACAAAAAGAAAGCAAGAACTTTCGGCGGGGCACAGTGGCTCACACCTGTAATCCCAGCATTTTGGGAGGCCGAGGTGGGTGGTTCACCTGAGTTCAGGAGTTCAAGACCAGCCTGGCCGGCATGGTGAAACCTTGTCTCTACTAAAAATACAAAAAATTAGCCTGGCGTAGTGGTGTCTGCCTGTAATCCCAGCCACTTGGGCAGCTGAGGCAAGAGAATTGCTTGAACCTGGGAGGCGGAGGTTGCAGTGAGCTGGCGAGATCACGCCATTGCACTCTAGCCTGGGCAAGACAGCAACACTCTGTCTCAAAAAAAAAAAAAAAAAAAAAGAAAAGAAAAAGAAGACAAGAACTTTGCATTTGACAAACAATGACCTGTTTTCTAGCTTAGCTAGTTGAAGATTTGGGCTACACTAATGTTAGCTTTGGGAAAGTTTGATATTGAGAAGCCTCTGAGTCCATCCTTGCTAGGATGGCCAAGGTCAAGGTGGCAGAAAGAAAATTGGAGGCTCTCTAGTGTTCTCCACATTCTGTTAGGGCCCCTGCCACTGTTCAGCTTCCCTTCACCTCTGCACCCCTTGCAGTCAGGAGCAGGGGATGTGTGTGTCAGTTTGCCTACTTGCCTATATCCCTGGTCAAAAGTCTGGGGGCCATGTTATCCTACCCTCCCAGCTAACTGGACCAGAGGTGATTCTGTCAGGATTGACCAGGATGATACTACTTTAAGTATTTAAAACATAGACTATTTAAAGCAAAGAATTAAAACACGAGTAATGAAAGAGCTGAGAAGCCTAAGAGGGCAGTCAAGAAACTCAGAGATTATTAATAGTTAAGAAGTCAAGACAGCTCCTAGGCTGCAAGGGACAAAAAGAGTATATGGTGTTTCCTTAGCCCAGGGCTAGGATCACCAGTCAGAAACCAGAACCACAGGAGGCCTGATAGCAGGAACTGGAGCCATAGGAAAGATACATTCTCTACCTGAGATGCCACTGACTCAGAGCAGGAAGGGGAATACCCCTCCTGGCTCTCCAATCCTCCAATGGTGCCCAGATACTAAATACTAAGTAGGACTGTATCTCCAAATAAGAGATAAAAGCACAGAAGGATATCTTGATTTAGGAAAGATTCTGTTGATGGAGTGCCTAATTTTAATTAGGAATGCTTATATTCTGTTACAAAATGGAATGAAAACAGAAATTCCTATAATTTAGTAACATCTAAATCTGGTGACACATTCCAAAGAATAACTAAGACAACTTTTTTGATAACTGTTGCTTTGTAATATAATATTACTAAATAATATTATTTTAAAGAGGCAAAAATAGAGTGCTTTGGGGTATATTTGGGTTAAATTTTTATACATTTAATCTCCCCAGTTAAAAAAAGCTAATGTCTTTCATTCAGTAGAAACTGCCCTGAATTTTCTGGTAACCTCAGCACCTGCAAAAAGTATTTTCTAATTAAATATTATAATGGTCTACTGAGAAAAGTCAATTAAAGGTGTCATGAATTTTATATTTATTAAGCAAAAAATAAAACTTTGAAGTTTGCAGACAATTTTATGAAAACATTTAAAAACAAGATTATGTGAAGAAAATCTCCAGAGGTGTAACAGTGATACAGATTTAGACTCAGGTATGTGTTTTAAGATACTCTGCTCAGTTATTTTTTAATGTTCACATTATTAGTTTAAATAAGATTTAAAGATAATTTAATGTATATGGACCTATGCTGTTTTAACTTTTAAAAATGGATATTTAAAAATAGTTTTAGTTGGGCACAGTGGCTCATGCCAGTAAATTCCGGCACTTTGGGGGGCTGAGGCAAGAGCATTGCATGAGCCCAGGAGTTCGAGACTAGCCTGGGCAACATAGTGAGACCTCGTCTCTAGAAAAAGTAGAAAAATTAGCCGGGTATGAGGGTGCACACCTGTAGTCCTAGCTACTCTGGAGGCTGAGCTGGGAGGATCACTTGAGTCCAGATATTCGAAGTTACAGTGAGCTATGATCGCGCTACTGCACTCTCGTCTGGGCGATGGAGCGAGAGACTCAATCTCTAAATATTAATAAGTAAATAAAATAAAAATAGTTAACTGTTTTACTTTTTAAATTGATCTGTTTTCTAGGTCAATATAGTGAAGTTTTTATTATCTTGTAATAAAAGCACAATTTGTTTGTCAGCAAATATATTTAACAATAGCCTTCCTTATTTTAGGCTTAGAAGTGCTCTGAGCTCCCCGGGCCACCCATGGGGGAAGTACTTAAGCTTTTATCTCATACTCCCCTTTATTCTAACCCCTACTAATATCTTAGCTTACCACAGGTAGATTTAAGCCCCTGGTGCTCAGAGAGACTCCGAATTGTACTTGCTATAGTTCCCCGATCCACAGACTACTAATAATACTTACTAATGTCTAGAAATTACCAAGAGAACAAATTGGTAGTTTTCTGAAGAAGAAAACATTCTACTTCTTTTGGATTATGGGCTATTCCTGCAGATTATCTCTTTATGTTTTCCAGTTATGTAATTTAAATAACCAGAAAAGATATAATAAAAATTAATTAGTTAGAAAAATTTAAAAATGCTAAAGCAACTAAAATTAGCATAAAAACAGGATAAAACAAGTAAAATGGAATATTGATAAAGCCCTAAGAAGAATGGAGGTAAGAAAGCAGTATAAATAATCATAAGGAGGCAAAATAAACTAAGAACAATGAAAATAGAGTAAAAGGCCAGGCATGGTGGCTCACACCTGTAATCCCAGCACTTTGGGAGGCTGAGATGGTAAGATTGCTTGAGCCTAGGAGTTCGAGACCAGTCTGGGCAATGAGGCAAAACCCCATCTCTGTAAAAAATTTAAAAAATTAGCTCTGTGTGGAGGCATGCACGTGTAGTTCCAGCTACTTGGAAGTCTGAGGTGGGAGGATCACTTGAGCCCAGGAGGTTGAGAATTCATGCCACTGCACTCCAGCCTGAGTGCCAGAGCAAGACCCTGTCTAAAAAAAAAAAAAAGAAAATACAGTAGAAAAGTTAACACAAAAAGAATAAAAGAGTCAAAGAATAAATCCAGCTAAAATGATACAAAAGTGGGTACAGGTTTAGGTTTATAAAAATCAAATCAATTAAAGAGAATGTGTACTCAGCAATATTAGGAATTCTGTGTTTTAGCCCATCACATGAAAACAATTTTGGCCTAACTGGCTAAACCAGGCCTGTAAATTCTGGAGGTGTTGCTGGGCTCTGTGGAAAGAACTCTAGGGCAGAGGACCCTCAGTGCTCTGAGGTAAAAGCTGGAAAGCAGCTTAAACCCATTAAGAAAAACCCTTTTTTAGGCCTATTTAGGTCACAGGTCATGGTGCAGTAGATGATTCCTTAGAATAATTATCTAGTCCAATCTTCTTCCTATAGATCTGTGAAATACACCTGAATTGATGAAAAAGGTGCAATTTCAGTGATGGGAGTAGAGAGAGGTAGAGCTACAGGGAACACATGCTGACTGGGAGACCTACACATTTAAGGTTTTATCAGCACCTTCTTGAGTAATCCTTTGTTTTTTTTTTGTACTCAAAGTTTGGAATTGACACAGGTGTGTTTGATGTGTCCTAGGTGGGCATTTACCTCCCTGAGAACTTACTCCCTAGGCTGTCTGGGTATATCCAGTTGCACAACGGAGAAGTATCTGAGAACAGTGATTTCTCACAAAGACACAAGCAGCTCTGCTGGCCTGGGGTAAATTAAGGTTGAGGCATAGGTGGAAAGTGGGGGAGGGTAGTCTTGTAGAGCCTTGCCTGGATTTGATGGGGCAGCTGGAGAAGGCCCATGAAGGGGGAAAAAGGAACAGAGTGGGCAACAATCCTGGCTGCCCCAGCTTCACTCAGCCTCCCAGGTGGTGCCTGGGGATCTCTGCAAGGCTGCCTCTGGGAAGAGAGCTGCAAACACAAAGCTTGTGCAGGTAGGTCAAGGCATCTACCATAAGACTCAAAAGGCTTGCAGGCCTCTTCAATTGTGACAGTTCTGGAGCAAGGGACTGTGTTAGTTTCCTATTAGCTGCAGTAACCACTTATTGCAGATTTATTATCCTGCAGTTCTGGAGGTCAAATATCTGAAATGAGTCTTACAAGGACTAAAATCAAGACATCAGCAAGGTGCATTCCTTCTGGAGATTCTAGGGGAGAATATATTTCTTGCCTTTGTTAGCTTCTAGAGACCACTTACATTCGTTGGCTCATGACTTCCTTCTCCACCTTCAAGGCCAACCATACAGCAGCTTCAAATCTCCCCCCGACCCCATCCCCTCTTACCTTTGCTTCTCTTTGACTCTCCTGTATCACTCTTATAAAGACCTTTGTGATTATATTGGGCCTGTTTGGATCATATGGGATACTGTCCCCATGTCAAAATCCTTAACTTTATTGTAGCTGCAAAGTCCTTTCAGCCATGTAAGATAACACATTCACAGATTCAGGGGATAAGGATGTGGATATCCTTGAGGGGCATTACTCAGCTTACCACAAGAGCTGTTCATTCCCTGTTACTTCAGCAGATTTGTCCTCGTAGGAGAGCCCAACTGAAGATGTTCTTCAGCTCCTGGTGGGAGCTGGAGGCAGGCACTGGCTTGTGGTTTCATTAAAAATAATGAGTGATTGAGCCAGCTGCTTTAGGACTAGCTTGTAACTCCACTTCCTCTTGGAAGTTTCAGCAGCTTAAGCCTCTAACTGCTTAGGCAGGAAAGAGCTGAGGGTTGGCCAAAAATGTTACAGTACTAGACACGAGCAAATCCATTGAGCAAATTTATACTCAGTACTTGGTGGGTAGTGAATATTGTGCAGGACAGTAGAGACTCATTGGTGAATAAGAGTGATTGCTCTCAGATATTAATTTTATTTATGTGCTATCTCCCCTTCTGTGGTAGAATCTAAGCTACATTAGAGAACATATTTTGTCTTAATCACTACTAAGTCTTGATGCCCGCTTTTCAGGGATTTTGATGGTAAATTCTCAATAAATTTTTGCTGGTTTAGTAAAAGATATGATCTTTGACCTCAGTGAGCTTATAATTTAATACGTTGGACTAGAAGTTGGCTAATTATGGCCCTTGGGCCAAATCTGCCCCACTGCTTGTTTTTGCAAATAAAGTTTTATTGGAACTCTGATGTGCCCGTTCATTTACATATTGTCTTTGGCTGTTTTGTCGTATAACAGTAGAGTTGAGTGGCTGTGCCAGACTGTATTGGTCACAATTTGGGGTTAAATATTTACTGTCTGGCCCTTTACAGAAAACGTTTACTATCACCTGGGCTGACAAATGGTAGCCAAAAATGGTAACAAAAAATGGTAGCTACATTGAGCATAATAAGATCCACGATAGGAGCTCATGAGACAGACAACACTTTCATTATTCTTGGAGCTTCCCATGCTCTGAAGTTCACACATTTAGAGAGACGCTTTAGCACATCAATCATCTGACCACAGTGGTTGTCATGGAAAGCCCATTGTTCCAGCTTTCATATTCTTTTGGTTCCTGCAGGTTTGTGGCTTGGTAGTCACCTATGAGACTCTTTGTTGAAGTGGGAACTCTAGTGTCTAGGATCTAGATTCTCTGGGTGGACCATTCCACCTTTTATTCTGAGGTCTCTCTACCTTTCTACTGCACTGTTGAGGTGTAGCGTTTAGATTCCTACTGTGCATACATTTTTCTATTTCACCCCCGATGTCCTACAATTGTTTCCTATGACCTCATCAGTTCTGTCTCCTCACCTTCCAGGTGATCTAACATAATCTAAGTACTGTCTAAGTCTTCAAAAGATGTAGACATTTATAAAAGACCCCAGTTTCTAATTTTCTCCCATCAGAATCTCTAGGACAAAGAATTGCAAGTCTTGGTTACCAGTATGGAAGCAGCATTAGATGGTAAAGGAGATAACAAACAAAAATGGTATTTTAGGAATTATCTCTCCTGCTTTGCATTGAATTATATCCTGAAGGCAACACATTTAAATAAGAGAGTGGTTTTAAGGAATAGAGTGGCAAGATCAACTCCCAGGATAATATTTAATATTTAGCAGGTGGTACGTATATTAACCACACAGACTTAAATAATTGTGTGGCAGTATGGGTACTTACTGGCTATGGATCAGTAGGATTTGTGTTTTGGAAGTTGATCTGGCTGTCAAGGGCAGAATGGATGGGAGGCATTCCCATAAGATTAGAGGGAGGCTAGGTAGGAGGGTATTATACTAGTCTAGGGGAGAGATAATAGGATCTCTACTTGGAAAATGACAGTGGGAATGGAGTAGGGTATACAGAATCTAGTACCATTGTATATATGGAACCAAAGGGATTTGGTGAGTGGATATCTAGAGTGAGGAACTGGAAGAAGTGTGGATTGCTCATAGGTTACTGACTTCAGCAATGGGATGGATAGCGGAACTCTTAGGAGACAGGATGAAGAAGTAAGTGTGGAGTACGTTAGGAAGATGTAAAATTAACTTTGGTTGGGGGATTGGATCTTCTGCTCTACCTCTGGAATCTTCCCTTTAATTGCTTAGTGATATGATTTGGATATGTGTCCCCACTCAAATCTCATGTTCAATTGTAATCCCCAATGTTGGAGGTGGGGCCTGGTGGGAGGTGATTTGATTATGGGGGCAGATTTCTTCCTTGGTACTGTTGTTGCAATAGTGAGTGAGTTCTTGTGAGAGATGGTTGTTTAAAAGTGTGTAACAACTCCTCTTTCTTTCTCTTCCTCCTGCTCCAGCCATGTGAAGTGCTCACTCTCCCTTTGCCTTCTGCCATGATTGTAAGTTTCCTAAGGCCTCCCCAGAAGCTGAGCAGATGCTTCCTGTGCAGCCTGCAGAACTGTGAGCCAACCAAACCTCTTTTCTTTATAAATTACCCAGTCTCTGATATTTCTTTATAGCAGTGTAAGAATTGACTAATACAGAAAATTGGTACTAAGGAGTGGGGAATTTCTATAAAAATACCTGAAAATGTGCAAGCAACTTTGGAACTGGGTAATAGGCAGAAGTTGGAACAGTTTGGAGGGCTCAGAAGAAGACAGGAAGATGAGGGAAAGTGTGGAACTACCTAGAGACTTGTTGAATGGTTGTGACCAAAATGCTGATAGTGATGTGGACAATGAAGTCCATCTAGGCTGAGGAGATCTCAGATGGAAATGAGGAACTTACTGAGAACTAGAGTAAAGGTCACTTTTGCTATACTTTAGCAAAGAGCCTGGCTGTATTGTGCCCTTGCTCTAGGGATCTGTGGAACTTTGAACTTGAGAGAGATGATTTAGGGTATCTGGTGGAAGAAATTTTTAAGGAGCGAAGGTGTTTAAGATGTGGGTTGGCTGCTTCTAGCAACCTTTCCTTATATGCGTAAGCAAAGATATGGTCTGAAACTGGAACTTGTGTTTAAAAGGGAAGAAGAGCATAAAAGTTTGAAAAATTCGCAGCCTGGCCATGTGGTAGAAAAGAAGAGCATTTTTAGGGGAGGAATTCAAACAGGCTGCAGAAATTTGCATAAGTAAAGAGGAGCCAAATGCTAATAGCCAAGACAACTGGGAAAAAGCCTTGAAGGCATTTCAGAGACCTTCTTGGCAGCCCCTCCCATCACAGGCCCAGAGGCCTCTGAGGGAAGAATGGTTTTGTAGGCCAGACCCAAGACTTACTGCAATGCACAGCCTCAGAACCCTGCTTCCTGTGTCCCAGAAGCTCTAGCTTCAGCCATGGCTAAAAGGGGCCCATGTAAAGCTTGGGCTGCTACTCTGGAGGGTGCAGGCTATAAGCCTTGGCTGTTTCCACATGGTGTTAAGCCTGTGGGCGCACAGAATGCAAGAATCGAGGCTTGGGAGCCTCTACTTAGATTTCAGAGAATGTATGGAAATGCATGGATGTCCAGGCAGAAGCCTGAATGAGAGGTAGAACCCTCATGGAGAACCTCTACTAGGGTAGTGCAGACGGGAAATGTGGGGTTGAAGCCCCCATGCAGAGTCCCCACTGAGGCACTGCCTAGTGGATCTGTGAGAAGAGGGTCATTGTCCTCCAGCCCCCAGAATGATAAAGCATGGTAGAGCCACCAGCAGCTTATACCCTCAGTCTGAAAAAGCCATAGCCACTCAACACTAGCCCTTGAGAGCTGCTGCGGGGGCTGAATCCTGCAAAGCCACAGGGCAGGACTGCCCAAGGCCTTGGAAGCCCACCCCTTGCAACAGTGTGCCCAGGATGAGACGTGGAGTCAAAAGAAATTATTTTGGAGCTTTAAGATTTAATGACTGCCCTGCTTGGTTTCAGGCTACCATGGGGCCAGGAGCCCTCCTTTTTTTTTTTTTTTTTTTTTTTTTTAATTTTTTGGCTGATCTCTCCCTTTTGGAATGAGAATATTTACCCAATGCCGATACTCTCATTTTACCTTGGGGGTAATTAACTTGTTTTTGATTTTACAGTCTCATAAGTGGAAGTGACTTGCCTTGTCTCAGATGAGACTTTGAACTTTGGACTTCTGATTTAATGCTGAAAGAAGTAAAGACTGTGGGGGACTGTTGAGAAGGGATTTTGAAAAGTGAGAAGGACATGAGTTTAGGGAGGGGCCAGGGGCAGAATGATATGGTTTGGGTATATGTCCCTGCCCAAATCTCACGTTCAATTGTAATCTCCAGTGTTGGAGGTGGGGCTGGGTGGGAGGTGATTGGATCAGGGAGGCAGATTTCTCCCAGGGTACTGTTGTCACAAGAGTGAGTGAGTTCTCATGAGATCTGGTTGTTTAAAAGTGTGTAGCACATCTCCTCTTGCTTTCTTTCTCCTGCTCTGGCTATGTGAAGTGCTTGCTCCCCCTTTGACTTCTGCCATGATTTTAAGTTTCCTGAGGCTTCCTCAGAAGCCAAGCAGATGCCAGCATCATGCTTTCTGTACAGCCTGTAGAACCATGAGCCAATTAAACCTCTTTTCTTTACAAATTATCCAGTCTCAGGTATTTCTTTATAGCAATGCAAGAACTGACTAATACACTTAGCAAATGCCTTAGCTATCCCAGGAAAGAGAAGTCCCTTTATACAGAAATGGCCAACAATCCCTGCATCAAGAGAACTGTTCTGTTTTATGCAAGCCAAGCTCAGGGATCTTGGAGGGTTGCATATTGTGATGGAGACATAACCGTTTTCTAAGTCACTTTCTGCTAGTCTGCCAGAATTTCTGTATGTGGAGTCTATTTTATTAAATTTGGAGCCTTCTGGTATAATCTCTTTCTCCTCTATTTTAGGTCCAGATAGTTCTATGTAGCATTTAAGATCACATAAAATCACAATAAAACCTTTCCACTCTGATTCTATTGAGTTACTTTTTAAAAATTTTTGTCCCTTCAAAATAAATTATATAAACCACATAAAACACAACACATGCTGTTTGCATTTACTGTGATTCTACAGAGAGAGATGTTCTGACAGGACAATATAGATAAGAAGTACAGGACAAAATTATAAAAAGAGAACTTGTTCTTCTTCTTCTCTCTTCCTTCCACATTCTGTCATCTTTTTCCTTTTCTTCCTCATCCTTCTCTTCCTTCTTCCCATATTAGTAAGAACTGATTATCATACAGTAGCCTAAACACATTTCTCTGCCTATTACTCCCAAAATAGAAAATACAAGAGAGGTTAAGTAATGCATTTATTTTTTAAAATGAAATTATGAAAACTGTTCAAAACTTTTCCAATAAAATTTTGATTCTGATTCAGTCCAAATTCTTTTTTAAGTGGTTGGCTCAAACTTAGGAGCTCTTCAGGGAGTAAAATGAAATATTAAAAAGCAAAATCCTTCTGGTAATTTTAACAATACTAGAGCCTGCTGTTTTTGTCTTTCCATTAGATCTAAAGCCAATGTCCTTTTAGTCAATGTGCTTTTAGAGACAGTTTTATTATTATTTTTTAATGAAGAAAATCCATTTTTATAGAAGTTTTAGTTTTAGCAAAATTGAGCAGAAAGTGCAGAGTTCCCATAAAGCGCATGTCCCCACACACGTATAATCTACTCCGCTATCCACATCCCGCACCACAATGGTATATTAAATGAACCTGTGTTGCCACATCGTCACCTCAAGTTTACATTAGGGTTCTCCCTTGGTATTGTACATTCTATAAGTTTTGACAAATGTCTATTGGCATGTATCTACTACTGTAGTATCATACAATTCCCTAAAAGTCCTCTGTGTTCCACCAATTTTTCCCTTCTTCCCTACTAAAACCTGGCAACTACTGATCTTTTTTTTTTCTACTATTTCTATAGTTATCCCTTTTCCAGAATGTCATATAGTTGGAATTATACAGTAGGTAGCTTTTGAAGGTTGGCTTCTTTCACTTAGTAATATGTATTTAAGTTTCTTCCATGTCTTTTCCTGGTTTGATAGCTCATTTCCTTTTAGTTCTGAGTAATATTCCATTGTTTGATGTACCATAGTTTATTTATCCATTCACTGACAAGGGACATCTTGGTTGTTTCCAGGTTTTGGCAATTATGGATAAGGCTGTTATAAATATCCGTGTGCAGGTTTTTGTATGGACATGTTTTCAGTTCATCAGAGTAAACACCAAGGAGTGTAATTGCTGAATCATATATTAGTTTACTTTTTAAAAATCTAAGAAATACTTAGTGCTTTTCAATCAACCCTGGTAACAATGAGGCAAATTAACTCATCCAAAATAATTTTATGGAATAGATGTTAAATATAATTGTATTTAATATTCAAATTATTTAGTATTTAAATTATATTTAAATACAATTATATCAAATATTTAAATATAATTATAAGGTATTTTCTTTTTTTTTCTGATTTTACTTTAAGTTCTGGGATACATGTGCAGAATGTGCAGGTTTGTTACATAGGTATACATGTGCCATGGTGGTTTGCTGCACCTATCAACCCATCATCTAGGTTTTAAGCCCTGCATGCATTAGGTCTTTATCCTAATGCTCTCCCTCCCCTTGCCCCCCACACCCTGACAGGCCCTGGTGTGTGATGTTCCCCTCCCTGTGTCCATGTGTTCTCATTGTTCAACTCCCACTATGGGTGAGAACATGTGGTGTTTGGTTTTCTGTTCCTGTATTAGTTTGCTGAGGATGATAGCTTCCAGTTTCATCCGTGTCCCTGAAGGACATGAGCTCATTCTTTTTATGGCTGCATAGGGTGTATATGTACCACATTTCCTTTATCTGGTCTATCCTTGATGGGCATTTGGGTTGGTTCAATGTCTTTTTTATAAATTTACAAGTGTGAAATTATGATTAAATATTTCAGAATATTTCAACTTCCAAAATACTGGTTTTCTACAATGTCTGGGATATTCTTGAACAGGAAATTTTGTCCTGAGACAACAGTTATTTGATGACTATGGATCAGAGGTAGGGGAAAAGGAGCACATTGACCTGTAAGTGTGTAGAAGTCAATGTAAAGCTATCTTTTGGGAAAAAGGAAGCCTTCCTCAAATGCTCTTTAGTCTCATTTGTGGGCATATGTAAGCCATTGCATTTTATTTCTTACAAACACTTAAACACTTCATTTTTACTACTTTCTCTTGTGCTTAGTTTCTTAGACAACTCATTTCTTCCTACTATTTTTTTACTTTGAAGTTTTTTGATCAATTTAATTAAATAATATTTTAGATACAATAAACTGCAGCCATTGGAGGTGTATAGTACATAGATGAATTTTGACATCAGGAAAACCGCAGTCAAAATCGAGTTACAGAACATTCCCCTCACCTCAAAAGTTTCCTTGTGCTCTTTTGCAGTCCAAACATCCCTCTGCCCCAGCCTAGGAAACCCACTGATCTGTTTGTGCCATTGTGGATTCTTTTACATTTTCTAGAATTTTTTTATAAATGGAGTCACACACACTGTGTATTCTTTGATTTTTTTTTATACTTATGCATGGTGCATGCATCAGAAATTTGTTCCTTTTTATTTGCAGAGTAGTAGTTCGTTGTATAAGTATACCACATTTTATTTATCTAGTCACTTTTTGGTAAGCATTTATATGTATCCAGTTTTTGGACATTGGCTATTGTGAATAATGCTGCTGTAAACATTTATGGACATGTTTTCATTTCTCTTGGGTACATATATCTAGGAGTTGAATGGCTGGATCACATGGTAAATATAATACAACTTTTGCTTTAAGTATTTGTATATATTTTAAAGACATTAAGAAAGAAAAATTGGCTGGACATGGTAGCTCATTCTTGTAATCCTAGCACTTTGGGAGGCTGAAGTGGGAGAATTGCTTGAGGTCAGAAGTTTAAGACCAGCCTGGGCAGCATAGTGAGACCCCATCTCTACAAAAAAATAGAAAAAATTCTCCTGGCATGGTGGAATGTGCCTGTAGTCCTAATTACTCAGGAGGCTGAGACGGGAGGATTACTTGAGCCTAGGATTTCTAGGTTTCAATGAGCTACGATTGCACCCCCACACTCCAGCCAAGATGACAGAGTGAGACCCTGTCTCAAAAAAAAAATTGGTTCTTATATGAACCGAGTTTTTACTATTTTGGATGTTTTTTGTTCATTCTTAAAAGATCTGTGTTTAACTCTGTCCAATTCATTTAGTCTGAAGAATTTCCTTTTAGCATGCCTTTTAGTGTGGATCTTCTGGCAATAAATTCTTAGTTTACTTTATGTGGAAGTGACTTTTTTAAACCTTTATTTGTAAAGGATATAGAATTCTAGGCTGACAGTTTTCTTTCAGCAATTTAAAGCAAATCACACTGTTTTCTGGATCTCATAATTTCTGAAAAGTTCATGGTTATTTGAATCTTTGTTCCCTCTCCGCAATATGCTTATTTCTGGTTGATTTCATTTTTTTTTCTTTTTGTGTTTGGGTTCAGCAGTTTGACTATGATATGCGTAGATGCAGTTTTAGTAATGCTTATCCTGCTTAGTGTTTGCTGAGGTTCTTGAATGTGTGAATCAGTATAGATGTCCTTTACCGTATTTGGGGTTTTTCAGCTATTCTTTCTTCAAATAGTCTTTCTTTCTCTGTTCTCTCTTTTCTTCTTTTGGACAAAAATTACACATATTCTATTGTTTTGACATCTCCCCACAGGCTCCTGAGGTTCTGCGTATTATTTTTCAATCTGCTCTCTCTCTCTTTTTCAGACGGAATAATTTTTATTGATTTATTTTCAAGCTTATTGAATATTTCCTCCATTATGTTCATTTGTGTTTTTAAGCCCATTCAACTAATTTTATTTCAGATTTTGTACATTTTCGTTCTAAAATTCCAATTTACTTATAATTTTCTATTTCTCTGCCAAGATTCCTACTCTTTTGTTTCATTTAAACATATTTTTCTTCAACTTGTGAGCATAGTTTTAATAGCTTCTTTAAAGTCATTGTCTGATAATCTCCAAATCTGGTTCATTTTGGGTTGACATCTAATGTTTGTCTTTCTTCACGAGAATGGCTCATACTTTCCTAGCTTGTTATAATTTGGGTAATTTGGGATTGTCTCCTGAATGTTGTGAATTTATGTGTCAGGACGCTATGTATGTTTTAATCATCTGAAGAGTGGTGATGTTTTTGTATTACTAGGCACTTAACTTGATTAAACTCAGATAAGAAAGTGAAAGTCTGTCTCACTTGCAGTGGAGGTTTAGATCTCAGATTAGTTTAGTTTTAGAGGGGTTGTTTTTTGAGTATATCCAGCACATATGTTTCAGAATTCTGTTTTTTTTGTTTTGTTTTGTTTTGTTTTGAGACGGAGTCTCACTCTGTCACCCAGGCTGGAGTGCAATGGCGCAATCTTGGCCGCCTCCTGGGTTCAAGCAATTCTCTCGCCTCAGCCTCCTGAGTAGCTGGGATTACAGGAACCCACCATCATACTTGGCTAATTTTTGTATTTTTGTAGAGACGGGGTTTCACCATGTTGGCCAGACTGGCCTCGAACTCCTGATCTCAGGTGATCAGCCTGCCTCGGCCTCCCAAAGTGCTTGGATTACAGGCATGAGCCACCGTGCCCGGCCTATATTAGAAATGTTACACATCATTTGGAGCCCCCTTCTTTAGATTTCTACCCTCTAAGACTGCCTCTTCATTTTCTCGTGACTGTGGATCCTCCACGCTCCATTGTTCAGTCCCTGCCTGGTGGAAGGCTTTCTCTCAGGGAATTAGCCTGCCTACGTAATGTGATCATTGCAATTTGTCCTCAGGCCAAAGGAACAAAAATTAAAAACCCATTCCATTCCAATTTCTTTGCCCAAGTTTTGAAGTCTCATCAAAATTCGCCCGTCTTGCTCACTCTGCAGAGACCACAGTTAGGGTTTCTTTCTCTGCTGCATTTTCTCTCTCTCTCTCTTTTTTTTTGTTTTTTGATATGGAGTTTCACTCTTATTGCCCAGGCTGGAGTGCAGTGGTGCAATCTCAGTTCACTGCAACCTCCGCCTTCCGGGTTCAAGCGATTCTCCTGCCTCAGACTCCTGAGTAGCTGTGACTACAGGCAAGCACCACCCCACTGGGCTAATTTTGTATTTTTAGTAGAGGCGGGGTTTCTCCATGTTGGTCAGGCTGGTCTCAAGTTCCTGACCTCAGGTCATCCGCCCACTTTGGCCTCCCAAAGTACTGGGATTACAGGCATGAGCCACCATGCCCTGCCACTTTTCTTTTTTTTTTTTTGAGATGGAGTTTTTGCTCTGTTGCCCAGGCAGGAGTGGAATGGCACCATTGGCTCACTGCAACCTCTGCTTGCTGGGTTCAAGTGATTCTCCTGCTTCAGCCTCCTGAGGAAATGGAATTACAGGCTCCTGCCACCCTGCCTGGCTAATTTTTGTATTTTTAGTAGAGACGGGTTTCAACGTGTTGGCCAGACTGGTCTCGAACTCCTGACCTCAGGTGATCTGCCCGCCTAGGCCTCCCAAAGTGCTATGATTACAGGTGTGAGCCACCATGGCCGGACCTGAATGTTTCATGCATTCTTTGTTTCTTACTTTCTCCCTTGCTGTCATCCTTTGTGATTTGATGAGTTTTTAAATAGTGTTATGCTTTGATTTAATTCTCCTTTTATTTAATGTACTATGGGTTTTTTCTTAGTGGTTTCCAGGAGGCTTACATAAAATATTTATAATTATACCAGTATTTTATGCTGATAATATATAACTTCATCTAGATACTGTACACTTAACAAAAACTACACGTTTACCTCTCCCTCCACATTTATGTTATTGATGTCATAATTTATACTTTTTAATATTGTATATCTATTAACAAATTATTGTAGCTATAGTTATTTTTAATACTTTTGTCTTTTAACTTTTATATTGGAGTTAATAGTGATTTAAGCACCAATATTACCATATTAGAGTATTCTGAATTTGACTATACTGTTACCTTTATAGGGACTTTTATACTTTCGTATGTTTCCATGTGGTTAGTTAGCATCCTTTCATGTTAACTTGAATAACTCTCTTTAGTATTTCTTGTAAGGCAGGTTTACTAGTAATGAAATTCCTCAGCCTTTGTTTGTCTGGGAAAGTCTTTATCTCACCTTTATTTCTTAAGGGCAGCTTTTTTTGTGTGTAAATTATTCTTGGTTGACAGTTATTTCATTTTAATAATAAAAGATACCATCTCACTCTTTCTTAGCCTGCAAAGTTTCTTCTGAGACACTTGCTAATAGCCTTATGGAAGTTTCCTTGTGTGAGATGAGGTTTTTTTTTCTTGCTGCTTTCAAAATTCTTTCTTTGCCTTTGATTTTTGACAACTTTATTATTATAATGTGCCTTATGAAGTTCTTTTTGAGTTGACCCTGTATGGGGACATATGAGTTTCATGTACCTGAATGTCTATAATTCTCCAAGATTTGGAAAAATTTTAGTACGTTTTTTAAAATAAGCTTTCTGTTTTTTTTTCCTTCTCTATATCTTCTGGAACTCTCATAATTTGATTGTTTACCTTGGTGGAGTCCCATAATTCACATATGTTTCTCCATTGCTTTTCATTTTTTTTTCCTTTTCTCTTCTGAATGGATAATTTCTAATGACTTGTCTTCAAGCCCAAAGATTTTTCTGCTTGATCAAGTCTGTTGTGGATGCTTTCTATTGCAATTCTCATTTCATTCATTGTATCTTTGAGCTTCAGAATTTCTGTTTGGTTCTTTTTAATGATTTCTGTCTGTTGGACTTCTCATTTTGTTTGTATAGTCTTTCATTATTATTTTCCTAATTTCATTGAGTTATCAGCTTACCTTCCCTTAGAGCTCACAGAGCTTCTTTAAAACAATTATTTTGAATTATTTGTCCAGGAAATTTTAGATATTCATCTTTGGGGTTTGTTACTACAAAATTATTGTGTCTCTTTGGTGTTGTCATCTTTCTTGAATTAAACAAAATTTTTGTTATAGTCTTGCGTTGATGTCTGCACATTTGATGGATCCAGTTACCTCTTCCAGGTTTTATGGACTGGTTTTGGTGGGGAAGGACCTCCATCTGTGGGTAGATGTGAGGGTGCCAGCTGGGTGGAGTGTGGCAGTTACAGTTCTGGGAAAGGCCCAGTGGTATAGTATCTGTGCCTCTCTGTCACTTTTGATCAGCATCATTGAAGATTTTCGGAGTCCTCAATGGCCAAGGCTCTGGGTATCTTCTGTAGCAGCAAGGGCTGTTGGTGTAATTGGTGGAAGGCTGCTGAGGACTTCCTGATCTCTTTTTGTTGTTGTTTGTTTCTCATGGGGGATTTTATGACTGATTGGATTCCTCTTGGTGCCAGGTCCAGCTCATAGGTGGCGTTGTGCTAGATAGCCCATTGTTTCAGTCACTAGCTCACAGTGATGACAGCTTCAGGGTGTGACACGCAAGTGCACATGGAACAGCCACGGAGCTGGGGTTAGGAGCATATATACTTGTAGAATGACAGTGGCCATAGGGTCCAGGGCACAGGATAGCCAGCCCACAGTGGTTGTGGCTCCAGTGATTGAGATGGTGTTACATACTGAGCAGCCATGAAGTTGGGATTGGGAGAATAGGTATGCATGGAGAGACAATGACTCTAGGGTCTGCATTGCTGCTAAAGGAAAGTTAAGTGGCATTCTAGATTGTCTTAACTTAAAAGATTTTACAGGGGGACCCTGATTCAATTTTTTACCCAATAATCCCAGTGGCAAACAACTTAGTGATGGCTTCAGATGTGAACTTTTCCAAGCTTGAGACTAGGTCTCCCTTTGATTGCTGAGAAAGTACATTATTCATCATTACTAGAACTTTCAGCTGTTTTCAAGAAAATGTATAGGACATTCCAGAGATCATTAAATGCTAGCTTTCATGAGAGTTTCATTTGAATACTGATTGAATCCAATATTTCAAGGACCCTGGCTAAAATTTGAAAGCAAATTATATAAGGAAAAATAAAATCTTACAAATAAGTTTTCTTTTCCCTTGCATATTTATATTTATTACATCCTTTTTCTTCATCTGCCTTTGTCCCACCATGGGTCTGAGAATGAGGACTTAACTCAAACAACTAGGGTGGTAAGAACTGAGTTTTGCATAGGTGTATTAAAAAAGGAAATGTTATGATTTATGTCTTAAAGTGAAGCAGCATATCTATATTCACTGCATCTTCTGCACCCTGCTGCCCTGCCACCAGCTGAATAATTAGGTCTCTCTGTGTATGACTTAACCCAGAACAATCAGATGACAAATTCTGCAATTTTACATGAGTATATTAAAAGGGAAACCTTGTGATTTATATCTTTATATGTATAATGAAAACTAAGCCTCTGGGTCAGCACACTGATACTTCTTAGAGAGAAATCATAGCAATATTTGGGCTCATGAAGCATCAGTGACAGTGATATTTTCCATATGGCTTGCAGAGATTGTCAAGCTTGGGTCAGGGCTTCTGCTTACATCATATACAAATAAACAAAAGTACTCCTTTTGCACTCAGTATAAATTTTTTTATTATTATATTGATTTCAGTAATTTGAGAGCAGTTATAATCAACATCTTCCCAGCCACATAATGGGATCATAATTATAAATGCAACTTTCTCTAAAAATAAAAGGAAGGGAAAATGTCTTCTCTTCTACCTATCAAATGCGAGTTTTGGATTATTTCCAAAAAAAATATTCTACACTCAAAAGTGATACTTTACTTATTTATTCAGCAACTGTTTATTGAATGTCTGCTGGGTTCTGGGTATGCCATGTGTTGTTAATATAACTGTGCCAATGCCATCATGTTTGTCTAGGGAGGAAAAAAAATCTGGATCATTAATTATGCAGAAAACCTTTTGATTACAGCTGTGGTAAATGCTTCCAAGGAAAAGTTTAGGTTATAAGGAGAGCATGTGGTAAGTGACAGGCTGAGGAAGAAATATGACTTATTATGGCTGAAAAAAGGATCTAGTTATCAATCCCTAATGATGTAGAATAGGGTAAGCATACCCTGTCTGGATGCCTCTCTTTGCTACTGACATACCAAAGGAAAATAATGGAAATCTTTGCCTTAGGAAAGTGAAACAAGTACAGACAAGTCATGGACATTAAAGGTCCCTCAGGATTTTTTTGGTCAGAATGAAATGCTTCTTTTGGACCAGGTGATATGAATGCTATTTCTTAAAGTATGGTTCATGGACCACCTACATCCAAATCCTTTGGATGATGGTTAAATATCCAGATTCTTAGACCTAGGTCAGCTGAATCTGAATAGGTGTGGCCTAGGGGTCAGCATTTTAAATAAGCTTCCCAGGTGATTCTAATGTGTTCTGCAATTTTAGAGCTTTTGCACTGATTTAGATTCTCATAAGTATTAGACCCTCAGATGACCTCTTTGCCCCTTCATGTTTGTTCCTGAATCATTTCTGGGATTGCTTCAAAGGAAATGCAAAGTAAAGCCATTGGTCAGACATTTGGAAGCAGCATGGAGCCAAGCTAATTCCACATGAAGTTGAAATCCTCACAGTGTGAAACAGTGGAATGAGAAATAATGTGGAATCCAAAACTTGTGTTTGAATTCTGGCTCTGTTACTCACTATGTATAGCCATGGAAAGTAATTTCTCTTCTGTGATTCTGTTTGCTTGTTCATAAAATGATCAGCATTTTCCAAACTTTGGTCAATTCAGTACTACCTTCAAAATAGTACCACCTGCACGGTTAGTAGTATTTTTAAAATAGTTACTTAAGTTTAATTTTAAAAGGAGCTTTATGTCATTATCATAAATGGAAAATCAGCATCACTTACCATAATTAGAAAATTTTAACTATAAAATATATAACAATTAAACATTTTTAAAAAGTTTAAATTCTGAAATTTTAAAATAACTTTATCTATTGCTAATGATATTGTTATCATACTTTTGGAAATAGTGAATTTAATGACATTTAAGACGATTTCATGTTTTATAGATCTAAGTATTTATTGGAGTGTAATGCAAAAGGTTATTTCATTATTTCTAGAGGGAAGGGGAATCCAAGTTTGTGAAGAAATTTCTGAAAAATCAACGTTGGGTGATTATCAGACAAAAATTTCATAATAAAAGTTGTAGGAAAATAATGGCTTTTCCTCTTCCTCTAAAAATGGCTTTTAAATGTTACTCAAATATTTAATTAAATGCTTACATTGGGTATGTAGCATTTAAGCAGGAAATATTTTTCTTAATAACATCTGCTAACCCCATCTGTTTCTATTTTCAAATCTTTAAAACTACATTGGAATTAGAAAAAAAATTACAGTTTTAGCAGAAATAAAATTCCAAGTCTGTTCACAGTATTCTCATTCTGCTTTCTTTAGGTTACTGGGTAGTGAGGATGGGGAAAGTTGGGAGGTGGGTGTCTGCGGTAATGAATCTGAGCATAGTACCTTCTAAAGGGATACTTCCTAATAATTTCAGATTGTACTGTTGGGTTTTACACTGACCTGTTCACACTGCTTATCTTAATGATGGGAAGGGGGCAGCTTCCATTAAGACTTGACACAGCGATCATCATTAAAGGCATTTATTATGGTTGTATACATGTTAACAAAATAATTGGTTAATTCAGTAGAAAAAAAGGATAATCACAACTAGCTATCGCAAAGAGTAATAGCTAGTTTTGATTATCCTTTTTTTTCTATCAGACTGACTAATCTTGTCCACTAGCAGTACTGAAGTAACAATGAACACAAACTCATCTCATTTTGATGTAGTGTTCTATCAAACAAAATGAAAAGACTGTCACCTCTACTGGGAAAAGGGCAGAACAACCTTGCATTTTTCAGAGAACTGTTATAAATATAAGCAAATGAATGGATTGGAAATGTTTTTGAAAAGCTGTAAAAGGCAAAAAGCCAAGCGATTTTTTTTTTCATCCAAGGGCTCAATAAGAACTTTATAAGAATAGTTTTTTGTTTGTTTGTTTGTTTTTACAGGGGATCTCAGTTACCTACAAAAATCTGATGAACTAATAATCTTTTGACTCAGAAAAACATGTGTGATACATACAACATGCATAAATACATAGTACATACAATTTCAAGGTGTTCATGAACTTTCTAAAGTCAAACGCCAAAGCCTAGAATCCCACAAGAGAGCAAGATCCTCTGGTTTTATTACAATGATTGCGGTCTGATACCAACATGGTAATACTGTAGCCTGATATTAACATTATAAACATGGAAAACACTCAGTACTATCTACTAACATTAAATTAAAGAAAGAAGTCCTGTGACTTGATCAAGTTAGTTCATGATCTAACTAAAGCTGGCAAAAGCTGATGATTCTCATCAGAGACATTGACTGAAGGATTCATGTAACCAAAAGCTTGAGAACCTACTTACCGCTCAAGGTATAGTGATGTTTTATTTTACTTTCACATATTTATTCTCTGGTGCTCTTCATTTTTTATGTAGATTAGAGTTTCTGGCCTACATCTTTTTCTCTCTCACTGAAGAATTTCTTTTAACATTTCTTGTAAGGCAGGTCTACTGGCCACAAATTCCCTCAATTTTTGTTTTGGAAAGTCTCTATTTCTTTTTCACTGTTACAGGATTGTTTCTCTGGGTACCTAACTCTAGGTTGATGTTTTTCTTTCTCTCAACACTTAAATATTTCACTTCTCTGTCTTCTTGCTTGTTTGTGTGCATGGTTTCTGAAGATAAGTATGATGTAATTCTTATCCTTGCTTTTCTGTAGGTAAAGTGTTTTCTTTCCTCTGACTTCTAACAAGGTTTCTTTCTTTATTTTTGATTTTCAAACTTTGAATATAATATGCCTAGATGTAGTTTTTGTTGCTATTGGGATTTATCTGGCTTGTTGTTTTCTGAACTTCTTGGGTTTCTGGTTTAGCATCTGATATTAATTTGGGGAAATTAGTTATTATTCCTTCAAATACTGCTTCTGTTCCTTTCCGTCTTTCTCCTCCTCATATTCCTGTTAGATATCAGGGGAACCAGCCCCCAATATTTCAACATAGGTTCTTTTCTATTTTCCCTAAGTGTCGACTGCTCTGAGAAATAAAGAGAGAGTACAAAGGGAGAAATTTTACAGCGGGGCCTCCGGGGGTGACATCATATATTGGCAGGTTCCATGATGTCCACCTGAGCTGCAAAACCAGCAAGTTTTTATTAGGGGTTTCAAAAGGGGAGGGGTGTACGAATAGGGAGTAGGTCACAGGGATCACATGCTTCAGAGGGCAATAAAAGAACACAAGGCAGAGGGTGAGATTAGAATTACTGATGAGGTTCCATGTCCCGCTTGTCACATATTGTCTCGATAAACATCTTAACAGGAAACAGGGTTCGAGAGCAGACAACCGGTCTGACTAGAATTCACCAGGCTGAAATTTCCCAATCCTGACAAGCCTGAGGGCACTGCAGGAGACCAGGGCATATTTCACCCCTTATCTTCAACCACATAAGACAGACACTCCCAGAGCAGCCATCCGTAGACCTACCCCTGGGAATGCATTTCTTCCCCAGGGTTATTCCTTGCTGGGAAAAGAATTCAGCGATATTTCTCCTATTTGCTTTCTGCAAGAAGAGAAATATGACTCTCTTCTGCCCGGCCCCACAGGCAGTCAGACTTTATGGTTATCTCCCTTGTTCCCTGAAAATCGCTGTTATCCTGTTCTTTTTCAGGATGCCCAGATTTCATATCATTCAAACACACATGTTTTACAAACAATTTGTACAGATAATGCAATCATCACAGGGTCCTGAGGCAACATACATCCTCAGCTTATGAAGATGATGGGATTCAGAGATTAAAGACAGGCATAGGAAATTATAAGAGTATTGATTGGGGAAGTGATAAACATCCATGAAATCTTCACAATTTATGTTCAGAGATTGCAGTAAAGACAGGCATAAGAAATTATAAAAGTATTAATTTGGGGAACTAATAAATGTCCATGAAATCTTCACAATTTATGTTCTTCTGCTGCGGCTTCAGCCGGTCCCTCCGTTCAGGGTCCCTGACTTCCCACAACAGTTACACATTATGCCTTTTGTAGTTGTCCCACAGTTCCGGGATATTCTGTTCTGTTTTTTTTTTTAATAATTTTTTTCTCTTTATTTTTCAGTTTGGGAAGTTTCTATTGTTATGTCCTCCAACTCAGAGATGTTTTTTCCTCAGTCATTTCCAGTTTACTAATGAACCCATCAAAGCTGTTATACATTTCTGTTATAGTTGTTTTTATCTCCAGTATTTCTTTTTGATTCTATCAATTTCCATCTCTCTCTTTACATTATCCATCTGTGCCTGCATGCTGTCTACATTTTTTCTATTATAAGGGCACATTAATCATAAAAAAGTTTCTGGTCTAATAGTTCCAACATTTCTGCCATATCTGACTCGCCATTTATTGAAGAGACTCTCCTTTCCCCATGTGTGTTCTTGGGGTCCTTGTCAAAGATTTGTTGACCATATGTGTCTGGGTTTATTTCTGGACTTTGTGTTATGTTCTGCTCATCAATGTGTCTGTTTTTATGCCAGTACCATACTGTTTTGATTACATAATTTTGTAATAGAGTGTGAAATCAGGAAGTGTGATATTTCCAGCTTTGTTTTTCTTATTCAAGATTGCTTTGGCTATTAGGGCCTTTTGTTGCTACCTATGAATTTTGGGATTGTTTTTAGTGTTTGTGTCTTCTTCAATGTTTATTTCTTTCATCAATGTCTTATAGTTTTCAGTATACAGATCTCTTACCACTTTGGTTAAATTCATTCTTAAGTGTTTTATTATCTTTAGTGCTGTTGTAAATAGGACTATCTTCTTAATTTATTTTTCAGATAGTTCATTATTAGTGTACAGAAATGTGACCAATTTTTTTGTATGCTGATTTTGTATCCTGCAAATTTACTAAATTTATTTATTAGTTGTAACAATTTTTATGTGATGCCATTAGGGTTTTCATTGTATAAGATCATGTCATTTACACAAGGAAACAGTTTAACTTTTTTCATCTTGTCTAAGTATAGCCAACCTTGTTCTCATTTGGTTACCATTTGCATGTAATGTTATTTTCATCTCTTCACTTAAAGCCCGTATATGTCCTTGAAGGTAAATTGAGTCTCTTCTAGGTAATGTATAGTTGGGTCTTATTATTTAATCGATTCAGTAACTCTATATACTTTGGAGTATTTAACCAATTTACACTTAAAGTAATTATTGATAGGTAAAAAATGACTGCCATTTAAAAAATTGTTTTCTGTTTCTAGTTATTTTTTCCTCTTTTTCTGTCTTCCTTTGTGATGTGATGATTATCTATAGGCATATGGTTTGATTCTAGAGGTTTTCTTTGTGGGTACCATGAGGCTTGCATAAAGTATCTTACAGGTATAACAGTCTATTTTAAACTGATAACAACTTCAATTACATATTAAAATTCTACACTTTTACTTTACCCCTCACATTTTATGTTATTGATATGCTTTTTAAAAAATATTCTGCATCTATTAATAAATTATTATAGCTGTAAGCATTTTTAATACTTTTATCTTTTAACTTTTATACGGGGTTTAAAAATGACTTATGCACCACTATTATAGTATTCAAATATTCCAATTTTGACCATATATTTGCCTTTACCAGTTAATTTTATACTTTCTTACGTTTTCATGTCATTACTTAGTGTCCTTTCATTTCACCTTGAAGATCTCCCTTTAGCATGTTTCGTAGTCTGGTCTAGTGGTGATGAATTTTCTCAGCTTTTGTTTGTCTGGGAATGTCATGTTTGCCTCTATTCACTTTATCTCTTCTTCATTTCTGAAGGAGAGCTTTGCTGGATATAGTATTCATGATTGATATCTCCCCCACACCCCCTGCCAGCCCCAACACTTTGAATATATCATCCCACTCTCTCCTGGCCTGTAAGATTTCTGCTAGGAGTCTGCTGATAGCTTTATGGAAGTTCCCTTGTAGGCTGCAGTTGCTATTCTCTTGCTGGTTTCAAGATTCTCTCTTTGTCTTTGATTTTTGACAATTTGATTATAATGTATATTGGTGTAATCCTCTTTGAGCTAATGTTGCTTGAGCCTCATGATTATGGATAGCCATATTCCTACCAAGATTTGGGAAGTTTTCAGATATTATTTATTTAAATAAGCTTTCTACTGCTCTTATTCTTCTCCTTCTTGGACTCCCACAATGCATATGTTTGTTTGCTTGTTGCTGTCCTGTAGGTCCCATATGCTCCCTTCCTTCTTTTTCATTCTTTTTTTCTGTTGTTGTTGTTCCTCTCATTGGCTAATTTCAAGTGACTCGTCTTCAAGTATCCTGATTCTTTGGCACTATTGAGTTAGCTGCTGAAGCTATCTATTGCTTTTGCAACTCTGTCATTGTGTTCTTTAGTTCAGGTTTTCTTTTTAGGTCTTTTTTTATGGTTTCCATTTCTTTATTAGACATCTAATTTTGTTCATGTATTTTATTCCTGATTTTGTTTAGTTGTCTATCCTGTCTTCTTGCATCTTGTCAAGCTTCTTTTAGATGATTACATTGTGTTATTTATCAGAAAATTGATAGATCTTCATTTCTCTGGGGTTGAGTACTAAAACTTTAATTTCCTTTAGTGATGACATATTTGCCTCCATTACTGTGGTTCATCTAGCCTTGCATTGGTGTCTGCGCATTTGAAGGAGTAAATGCCTTTTCCAATTTTTACAGACTGGGTTTGGCAGGTAAAGACCTTTTCCTGTTGGGTCCTTGCCCTGATGAGATTGCCTCTAGGATCACAGTTGTGTAGGATTGGGGTCAGTTTACATGGCTGCTGATTGGTCTATCGTGGGTTCAGTGATTGGTTGGCCTATTACCAGAGGTTGGTCAGATATGGATCCTGTCTGGTCCCTGGGTAGACTGGACTGCCTCCATGACCTGGGTCAGTAAGATTGCAGCTGGGACAGGACCTACTTCAGGGTCTGTAGCAGTTAGGTTCACGGACAGCTGGCATGCTATCTGGTTTACAGACAGTTGTGGCTCTTGCCAGGCCCCTTGGATGGCTCTTACCAGGTTACTAGGTAAGTTTCTGGGTGGGTTCTTTGGCAGGGTGGCTTGGAATCAAGTTATAGTACTGCTTCAGAGTCTATATCTGAGAGTGTAGCCTGTATGTCTGCCTCCAGGTGTACGGATATGTATGCCACCTGCTGGGCTCACGGGAGCCATTTTCTAGGGCTACTTCAGGATATGTAGTCTGACTGAAGTTGGCAGACCTGCTTCTTGGGACATGAATGGGTATGTCTTTTGGCAGGTCACTGCAGAGGAGGACCATTCTTGGTCTGCAACTGACAGGGGCTGGAGTCAAGTTGCAGGGTTGTTTCAAGATCTGCTATGGGATTGAGGTGGGAAAGTCTACCTCCAGGGGTGTGGATCCTGGTGGGTCACAAGACTGGAGCTGGGTCACAGGCTGCTTCAGTGTCCTCAGCTGACTGTGGTCAGCAGGCCTGTTATCTAAGGCATGGAGTGGGGGTGTGACTTCTCCTGGGTCTCTTGGCAGATAGTACTGCTGGCAAGACCAATGCTAAACAGGTGTGTATCTAAGTCCATAGGAAGTTGGGGGCTGTTTTGGGGTCTTTAGCTGGTACCATGGTCAGTGAGCCCTACACCTGGGTGTAGACTTGCCTTTTCAAAACAGCCCTCTTTGGTCTTGAGCTTCACTGGATTTCAAACCTCCTACGTGTTTCCCAAAGCTTCTACAAAGGCACTTTTTTTCTGTTGATGGCTGCCAAATTATAGTTGCTGTGGAGAGATATGAGTGGGAAACCTCCTGCTTTATCATCTTGATGACCAATCTTAGGCTGAACTTTGAAGGAAGAAGGGGAGTTTTCCAGGCATAAAGGGTTGTAGAGCAGGGTATTCCAGACAGCTGGAAAAAATGTGCAGAGACTCAGAGGTATGCTCCAAACCATAAAGTCCAACCAAATTACATTTTCATTGCAAGAAATTTTGGTTCACATCCTTCCTCAAAATGTTATTTAACATAAAGGAATATTTTTGTTTATAAAATACCCCTTGTTTCACAGTTTAAATTCCTGAAGAGAAATTACCCTCAGCATCACTCTGTTTTTCTATAGAATTTCTTTTTTTGTTTAAATTCTTTATACCAATACTCGTTTGCCTGCCCTTTAATGGTTGACTGGGGAGAGAAGTAGACACCAATGAAAATACTTTGTGACACGTAATTCTGGTGACCTGTGGAGTCATTTTGATGAACTAGCCAAGTAGCTAACATTCTCCAAGTCAAATCAGAGAAATGGAACAGAGAGTAAGAATCCATACTGCCAAATAAGGGTAAATTCTAATCCAGCTTACATCAGGTCTATTATGAGGTTGGGGAGAAGTCAAATCTTTAGACAATTATATCCAGGAAACCTAATCATCTTCAGTTAGCACCAGCTGCTGTAGCCCATAATATGTCATGTCCTATATAACACTTTAGAAATTGTTTAACTGCATCCAAACCTTCTGTCTCTCCTTTCCAGGACAGAAATAATATTTGCAATAGAGAAGGAAACAGCCAGGCCACGGGGTAGTGGCTTGGAATGCTGTTTTTTAGAGACAAAATATAATATGTAAGAGATTTATCTGATTTTGAATATAAGCCTTCTCTGATTCTGAGTGTAACTGATTCTATAAGCGAGGCCAATATCATTAGCTTATCATCCAAACATTAGGGATGTGACTTTGGTCACATCACTAAATGTCTCCAGGAAAACAAATGATGATTTCAACTACCATCTATATACTTTCCAAGTATAGACCTCTAATTCAGATTTCTGTTCTGTAGTCTATGTGCACATATATCCAACTGTCAGATGGAATAGCTCGGTGGCAACTCAATCTCAGTTTGTTCAAAATTGATTTTATTGCTGAACAAGCTTGATCCTACTATTGTGGCTTCTTTTCCCTGTGCACAACCCATTTCTCCTAACTATAAACTGATAAGACAAGCTAGACTCTCCCTCATTCTTTACATGCAGTGGGTCAAGTCCTCTAGATTTTGCCTTCTATGTATCTTTCGATTCCCTCTTCCAGTGTTCTAATTCAGTGCTCCTTAATTTTGCATCTGGCTTCCTGTAGTAGCCTCATAAATAGATTTCTGGCCTTTTTTCTTGCCTATTTACGATTCCCTTCACCATGAAGCTAGATGAATCCTTAAGAAATGAATATCTAATCAAGGCACTTTGCTGCTTAAAAACCTTTAAAAGGCTCCTAATTGCTTTCAAGATGAAATACTAACTCCTTAATGCAACATGCATTTAGACATTTCATGACTTGATCATTGTTTCTATTTCCAGCTTCATATACCCCTTCTCATCCTAAATCCCCCTCTTCCTCTGCAAATTCTGGTTTTATAACTAATTTATAGTTAATGTCTATTGAGTACTGACCCCAATCCTGGAACTATGCTAAATGTTTTATATCAGTATTTTCCAGACTTCACTGATGAGGCATATCACCTGGGATCCTTGCTAAAAATATAATTCCTGGTCCTCATCCCAGACCCATTGAATCATAATCCTCAGGGAATGATCTGGGAAAATGTATTTTTTTAAAAAAGCACCATGGGTGTGACTTATCATCCGAGAAATTTGAGAAAACACTGCTTTACGTGAACTTTCATTTAATCCTCATAAAAATGTAATGGGATAAGAACTGTTATTAGTTTCATTTATAGATAGAAATAATGAGGCTTAAGGGGAACAGTAACAGTTATTTGTCCAAAGACACGTGGTTTGAACCTAGGCATACAACCCCAGAATTCACATTACATCGTAATCTATTTCTTTCACTTGTAAGTCAACACAAGCCATGTTGCCACTCTCAATTCTCTGTGCCTCTTCTGCCCTTTAACTTGGAGTTTTATTTCACCATCTTTGCCTGGAAAACTACTATGAACCTTTATAATTCGACTCAGACTGAAGCTTTTCTTAGCATTCCCAGTCTGGTTTGGTTGCTTTCCTGAGGGTCATTCTGTTAACATAGCACATTATAATCTATATCCTTATCTGCTCCCCTACCAGACTCTAAGAAGGTAAATTTCAAGTCCTTTGGTATTCTTATTTTAGCAGAGTGCCTGATATATATCAGATATGTGATAAATATCTGTTAAATAAGTAAAAGTATAAGAAGTCACTTTAGCTGGGCAAGTGCCTTGGGTTTAGATGCTATGAATGGATAAATCTAGGGTCACTCCAGCAAATTGTTTTTAGGTATCTAATGTTGCATTTTAGAATCAGGCCATGCATCTTGAATTTACTTGTTTTTATTCTAGGAGCATTTTAGGAGGTATGGGATTGAGAACCCAACTCATTCCCTTTGTAGTTCAAAGGAATCAAACGTGTGATATACTATAGTAGCCCAAATCAAGACCAAATGATAGAAAAGGACAATGAGGACCCCAGAAGGGGGCAGTGTTATAAGGGAAGGAGGAGTCTTGGCTGGAGATGTGGACTTCATACCAGAATTCAAAGTGTCCGAGTGGTGTGCCCACATAGGCTAAAGGTGGTCTTCATCTAGACTCCCTGTGCCATGGGCACACTTTGTGGAAATTGAAGTGGATGTGCAGCAAAAGTCAAAACAACAATGGAAGTAATGTTTTCTACTTGGTCTTGAGGCAACAGGTAGAGAGCTCTGCAGTGGTGGCAATAATTAACACTTTTTGAACAGGAAGCTTGATTAGGTCCAAAAATCTATGAACTACCAGGATTTCAGCAAATGGTAATGCTAAGCCTTCTTGGCAGGGGTAGATAAAGACTGGATTCAATAAGAGTAGGACTTCCAATGCTGGCAGTGACACCTGTGTTCCATCACTAGGGCAAGGCAGTGAGTATAGAGGAAGCTGGGACCAACAGGGAAAGCTGTCCCGAGATTTGCAGACATCGTGTTATTCATAAGTAGTACCTGTCTGTTGGTTTTACCTTTTCCAGTTGTTAGTCAAAAACAAGAAATGAGGAGATCTGATTCATAGACACATGGAAGCAATGCTGACAGTGGTTGGGAGTATTTATTTGGGACAAGATAAAATTAGACTAGGCTGAGCGCAGTGGCTCACGCCTGTAAGCCCAGCACTTTGGGAGGTTGAGGCCAATGGATCACCTGAGGTCAAGAGTTTGAGATCAGCCTGGCCAACATGGTGAAATCCTGTCTCTACTAAAAACACAAAAAATTAGCTGGGTGTGGTGGCAGGCACCTGTAATCCCAGCTACTCGGGAGGCTTAGGCAGGAGAATTGCTTCAACCCGGGAGGTGGAGGTTGCAGTGAGCTGAGATCGCGCCATTGCACTCCAGCCTGGGCAACAAGAGTGAAACTCTGTCTAAAAAAATAAAAAAAATAAAAAAAAATAGTGAGACTAGATTTTCTCTTTATTAATCATGCTTTGTTTAGATGTCATAATTTAGGTAGTAAAAGAAAATGTTGGAATCACTATATTGGCAAGGCCTGGAAATTTGGATAATAGAATTCTATAATAAAAGTGCATAAAACAGATCTTTGGAAATATAAAACCTTTTCCAAGCATGCTAAAGACAGTCATGTGCAGTTTTGGAAAATGAGATCCTATAGGCAACAGGGTAGAAGCATGTTTTGAGACAAGTTTTATTTGAAACGAAAGGCTTATTTGAAGAAATGTTTCATTTGCTACAAAAACTATTTGTAGACATTCTGGAGATACTCATATATGGGCAAAAGAAATTAGAGCAGGCATGCAACAGAGCAGAAAGGATGCTTTATTTGCAAAAGAGTGGTGACACATCTACAAAGTTGACATTGTATATGATTACAAAGTAAAGAGTACTCTTGTGAGAGAAGTTACATGTTCATTGTTAAGGAAATTATATGTAAATGACAAAGATCATGGTCTGTGAATAATGTGCCATATCTCACAAAATACAGTCATTGGAATCTTATTAAAATTATCTGCAGGAGACTTCAGTTTCCATTCTCGACCCTCTGCCTTAAGATACGAAGCCTTGACATGGCCACATCCCAGTCAGCATAAGCTCCTTCTAGATGGCGGGATATCTCAGTTCCTGCTTCATAGCTACGTCGGCCATGAAGTAAGCGCCAGTTATCAAAAGTAATCACATCACCTAAAGAAAAGATTTCTTTCAATATGAGTAATTGTGTGTTTAGATGACGTACAGAGCTAGAAAATGTAACATGCAAAACATAGCTACTACTTGGTTCACATCAAGAACCATCGCTTATTTCTTTACATGAAACTGCACATTTACTTTTCCACACAAATCAGGCCACTGGATGCAAACTGCTTTAGACCTTATGACAATTAAACTACCTAGCTTGGTAGTCTCCTGAAGGTGCTTTAATCATTCTTATTTAAAATATTATCTCTGTGTAAAACATCTGTATCGTTTTGACTGATTGATACCTAATTCGAAATGTTTCTTCTGCCGGGTGTGGTGGCTCACACCTGTAATCCTGGCACTTTGGGAGGCTGAGGCGGGCAGATTACGAGATCAGGAGATCGAGACCATCCTGGCTAACATGGTGAAACACTGTCTCTACTAAAAATACAAAAAATTAGCCGGGCGTGGTGGCAGGTGCCTGTAGTCCCAGATACTCAGGAGGCTGAGGCAGGAGAATGGCGTGAACCCGGGAGGCGGAGCTTGCAAGTGAGGCGAGATCACGCCACTGTATTCCAGCCTGGGTGACAGAGAGAGACTCCGTCTCAAAAAAAAAAAAAAAAAAAAGAAAAAAGAAAAAAAGAAATGTTTCTTCTCAGTTTAACAGCTTCAGAAAATAAAAAGGATAGTGACATTCTTAGTTTGTCTTCTCTGTGCCTAGTATTTTGTGTCACATTATTTCTAAGCCTCATAAGAATCCTGAAAAGAAAGTATTCTCTCATCTTTTCACACATGAAGAAACCGAAGCTTTAAAAAATTGAGGAATTTACCCAAAACTACACTGCCATTAAATAGTCGAAGCTTGGATTCTAACTTGTATTTTTTGTATTTTTCCCCCATAATGTTTTCATTTTACATGTTGCCATTTTTAAAATTAACGTGCTGTGACTGCATGGCGGTGGATTTATGGAGATTCCTATTAACTTATTATACCAAAGATCAATTAAAAATATATACAAAGGAAAAGAATCTTCCCTCTGGCCAAATCAACAGCAGAGAGAAATTACACCTTTTATTGTAGATGCCATAAGCCTCAGGTTTGATGGCACTTTACTGAGTAGAGATGGTCCAGAAAAAATATAATGCTTTCTGCTTTTTTTATTTCAAGTAACTGGAATACTTTAGGTACTACTTTATTTCAGGTAGTACTGTCTCCACTAGTAAAGCCTAATGAGTGAGCATTACTTGTGTGTGTTAGAGTAAGAATCATCAGGATTTTTTATTTGTTTATCAGGATAGGATAATTAAGCGTAAGCCTCAATGAGGGCCACAAGTCCACTACGTAAGCAAGTCAGTTGCTCACCAAGATTCTGTTGTTGGTGTTCTATGTGCCATACCTGAGAAAAACTGCTCTGGATATAATTCCAGGTGATTAAGGTTGAAAAAAATCCATGCTTTTGGTTGTTTGAGAAAATGTATTCACTGACCTGGATTCATCTTGAAGGTAAACTTAGATTCTTTGCTGTTCATGAGATCAACAAACTCCTTCAGAGCAGCATAAAAAGGCTGAACTCTTTCAACAGGCACATCAAATATTGTGTCCCTAGTTGCGTTATTGAAGTTGATGCGAACCACTTGGCCTTTATCATCTAACCTGTTTTATTAAGAGAAAAAGTTAATACATAATTCATGAAATATCTATTTACGTTGAAAAGGGTCAATTCCTCTTCAAATATATTTTTGAAACACCATATTAAAAAATCCAAATACATGTACAGAAGATATTAAGGCTACCTGTGGTACAATGTATTCTTTTTTTTTTCATTCATTCATTTACATTTTTTTCTAAATCTTAACTACCTCAGTACCAGGAGAATTCAACTTAAATTAAAATAAGTATTACTGAGAGATTCAAGTTAAAAATTTTGTTATGCTTAGTTAAAGTCATTCATTCTTTGTTATTTGAAACAGGTATTAAAATCCTTTCATGTTACAAATTTATAGGTCAATTGTTCTATGTGTTTCATTTATTAAGGTTCTAAGTATGATGGTTTTATTTGGGGGGTATGATGGGAAGAAAATTCTATTTTTTAAATAGTTTGAAATACATGATTCTAATTCAATCCTTAGTTTACAGGTGGGAAAACTGAAGCATGAGAAAAGGAGGGACTAGCCTGAGGTACATTCTTTCTATCTATTTACTCATCCTACCTATCTTAGTATTGAGGCTTCCAGAAGACAGTGCTGTATCTCATTTAATGTTGTTTTCCTAGCATTCAACATAGAGCCTGGACATAACAGACAGTTAATAAATGTTTGTTGCACATATCACTCTCTATATTTTTTAGTACCTTGGGAGGGCACTAAGGTATTTTTTAGTAATTTGAGAGCTCTTAATGTTGTGATCTTTATTCTATTTCTTACAATATGGATTATGACCATGCCAATGTAAGATAATACAGCATTTAATAAAAGGAAAGAAGGCCAGGCACGGTGGCCCACACCTGTAATCCCTGCCTCCCTTCGGGGGCCAAGGTGGGCGAGGCAGTTGAGGTCAGGAGCTCGAGGACAGCCTGGCCAACATGGCAAAACCCTGTCTCTATTAAAAATACAGAAAAAATAAAAAGCTGGGCATGGTGGCCCATGCTTGTAATCCCAGCTACTTGGGTGTGGTGGCAGTCACCTGCTTGAACCTAGGTGGCAGAGGTTGCAGTGAGCTGAGATCGCACCACCACACTCCAGCCTGGAAAACGAAGTATGACGTCTCAAAAAAATAAATTAATAAATAAATAGGGAAAGAACATTATTTCTTAGATTTGAGCTTTGGTGGTTATAATTAGCAAGACATGAACATCACCCAGATACAGAGGCAAAAAGAGGAAACTCCTTTGTAGCTTATTGGGAAGGTGGACCTTCAGACAGTCTTAAAGTGTCAATCAACTTTATCTTTTCTTTAGGTAGAAACAGGATGAATGCATGCAAACTGAAGGTGATCAAGGATGGTGGCAAAGTGCCTAGGATTACTCCCAAGAGCAGCGTCCTAGAAGGACAAGTGCAGGAAGTGCTAATGAGAGCCAACAACTGACCAGGGCCAAGGCTTGGTCGGTCAGACCAAACACATCATCACATATACCTGGGTTTGGTGACCCTGGTTTGGGGTCTGGGTTACATTTAGTAAATATTATCAACAAATGGCGAAAGATACCATTGACAGTGAAGTACAAATGGTGACTATCAGGGCCCCTTGTGCATGGTGGCTCTGGGCCAAATGGCAATTGTAATGGTAAACTCAACAGTTGGTGATTAGCACCAATTCTTTGCTTATTGGATAAGGCCATAAAACTACCTATTGAACCCACACTGGGAAAGAAGTAAAAGGAAGGAACAGGCTTTCAAAAAGGCTCTTAGACTCTTAAAACATAGATTTGCATGTATTAACTACTCGGAGAGGCTGAGGCAGGAGAATGGCGTGAACCCTGGAGGCGGAGCTTGCAGTGAGCCGAGATTGCACCACTGCACTCCAGCCTGGGCGACAGAGCGAGACTCCGTCTCAAAAAAAAAAAAAAAAACAATACGAATGTGACTCACTAGGTAATGGAATACCCCACCCGCTTCCACATGCTTTCACGTAAATCAAGAATTCTGAGCCTTTTGGATACAGCTTTATGTACAAAGAATCAGATAGAAGGTAAGTCAGTAGAAAAGACTGTGTACCTCTAGGATTTAGTGGTACAGAGAGTACACGACCTTTCAATTGCCCCCTTAGAGTTCATGCTGCTGGTTTCAGACCTCTGTCACAGTGTCTGAGGCCATTTGCCTTTTGATATTACTTTCAAGATTCTAGCTCTACTGCTTCTGACCCACTTTTCCTCTGTTTTTTTCTTGTTATGTGTTCTGTACATATAACATTATCCTCTGTGTCATCCGCCAAAGGATGTCATGACTTTGGAACTTCTGGGGGGTCGTCTGTTTCAGTCATCCTGAAGATCTGCTTTACTTTTCTTCCACTATTACCATAGCTCCTTGATTTGAATGGTTATGCTAATTATGAGCTAACTATTCCAGAGTCCTTGGGTATATCCTCATGTATCAGTGAAAGGAACTTTGTGATTAATAAATGTAATGAAAATCAGAATTGGATGCCTCATGGTATACTAGATTAGGCTTTCATTTTTAAGAGTTCACCTATATAGAAAGGTAATCAACTTTTTTTGTGTGTTACAGTGTAACACAGTCCCTGCTTTCTTTTACCTACTGTTTATCTGAGAAAACAAGACACAAATTTATTATTTAGCATTCTCAGCAATAATAGGGGAATGGAAAGCAAATTTTGTTATAAGATATAGAGGGGACATTATTCTGAGGATTGAAGAATGTTAGAGGAGATGGGTAGCTGGTACCTTGAAGAACAACCTAAAATGCAAAATTGAAGGTTAGCAAGAAATTTGATGCCTTATAACAGAACAACAGGGTCTAATGTAAGTTTGCATGCTGAGGAAAGGTAAAAAGCCACAAAAGATGGGAGTAACTGGCTATACATTCGCTATACAGAAAGGACAAATTAATTAAACTTAAACCAACAACATAGTGGCAGTGAACCAGCAAAAGCAAAACTTTATCAGTGATGCCAACAAAAACAAAAAAAAAAAAAGGACTTTTAAAATGATCTTCTACAGTTTGTGTTGTGAATACTCCTCATTAGTGACAGCATTATGTCTCATTGTTAGATACAATGTTTTATGGAACTTGTTGTATTTGTTGTGGGAATACCACTACAGTGTTGTCTACCATGTCATAATTTATGAGGATCTGTGGGAAAAATTTATTTCAGACTTTGAAAGTGTTTTGTCTTATAACTGCTTATATTCTCTGTTTGCTTTGGTTTCTAGAAACTCAGACCTGAGATAGAAATCTCTCCCCAGTAAGTGTGTTGGGCTTCATGCATATTATAACTAGCTAAAATGTATTCTGCATTTTCTAAACTAGGCACAATAGTAGGGGCTTCCATATATTAACTCTGCAATTTCTACTTCAATCATGTGTGGCAGTATTTTTTGTTTTAGTTTTTTTAACTGGAAAATATACTGTGGATCAGCAAGGGTAAATAATCACATGAGAGATTACACAGCTGGCAAGTAAAAGACTTGAATTTACGTGATTGAATGTGTAGTTGATAGGATAGCTGAGTCTCACCGTCATTATTTTTGCTCATTTCTTTATTGATTTATTTTTCTCTGTACTGAATTATAACTAATTCAGTCAGCAGCATAAAAGACATTTTTGTACTAGGACATAAAAATTTAAAAATTTAACCACAAAGAAAATTAAATTAACCCAAACACTTAGGAGATGGAGGCCCTCTGTTAACTGAGAACGCTCTGTTTCATTTCCTGTTGTTGAAAATATACTTTTAAATGAATTAATGTTAACCACTTGATATTTATTCTCTAGGAGCTATTCCTGAGACCTCACAGATGGCCAAATTTTGAAATTTTACTACAGAAAATATCAAAGCCAAGTCATGAGCCACATGGTGGACATTCAGTTAATCTAATCTATAGCTATGTTTCTTGCCTCTGTTCACCAGCCTTGCAGAATCTGTAATCATATTGTGTCTTAACAAAATTTTGATTTGTCATGAATTTTTAAGGTAATATTTGACTAGTTAAAACTGTCACATTATAACTAAGGGTCTCAAGTTATTTCCTTTTCACCTTGATGAGTGAATTCTTAGAAAACGTCTCAGGTTTATTCTGAACTAGAATTTCATTCTTGACGTCTATCTTTTTCTCAGACACTTCCTCCAATCTTTCAGGAAAACAATCTGTTTATACATGCAAAGTGTAACCAAAAACTGATCCTTCTCCACACCACCACTGCTGTCACTCTAGCCACTCATGTTCAAGGCACCACCACTGCTAGCCTGGAGTCATGCAGTAGCTTCCTAGCTGGTCTTCCTGCTACTATCCTTGCTCTTTCTAGCAGTCAGGGTGACCCATTTAAAATATAACTAAATTTACATAAATATCAAAGTCTTTCCTTTGATCAGGATCTTGCAGCAACTTCTTACTTCACTCAGAGTAAATGTTACTGTTATAATTTGCTAACAAGAATCCAGGAACTTGTCCCCACCTGACTTCCTCCCCTAATACTTGCCTCCTTCACTCTGTTCCAGTCACACTGGTCTCCTTGCTGTTCCTTGAACACCCCAGACACGTTCTTAGGACCCTTTTAGAACTTTTGGTCTAGCAGTTTTGGGAAACTGCTTCTCTTCTGAAAACTCTGTCACTCCTTTAAGTGTTTCCTCAAATCTCAGTAAAGCTTTCCCTCACCACACTGTTTAATAATGCAAGTTTCGTCCTTGCTAAGCCCTACAGATTCCCCTTATCTTGCTATGCTTTTCCTTGTTTTCTTGAGCACTTAATAATTTTTAACATTTATTATAATTTGCTCATCTGTTTAAAAATCTTTAAATTTTCCCCTTCCCCATTAGAGTATAAGCTCTATGAGGGGAGAGATCTTTGTTTTGTCCACTGATGTATTCCAAGTACCGAGAAAAGTGGCTGGCCTCAATAAATATTTGTTGAATGAATAAATGAATGTACTGGGGATTTAATTATTTTCTAAATGAGTTTATTTTCATACCATTTGGCTATTTCTCTTAATAGAAAAATTTAAACTCAATTCTAAAATTATACCCCTGTACCAAAATTAATCGAGGTATAATTAAATAAACTGTTGTAGAAACAAAATGTAAGTTAATTTGCAAATAAAAGGATGAATTTGTGGCCTTTGTAGTTACTTGGAAAAATTATGATAAAATAATATTAAATAAAAAGAAAGGGAGAACACAAAATGTTCTGTGTAGGTAATATATGATCTTTGTTGGCTTAGTATCTCTTTCGGGAGCCTCCCTGCTTCATTCTCAGTCCGTGTGGTTCAGATGAGGCTGACCCTGCTCCAGAGTTGAACATGTGATCCAGGCATGGACAATCAGAATTCTCTAACCCACTGGCCATGATGATTGATTCAGGGATAGACTTGGACAGAAATTAGAGATTGAGTCATCTAGCTTTATTGTAGCTATTGGGAAATAAAAGTGTTGTTTGTGGTGTGATTACTAGCTCTAAGGACAATGAAAACTTGGAGCTTCTGCTGATCATCTTTGAAAACAAAGCTAACATAGAGGATGGCAAAGCTAAGAAGAAAAAAGAGACCAATATCAGATGACATTGTTTAACTCTCAGATCAACCTATTTTGAGTTATATTCTTTCACTTCTGGCCAAAAGCCTTCTGACTAGTATAATCGCATCGATTATAGCTATGTAGAACTTATATTCTAAAAATGAAGTATACGTGAAATCTTAGTTACTTTTCCTCTAATATTGATTAGGAATAAATTTTATGTAATTTAATAAAAACTTTTATGGTGAAAATACTATCACTCTAAAATTGGGTGAAATGTTAATAAAAATAAAGCTCTGAAGTTCATTGAAGTTTTGTGCTGTTTAAACTTTAGATTAATAGATCTTTTGCTGTCAATTCCTTTATTGCTGTGGGAAATGTATAAATAGTACTTACTCTATAATTTTATGTTTTGATTGTACAGAAAAATCACAGTAATCCACTCCAATGTCTGTAAAGTCCACAAAGGTAGAGGACAAAATCTGGAATGCCTGAGGATTATTTTTCTTTAGTTTTTGGCACACATTAAATCCATCTACAATTTCTGAATCACCCCCTGTGACTGTTTGCTTTATGCAGTGAAGAAGCTGAACCTATAAAAAGAAAATATGCATTATTAAATAAATATTAAATTACATTTTAATTATTAGAATTAATCTTCAATAAAATAAATAATAAAATAAAATAATATACATGCACCATTTTTTGATACTATGTTAAAGATTCAAAAAGCTATGAATGAACCAAAGCCAACAAACTTTTTTTTTTTGTCTTTTTAATGTCATCAGAAAAGAGTTGGGAAGAAAAAAGTTGCTTATAATCAATACTGTATAGTTCAAACATGTTACAGTTGAAGACATAGATGCAGGCATGATAATGCTCATTGGCAAACAAAAAGCACAGCTTGTAAGAGCTGCAGAGATGGAGCACTTGATGTTGGAGTAGGCAGGGAAGGATTTCAAGGGAAAGAGGTGGGTAAGTTAGGCAAAGGAGAATGGATGAGATTTGGGTCATGCAGAATAGAACGAGAAAGCAAATCAGGTGACAGAAATAATGATGTGCAAAAATGCACAGTTCACTGGGTAATAAAAAGTCTGGCTACAGCAGAGGGCCATAAATAGAAAGAGTGAATCAGGTTGGAAGGGCAATTTGAGGCCTCATGATGGAGAGTCTTAAATATCAGATGAAGGGCTTTTGTACTTGTGCATAGAGGGAATTCACTGAATGCTTTTGAATATGAAAGTAATGTAGTCAGAACTGAGCTGCAAACTATTAGGCCAGTGGTGTTACATAGGATTATGATTTTTTTTTTTTTGAGGAAGGAACTGGTCAGAGTAGCAAAACAATAGCATAACTTTGTTTTTGAAGGATCACAGTGTTTTTTATTATTATTATACTTTAAGTTTTAGGGTACATGTGCACAATGTGCAGGTTTGTTACATATGTATCCATGTGCCATGTTGGTGTGCTGCACCCATTAACTCGTTTAAATCCTTTCAGATTTTGCCATCATGAACTGACAGAGTATTTCAAGTGCTAATTTTTAAAAAGATCATTTTTTAAATGTTATTTACATATGTCAAGGCCCCTTAATACTTTCTTTTGTACAGTTACACTTTTAATACAATCTTCCAATAGAAAAAAATGATGGAGCCTGACAATACTTTTATTGCTAGGTTAAAAGGCAAATATATGCCTGTCATGTATAAAACCCAATTTTACTTCATATGAGTCATTCAGAACCAAAAATATTTTCCTTCTGAATGTTACTTTGTGCAGCATGTGACTTCTGCAAAGACAGTGAGTGAAGCAACATCTCTGTTTCATTAAAGATGTGGTGACTTATCTCTGCCCCACATAATCTAAATCGATCAAACTGAACTCTCAACAGGTAACTCATTTTTCAGATTATTTCATCTGTATAGAAAAATATATTGGTTTGTTCTATTTGTTATAGAAAATCTCAAACCTTGGCACAACTCCCCTGGAATAATTCAAAATGGAAGTTTGAACAACAGTACAAACAGCTTGCCTACATTTTATTATTCTAGTAGAATCTAGACATTTTAAGAATCATCTGTTATTTTAAAATCTCCTATCAAGTCACGTAGTTTGAATGTTTCATTTGCTGGAGACAGGTACAGGTTTGCTGCACTTCTTTGCCTCTTTAGAGCATATCTATGATGTCTCCATTACATGCAATGCGTGTGTAAATATTGAGATACAAAGTATTGAAATACAAAGAACTTTTTTCTTCCCAAGAGTTAATTCTTGTCTTTAAGAAGTTTGTAAAGTATGATAAAATCTATAAATATTCTATTTTACTACATAAATTATAATAATTAGAAATTCCAGCTCAGGATCAGTGTGGTGTGACAGAAAACTAGATGGAGGCCTGGGTTCAAGTCCAAATTCCTCCTTAATCAAATATCACCCTATAAAAATATTGAATCTCGTGTTTCGTTTTCTCATCTGACATAAAAAGACATGATCAGTCTTGTCTACCTTAAAGGAATGTCAAGAAGAGTCAGATAAAATAATGAAAGTAAAACTGCTTTGAAATAGTATAATGTGCTATGAAAAAGTCAAGTATTCTATTATACTTCAGGAACATTTATGAAGTCATTTGGTCACTTTTCCTTAGGCTTTGAATTTTAACCCAGAAACAAAACTTAAATTCTTAAAAGACAGAAGATAACTTAAAAATTCAACCAAAACTTTTAGTTTTCTAGTCTCATTCTTTAAGCCTTATTCCATCCAACTCCCTCCGCCTATCTTTGGAAGATGAGCTGAGCTGATTAATTTGGCTCTTAACCCTAGGGTTTTAGAAAAATCTGAGCCACATTTAGAGTAAAATCACATTGTGTGTCTCCTGCCCCCAACCCTTACCCAAAAATGTGTCTACAGGGGTCATTTTACTGCCACTTAGTTCAAAGAAATCACGTGGTGTTTTACAATCAACAAAATAATTTAAAACATGTAAAGTTAAATACTAGACTAGCGTAGCTAATACTGGCGAGAAGAATGGGTAACAACAAGGGCACAGAGAAAACATTTTCAGTGAAGATAATGAAAAAATGGGCTAATTGTGATTTTGGCCCATTTTTCCTTTGTTAACTTAAGAATTGCCCAAATTTTCATTGCCTTTGAAGATACAGATTTCTATGTGGTTATTTCACATAGTCTAATTTAGCTGTAAAAATAGGGATGGCATATCTTTTAAAAGGTAGTTTCCTAACCATTTAGTTTCGGTGTAATAAAATAATGATTTGGTAAAAATGTAGCTCATTTAGTAAAATGAAACTTTTGTAAAAATGTAGAGAAAGAATGTCCACCCAGAGATTCTCCTGGGGATTTGTGGCTTCACACTGAGCATTTCCCTCCTTGACAAGGAATCTGATAGATGGGATGTTGGATGGTTTCCAAAAATAGCCACTGTTAATATGTTCCTTGTAGTCATACAGTTTATAATGCATTTTTGCAGCTTCCTCCATAAGCAGTCTATTTCCTCACCTCCTGAATGTGGGCTAGATTTATTACTTCCTTAGACCAATATAACATTGCAGAGGTGACTAGCCTAGGCCTTGAGAAGTTGTGTAGCTGTCTGAAAATTCTTCCACTTGCCATATGCATTAAACTTGGGCTAGCCTACTGGTGGTCAATAGACCAAGTGGAGCAGAAACCAGCCATCTCAGTGAAAGCCAATCGGTCCCAAGCCAACTTAGCAACCGATTGCAGGTATATGACTGAAGACAGGAGCTGCCTAACTGAATACAGCCCAAATTGAAAAAGCAAGGGCTAAGTAAATGGCTGTTTTCTTAAGCCATCAAGTTAGGGAGTTATTATTTTTGTTGTTGTTGTTGTTATACTTTAAGTTCTGGGATACATGTGCAGAATGTGCAGGTTTGTTACATAGATATACACTTGCCATGGTGGTTTGCTGCATCTGTCAACCCGTGATCTACATTAGGTATTTCTTCTAATGCTATCCCTCCTCTATCCTCCCAACCCCCTACAACAGGCCCCAGTGTGTGATGTTCCCCTCCCTGCGTCCATGTGTTCTCATTGTTCAACTCCCACTTATGAGCGAGAACATGTGGTGTTTGATTTTCTGTTCCTGTGTTAGTTTGCTGAGAATGATGGTTTCCATCTTCATCCATGTCCCTGCAAAAGACATGAACTCATCCTTTCTTATGGCTGTGTAGTATTCTATAGCATATATGTGCCACGTTTTCTTTATCCAGTCTATCATTGATGGACATTTGGATTGGTTCCAAATCTTTGCTATTGTGAACAGTGCTGCAATAAACATACATGTGCATGTGTCTTTATAGTAGAATGAGTTTTAATGCAGCAGTAGTTAACGGATATGAATGTTGCCCATGTGACTTTGAGGGAAACCCTACATTTTGTTTACTGATTCCATTTTCTGTCTTAACTTTCTTAGAAATATATGTGCAAAAAGACCTCAAGATTTACTACTACCTTAAAATCTGTCTTGGCAAAGCAAAAAATGCTAATAGTAATTTCTAGGAAGAACAAAGAAATGTTTTTGTTGTTGTTGCTGTTTTAAATGAATGAAATTATCCTCTCCTTTAGGAATGTGAAGATATTTAGGATTTAGGTACAGAGATTTTGTGAGCTTGGATTGTGTTTGGAGAAAGAAAATTTATATAAGACAAACTACCTGGTGAAATATGTAATCTTCTAGACTCAAAATACGAAAAGATATTGGTCATTGGCCTGCTTTGTGGAAAATATGTTGAAGCTCACCTTACCCCAGGTGGATGATGGAGGGCTGGATAATCAGTGTGAAAGCTTAGCTTCCCAGTTGTGTAAGCCACATTGTTTGCATCGATTTTGTCTTGCACTTGCCAAGTATGTCTGTAAAATGCAAGAAACACATGTTTAAACAGGTTGTCACTAAGCCAGAGGAAATGTATTAGAATGAATTTGATATGTGGGGAGAAATGGAAACTTTTCATTTTTTGATATAATTACCATAATGACTATGAGTGAGAAAAGGAATCTGACCTTTCTCTGCCTAAAGTCACTATTTCAGAATTAACATCTCCTCATTTTTCCTCTCCTCTCAACAAAAGAGTACATCAGTCTATCCTACAGTTTATAAAGAAGTATATATGGAATTGTAGGTTATCTTTTTACTGGCTTAATGCATTTTAAAAAGTGATTTATTGAGGTGACGTTCGCATAACAGAAAATGAATCACTTTAAAGTGAATAATTCAGTGGCATTTAGTAAATTCACAATGTTGGCAACCACCACCTCTACATATCTAGTTTCAAAATGTTTATATTATCCAGATCAAAACCTCTTATTTTAGTAAGCAGTTTCTTTCCATTCTATCCTTCCCCAAGACCTTGGCAATCACTAATTTGCTTTCTGTCTCTGTGGATTTACCTATTTTAGATATTTACCATAAATGGAATTATATAGTAAGCTCATGCTTTTAATGTTATATCTAAGAATCCACTGCCCAATCCAAAGCCATGAAGATTTACCTCTGTTTTCTTCTAAGAGTTTTATGGCTTTAACTCTTATATTTAGATAATTTGTTCATTTTGAATTAATTTGTGGGTCCAATTTAATTCTTTGCATGGGGGTATTCAGTTGCCTCAGAACAATTTGTTAAAGAGATTGTTATTTCTCTATTGAATGATATTGTCATGCTTGTTGAAAATTGATTGGCCATAGATGTGTGGGTTTATTTCTGGACTCTCAAAATTCTATTCCATTGATCTATTTGTCTATCCTTATGCCCATATCACACTATTTAGATTACTGTAGATTCGTAGTTAAGTTTCAAAATCAGGAAGTGTGAGTCTTTTAATTTCAGTCTTCTTTTTAAATATTGTTTTGCCCACTTGGAGGCCCTCACAATTTCATGTAAATTTGATACTGGCTTTTCCATTTCTAAAACAAGAAAATGATACTGAAATTTTGGTAGGGATTGTAGACTGCTTTGGGGAGTATTGACCTCTTAACAATTTTATGCCTTCCAATCCACGAATACAGGATGCCATTCCATTTCTTTAGGTTTTCTTTAATTTCCATCAGCAGTGTTTTATAGTATTCATTGTACAAGTCTTTTACCCCTGTGATTAAATTTATTCCTAAGTATTTTATTCTTCTGGATGCTGTTGTAAATAGATCTGTTGATTTCCTTTTCAGATTGTTCGTTGCTACTGTTTATAAAGACAACCGATTTTTGTGTTTTGATCTTGTACCCTGCAACTTGCTAAATTCATTCATTAGCTTTAGTAGCTTTTTTTGGGTGGATTTTATGGGATTTATTATATGTAAGATCATTCCATCTGTGAATAGAGATATATTTACTTTTTTATTTCTCATTTGGATGCCTTTATTTCTATTGTCTAATCGCTCTGGCTGGAAATATTGGTGCAATGTTGAATCTCAATGGAGAAAGCTAGCATTTTTGTCTTGTTTTTGCTCTTAGGGAGAAACTTGATTTTTTTTTTTTTTACTTTTAGGTTCAGGGGTACATGTGCAAGTTTGTTTTATAGGTAAATTGCATGTCACAGGGGTTTTGTGTACAGAGTATTTTTGTCACTCAGGTAATATATATAGTAGCCAGTAGGTGGTTTTCTTGATCCTCACCCTCTTCCCAACCTCCACCCTCACAAAGGCCCAGGTGTCTAAAGTTCCCTTCTTTGTGCCCATGTGTACTCAATGTTTAGCTCTCACTTATAAGTGAAAACATGCTGTATTGGGTTTTCTGTTCCTGTGTTAGTTTGCTTAGGATAATGGCCTCTGGCTCCATCCATGGTGCCACAAAGGACACAATCTTGTTCTTTCATATAGCTATATAGTATTCCATGGTGCATATGTGCCATATTTTCTTTATTCATTATATCGCTGATGGACATTTAAGTTGATTCTATGTCTTTGCTATTGAGAATAGTGTTGTGATGAACATATGCGTGCATACATGCTCTTTATAGTAGAACAATTTATATTCCTTTGGGTATACACTAAATAGTGGGATTGCTGGGTCAAATGGTAATGTTTTTAAGGTCTTTGAGAAATTGCCAAACTGCTTTCCACAATGGCTGGACTGATTTACATTCCCACCAGCAGTGTATAAGTGCTCCCTTTTCTCCACAACCTCACCAGCATCTGTTATTTTTTAACTTTTTATAATAGCCATTCTGACTAGTATGAGATAGTATTTCATTGTGGTTTTGATTTGCATTTCTCTAATGATTAGTGGTGTTAAGCACTTTTTCATATGCTTGTTGGCTGTGTGTACGTCTTCTTTTGAAAAGTGTCTATTCATGTTTTTTGCCCACTTATTAATGGGGTTGTTTGTTTTTTTGCTTGTAAATTTGTTCAAGTTCCTTATAGATTCTGGATATTAGACTTTTGTCAGATGCATACTTTGCAAATATTTTATTCCATTCTGTATGTTGTCTGTTCACTTTGTTGTTAGTTTCTTTTGCTGTGTAGAAGCTCTTTAGTTGAATTAGGTCCTATTTATCAATTTTTGTTTTTGTTGCAATTGTTTTTGTTATATTCATCATGAAATCATTGCCAGGTCCTATGTCTAGAATGGTATTTCCTAGGTTATCTTCCAAAGTTTTTATAGTTTTTATAGTTTTAAGTCTTTAATTCATCTTGCGTTGAATTTTGTATGTGGTTTAAGGAAGGTATCCCACTTCAATCTTCTGCTTATGGCTATCCAGTTATCCCAGCACCATTTATTGAATAAGGAGTCCTTTCCCCATTTCTTGTTTTTGTCCACTTTGTTGAAAATCAGAGGGTTGTAGGTGTGTGGCATTATTTCTGGGGTCCCTATTCTGTTCCATTTGTGTATTTATCTGAGAAACTCAATTTTTAAATTACACTCTTGAAACTATTGCTCAGGTCAATAAATAAAACTTTAGGCACCTATGTGTGGCCTGTCACAGTCACAGACACTTCTGTCTTCTCCAAAGTAACTAGACTGTGACTTCTATAGCTATCATTTCCTTGCTTTTCTTTACAATTTTATCAACCAAATGTTCATCCAAGGACACTATGTTTAAACTTGCTCATTAATAACAATTGTTACATGCTTTAAGTCTATTAATCTTCAAGTTTTTCCTTCAAATTGTGCTCCTTACAATTGTTGAAGAACTAGGGAATTTGGCCTATAGAGTTTCCCACAGTCTGGACTTCACTGAGTACGTTCTCATGGTGCAGTTTCTGGGAAACCGGCAGCAAAATGCAGAGGCTTAGACAGTGTCTATTCTTTCTCTTTGGCAAAGCCACAGATGGCATTATGTTCTTGTATTGCAAGACACATAACACCTGGCTGTCTTTCTTTTTTGATGTTTGTACATATTCATGTTCAATGGCTATATCCATTAATTCGTCAAAGGTTTCAAACAATGAAATACCAAACTGATACTCTTTTTAAAAAGATTTATCACTCAGAATACTTTTAAGGGGAGCCACTTTTCCTCATCCACTATTTGGTTACTCAGTATAACAGCTTACAGAGGGATGATGAGATAAACATTTGGTGCTTTCTCTTTATTTACCATTTGTAATATAACAAATTTGTTTCCTATCATTCCAAATTGAATAGTTTAGAAAATATTATTTATGAAAAAGTATTAAACTAAATAGAGGTGGTATTTGCACAAAATTGTGAATGTACTAAATGACACACAACAGAATATACTAAATGAAACTAATTACACTTTAAAATGGTAATAAAAAATAATTTCAGCTTTTAATTTCAGGGGGTACATGTGCAGGCTTGTTAGATGGGTATATTGCATGATCCTGAGGTTTGGGGTAAGATTGATCCCATCCCCAGATACTGAGCATAGTACCCAATGGGTAATTTTTCAGCCCTTTCCCGTTCCCTCCTTCCCCCCTCTAGTAGTTCCTAGTGTCTATTTTTGCCATCTTTATGTCCATGAGTACTCAATGTTTAACTCCCACTTGTAAGTGAGAACATGTAGTATTTGGTTTTCTGTTCAGGTATTAATTTGCTTACAATAATGGCCTCCAGCTGCATCCATGTTGCTGCAAAGGCTGTGATTTTGTTCTTTTATATGGCTGTGTAGTATTCCATGGTGTCTATGTACCACAAAATGATTAATTTTATTGTTATGTAAATTTTACCTAAATTAAAAATACTTTAGCTTAAAAGTTAAAAAAAAGTGAATTAAAAAAAGAACTAAGGTTACTTGCAACTCTGTAGCAAGAAAATAAACCATTATTCAGACTTCATAAGCTATTACCCTTGGAAGATCCAGACAATGGGTAATTGAAAGGAGGCCATGTTTAAAAACAAACCAAATATGTCTTGAAAAATGTTCACTATATATACAGGCCATTTGGTTGCTGTTATAGTGTCTATTAATATATATTCATATACATCAAATGATCTTTGAATAAATAAACACTGAACACCTATTCTATTTCAGTCATTGATTTAGCATCAGAGATATAGCAGGGAACAAAAAGACAAAATAGTAATTATTAAATTTAATAGAGATAGGTCCTACAAAGAAAATGGGGCAAGGTAAAGAGATAAGGAAGGGGGTCAGAGAAGTATTATTAGAGATGATGCTGTGGGAAGTGCTCTGTGAATAGGTGGCATTTTTCCCACAGAAACCCAAACAAAATAAGGGAAGGAGAAATGTGAATTTCTGGGAGATGTATTTTAGGCAGAACCCAAAGTGAAAAGGTTTTGAGTTCAGAGTATGTCTAATGTATTTGTGGAAGAACAAGGGCAGCATGGTTGGGACAGAGCCACCAGGGGATCAAGAGTGGGAAATGCATCAGATGCACAGAGAGAAGCCGGTTTCTGAAGGGCTTTGGGGACTAGGATGAGGATTTGAGATTTTGCTTTACATGTGATGCGAAGCCACTGAAGTTTTCCATTATGTAAATTATTCATTGGAATTGTAGTTTCAAAGAATTGCTCTAGCCACTGAGTAAGGGGTAGATGGTACCGGGAAAAAGGTAGGAGGAGGGAGAGATGATGGTAACCAATTCTCTCCTAAACATGAGAATCATGATGGTTCTTTCCTAACTATGGCTACATGCATAGGAGAGAATGACTGGATTTGAACTTGAAAGGTAGAGTTATCAGGATTCTCTGATAAATTGGATGTAGGATATGAGAGAAATGGAGTCCAGAATGATGCCAAGGTTTTTGGGTTGAGAAACCAGGTGGGGGAGGTCCTATTTATTGAGATTCACTATATAAAAATTTATTATCTGGTGGAGGAAGAAGTTTGCTTCACCTAATTTAAAAAACTTTTAAATAAGTGCTTTTTAAAAAATCTCCATTCACATATGGACAAATGAGCACACAAAATAAGACCCTTGGTCTGGATATTTTAGCTTCCCAGAAAGTCACTCTAGGCTGGTATTCTACCCTGCCTCTGGTATTCCCCCATACACTGCGTACTACAACCAGGCAAACCTCCCTAGTGCTTCATGTTTATTTTGCCATTTCTCTGTCAGAAGCTCTTACTGATTCTTCAGTCCCAGAAGGACAGAATTCAGCGCTGCTGATCTAGAATTCAAAAACCCAATGCAATTTTCTAACCTTGCCAACTATTGCCATATTTGAGTCATCTGTTCTAATCATGTTGATTTTAGCACTACACACTTTCCTGCCTTTTTTCTGGTTTCTTTTTTCTGCCAGTTTTTTCTGTTCTTTTCCCCATCTCTGTACCCATTAATGAAAATCTAGCTCAGGTTCCAACTATTTCATAATCTCAATTCTAGAAAAAGTCTTGGTCTTTAGGTTCAAACAGTACTGGCTTCAAAGCCTTGGTTTCTAATTCATAACTATATAATCTTGGACAATCCATCTATTATTTCTAAGCCTCAATTTATATATTTGGAAAATAGAACAATAATGTATTTCAAAAACTTGTAACAAATAAGAAAGGTCTATGTGTGACACACAGGAGATGCCCCATAGGACTTTTCCTTCCTCTCATTCTCCTGATTACCCAATATTTACTCCTACACTCAGAATTCTCATAAGCATGTTTTATTCATATCATTTATTAGATCTGAATATGTTAGGTGTTTTATGAAGATGGTTGTAATTTTTAAAGAGCTATTGTAAGTCTAAGCTCATTTAAATACACAAATACATAATTCCGCTTCCGCTTCTGGACTGTAAACTCTCTTAGTGTACAACAAATACTTTTGATCTCCCACCATTAACTAAACCAGTGCCAATTCTAAAGCAGGGAACCAATAAATTTTGACTGAATGAGTGTAAGCAGGGAAGAGGTGACTTTTATGAGCTTTCATTTTCATACGGTATATGGTAAAGTGTATTAGTAGGGTGGTAGTGGCAGGAGGAGAGTGGGAATACAATCTATAATCTCTTCTCACATGTGGGGATATTTTTCTTAATGAGAAAAAGAGTTTCTCACCTGTTCCCTGGGATTGAGGATAAAATTGGCTATTTTGCTCTATTTTTCTCATTTAAAATTAGGGTGAAACACTTGATATATCTTTCACTAAGGGTCAAGCAGCCATCCATATGTGGCCATGAAGTGGAAACAGGCTGAGTGAAAAAAGATGGAGTATTATAGTCTGCTGCAACTCATTTCAAATATGCATCAGACAATCCATTATATTGCAGTGAGAGTCGCCAAGAAATACATGTTCTCTGAAGTTCATGTCACTCCATAGACCATACAAAATACGGATCCAGACGATTGTCAACACTGGCATTTGAAAAATAATGAACATATGAGAAGAGATTTAAGGAGATCAAAAAAGTAATTTCATCAAGGTGCAGAATGCATAATATCTTCTGACTAGGAAAATGCTGCTGTTTGCACGATCAATAGTAAATGACTATTTGAATTCTTTTTCAAGAGTGGTGATGGTTTTGCATTGATTCACCTACATTCTTTTTCCTGGTTCCTTCTATGATCAAGGGTAAACTGACAGAATTTTACTCTAGCCAAAACCTTGTTGAGATGCAAGGTGTAAGCATTGGCCAGAGAACAGATCTTTTCTTTGACATTAACTGGCCTCTACAGGGATGGGGGTCTGTGACTTGGCTTCATCAGAGCAGTTCTCTGGCACTCTGAGCTAACTGGCAGGGAATAATAAAACATTTATTAGCCCTAGAGTGTCTTAGGCACAGTATGGGATATGTAGCCTAAAAGTCTATGCTCACATATTATGATAAATCCCATGAAAATAGCTCACCAATTCCAATCATAAAACATTCTCCTAATGGTCATAGCACAAGTATGGAAAAATCTTAGAAATGTCATCTGCTTTACCTTTCTACCTTGTCATAGAAATGAATCATGCCAAGAAGGCTGCTACTTATTGTTGAGGACACCAAGTTCTTACTTACGCATCCCAAATCCAACTCTCCAAGAAAACACAGCAGAAATAAAATGCAAACATATTTGCAGCCATATAACCCCGGACTTGCCAGATCTTGCAGCTAAGCAGGATTAGGCCTGGTTAGTACTTGGATGGGAGAAACAGGTGCAAATGTGATTCATTGGTCATGAAGGAACTTTTTAAAAGCCTAGTGGTGAGGCCTTGGTGAGATGAAGTTGTATTTATGTGCATCCCTCATTAGAGACAGATTCTAATGCTATTCCAAGTAAGGCAACAACTCAAGCAGATTACTGAGAATGGCCGTGACTGATGTAGAGGTATGGGACCAGATTCTTTTAAAACTGAAGAGGCAAGCTCAACATAATATCTTAATCCACTGGTATAGACTTGTTTACTGTTGTGCTGGGGTGAGTGACTGAAACTCTGCAAATTATCCTGCTTTTATCAAAGATGCTGTTTTAAAGAAACCTAAGTATTTCCACTGAGCCATTTGTGTCATTCTCAACATTTCTTCTTTATTAGTCTTGCTAGTGGTCTATCAATTTTGTTAATCTTTTAAAAAAACCAGCTCCTGGATTCATTGATTTTTTGAAGGGGTTTTTGTGTCTTTATCTCTTTCAGTTCTGCTCTGACCTTAGTTATTTCTTGTCTTCTGCTAGCTTTTGAATGTGTTTGCTCTTGCTTCTCTAGTTCTTTTAATTGTGATGTTAGGGTGTCAATTTTGGATCTTTCCTGCTTTCTCTTGTGGGCATTTAGTGCTATAAATTTCCCTCTACACACTGCTTTAAATGTGTCCCAGAGATTCTGGTATGTTGTGTCTTTGTTCTCGTTGGTTTCAAAGAACATCTTCATTTCTGCCTTCATTTCACTATGTACCCAGTAATCATTCAGGAGCAGGTTGTTCGGTTTCCAGGTAGTTGAGCAGTTTTGAGTGAGTTTCTTAATCCTGAGTTCTAGTTTGATTGCACTGTGGTCTAAGAGACAGCTTGTTATAATTTCTGTTCTTTTATATTTGCTGAGGGGTGCTTTACTTCCAACCATGTGGTAAATTTTGGAGTAAGTGCGATGTGGTGCTGAGAAGAATATATATTCTGTTGATTTGGGGTGGAGAGTTCTGTAGATGTCTATTAGGTCCCCTTGGTGCAGAGCTGAGTTCAATTCCTGGATATCCTTGTTAACTTTCTGTCTCATTGATCTGTCTAATGTTGACAGTGGGGTGTTAAAGTCTCCCATTGTGTGGGAGGCTAAGTCTCTTTGTAGGTCTCTAAGGACTTGCTTTATAAATCTGGGTGCTCCTGTATTGGGTGCATGTATATTTAGGATAGTTAGCTCTTCTTGTTGAATTGATCCCTTTACCATTATGTAATGGCCTTCTTTGTCTCTTTTGATGTTTGTTGGTTTAAAGTCTGTTTTATCAGAGACTAGGACTGCAACCCCTACCTTTTTTTGTTTTCCATTTGCTTGGTAGATCTTCCTCCATCTCTTTATTTTGAGCCTATTTGTGTCTCTGCATGTGAGATGGGTCTCCTGAATACAGCACTCTGATGGATCTTGACTCTTTATCCAATTTGTCAGTCTGTGTCTTTTAATTGGAGCATTTAGCCCATTTACATTTAAGGTTAGTATTGTTATGTGTGAATTTGATCCTGTCATTATGATGTTAGCTGGTTACTTTGCTTGTTAGTTGATGCAGTTTCTTCCTAGCATTGATGGTCTTTACAATTGGGCATGTTTTTTCAGTAGCTGGTACCGGTTGTTCCATTCCATGTTTAGTGCTTCCTTCAGGAGCTTTTTTAGGGCAGGCTGGTGGTGACAAAATCTCTCAGCATTTCTTGTCTGTAAAGGATTTTATTTCTCCTTCACTTATGAAGCTTAGTTTGGCTGGATATGAAATTCTGGGTTGAAAATTCTTTTCTTTAAGAATGTTGAATATTGGCCCCCACTCTCTTCTGGCTTGTAGACTTTCTGCCGAGAGATCCACTCTTAGTATGATGGGCTTCCCTTTGTGGGTAACCTGACCTTTCTCTCTGGCTGCCCTTAACGTTTTTTCCTTCATTTCAATTTTGGTGAATCTGACAATTATGTGTCTTAGAGTTGCTCTTCTCGAGGAGTATCTTTGTGGCGTTCTCTGTATTTCCTGAATTTGAATGTTGGCCTGCCTTGCTAGATTGGGGAAGTTATCCTGGATAATATCCTGTAGTGTTTTCCAATTTGGTTCTATTCTGCCCATCACTTTCAGGTACACCAATCAGAAGTAGATTTGGTCTTTTCACATAGTCCCATATTTCTTGGAGGCTTTGATCATTTCTTTTTACTCTTTTTTTTCTAAACTTGTCTTCTCGCTTCATTTCATTCATTTGATCTTCAATCACTGATACCCTTTCTTCCACTTGATCGAATTGGCTACTGAAGCTTGTGCATTCGTCACGTTCTCATGTCATGGTTTTCAGCTCCATCAGGTCATTTAAGGACTTCCCTACACTGGTTATTCTAGTTAGCCATTCGTCTAATCTTTTTTCAAGGTTTTTAGCTTCTTTGCAATGGGTTCGAACTTCCTCCTTTAGCTCGGAGAAGTTTGATCGTCTGAATCCATCTTCTCTCAATTCATCAAAGTCATTCTCCATCCAGCTTTGTTCTGTTGCTGGCGAGGAACTGCGTTCCTTTGGAGGGGGAGAGGTGCTCTGATTTTTAGAATTTTCAGCTTTTCTGCTCTGTTTTCTCCCCATCTTTGTGGTTTGATCTACCTTTGGTCTTTCATGATGGTAACGTACAGATGGGATTTTGGTGTGGATGTCTTTTCTGTTTGTTAGTTTTCCTTCTAACAGTCAGGACCCTCAGCTGCAGGTCTGTTGGAGTTTGCTGGAGGTCCACTCCAGACTCTGTTTGCCTGGGTATCAGCAGCAGAGGCTGCAGAACAGTGAATATTGCTGAACAGCAAATGTTGCTGCCTGATCCTTCCTCTGGAAGCTTTGTCTCAGAGGGGTACCCGGCCATGTGAGGTGTCAGTCTGCCCTTAATGGGGAGTGTTTCCCAGTTAGGCTACTCAGGGGTCAGGGACCCACTTGAGGAGGCAGTTGGTCCGTTCTCAGATCTCAGACTCCATGCTGGGAGAATGACTACTCTCTTCAAAGCTGTCAGACAGGGACATTTAAGTCTGCAGAAGTTTCTGCTGCCTTTTGTTCTCATGCCATTTTTTTAAGGTGAAAATTAGTACTCCAAACACAAACTAGAGAAACGAAGATAACCCTTCTGATATCTAGAATAGCTCTTACTCAATCCATTAAACTAATGTGAAAATCTCCACAAGACCTAAAGATATAAAGTAAAGAGAGAGGTTTAAATGATAGTGGTGACATAATTTAAAAGAATCTCTCTGAATTCTCCCTATACAACGTCTAGAGTGAAAATTCAAGAATTCAATGACAACATCTAAACAAAAATTAAGTGATAAGATATTCCCATGAACCGGGAAATAGGAGGGGATAGAGACAAACCTTTTGAAGCCAGAAGACCTATATGATATTGGCAACTGTGCAGGAGAAAGCAGAGAGAAGCAACTGGGTACATGATGGATCTAAAACATTCTCAAATCACTAACAGGTATTTACTGGACAGTGCAGTGGGGCAATGTGAGAATGGCAGTTAAACTTCGGAGGGGATTTCTACATTCCAGTCTAGCTGAGTACATAAGGTCCGTGATAAGGGACCTGAATAGTCTGGAATTCATGAATTCTAGAAACTAACCAGATAAATCTCCCTTCCATGACCTTCCTTCTGAGAAGAGTGCATATTGAGTAGTACAGGAACAATATAGACAAAAAAAAAAAACAACAAAGTCCTGATAAAAGTGAACGAGAGGAACTAGAAGGTCTAAGAAAGTTGTCAGCCAGTTTTGAAATATAGCTTAAAACCATGAATTTAAAAAGGTTTCTGAATCATGTCTCCTTTTAATAGTTAAGGAAAACAAGTTTAACGTAAAATTAGCAACAACAACAACAACAACAACAAAATCAAGGTTTAAATTCAAAATTATTTTAAGAGAAAAACCCAGGATAAGTAGCAAAATAGCATACCTACAGACAGGCAGTACATGTCAGAAGGACAGGCCACCCCCAATAAAAAAGATAAAATATTATTTTTTTCTACCTTCTGTTTTTTTTATAACCACTTCTAATGAATCCAAAAGTCTTCATCAAAATGGTCCAATATGTAAAAGAATAACCTACATCAGAATTAGAAACTCAAAAATGGACTGATGTATTAAGAAAAGAAAAAAATTTAAAAAGTCCTTAAACAAAGAATAAATTAGAAGGAATGCAAGATCAAATAAGTATAACAAGCCTTTAGGTAACTAGGAGATAAGAGGGAGAAGAATTTAAAAGAAATCAATAGAAACAATTTGAGAGAAAGTAACAAGAGGACTGGCAAAGAAGACTTAAGATATGCATAATAGGAGTCCTCAAAAGAAGAAGCCCAAAGCAAAGGAACAGAACAGATACTAAAAAATATGATTCCAGAAACATTTTCTGAAAAAAAAATTTAAAGCTGTTCCCTAAAACAAATCATATCCTCCCAGAAAAATCTGTCCCAGAACAATCAATATCAAGACATAGTCTATAAAATTACTAGACTTTAAACAACAACAACACAAATTCAAAATCCAGGTAAAAATGTCAAATTACTTTTCTTGTTGAGACGGAGTCTCACACTGTTGTCCGGGCTGGAGTGCAGTGGCATGATCACTCCAACCTCCGCCTCCTGGGTTCAAGCGATTCTCCTGCCTCAGCCTCCCAAGTAGCTGGAATTACAGGCACCCACCACTACGCTCAGCTATTTTTTTGTATTTTTGGTAGAGACAGGTTTTCACTATGTTGGCCAGGCTAGTCTCAAACTCCTGACCTCGTGATCCCCCTGCCTCAGCCTCCCAAAGTGCTGGGATTACAGGCATGAGCCACCATGCCTGGCCATCAAATTACTTTGAAGGAAAAGAAAATCATATTACCAGTAAAACCATAAGTGACATATTAAAGATGCTGTGAGCCAAGAATTTATATTTAGCCAAGCCAATTTTCAAGTATAAAGGCCTTAAAACTGCTGTCAACATGCAAGAATTCAGAGAATACTGTTCCTATGAGGCCTTCCTTAGGAATTTACGAGAGAATGGACTTCAGAAAACCAAAATGAATAGATATGTTGACATAAGTTTGGTGCTGAGCAGTAAATTTATGTTTACATGGGTTAAATTGTAGGGGAGGAATAAAAAGATACTGAAAAACTAAAAAGTAGAAGAACCAAACTGCAGTGGTAAGGATGCATGTTGATGATAATACTCTAAACCAGGAAAGAAAGGAAGTGAACACCATAAAACTTAGGAAACCCATTACATTTGGGGAAAAAGGCAAGGTTTATGCTTGGTTGGGATATGTCAATGGGTTTTGGGGTGGCTGGCAACGTTCCATTTTTTGACCTGGCTGGTGTTTAAGGGTGTTTGCCTTATGATTGTTCATTAAGCTATACATTTATTTTATGCAACTTTCTGTATCTGTATTATATTTTACCAGAAGAAACCTATTTTACCAAACGCAAACCTCACTTTTCTCCCCAAATGTAACAGCTTTCCTAAATTTTATGGTGTTCACTTCCTTTCTTTCCTGGTTTAGAGTATTATCAACCACATGCATCCTTAGCACTGTAGTTTGCTTTTTCTATTTTTTAGCTGTTCAATATCCTTTTTTTCCTCCCCTACAATTTAATTCACATAAACATAAATTTACTGCTCAGCACCAAACTTATGTTAACGTATCTACTCATTTTGGTTGTCTGAAGTCCATTCTTAGTAACAGAGAATAGAACAGTGGTTACAAGGGATGGGAGTAGGAGAAAAGGGGAGATACTTGTCAAAATGGTGGAAACATTTGGTTGTTACATGAATAAGTACTGGAGACCTAAAGAAAAGCATGGTGACAATAGTTGATAATAATATATCATATACTTGAAATTTCCTAATAAAGTAGATGTCAGGTCTTTTTGCCACAAAATATAAAGATAACTATGTGAAAGAATGGATATGTTAATCAGCTTGATTGTGGCAATCAAAATGTCATGTTGTACACTGTAAATATATACAATTTTTGTCTCTTGTACCTCAATAAAGCTGCAAAAATAATTTAAAAATAAAATTAAAAAAAGAAATCTTTGTTGTACATTTATTTTTAAAGGTTAATAATACTGCCATTAATAAAAATCAAGTCAGGTCGTGATAGAAGGATGACAACTACCTGTAAAAACATAAAGAAAAAGTTATAGCAATTTGCTCCAAAGGAAGCCCAAAGGCTTCATTATAAAAAACAAATAATGTAGTACATTGCAAAAAAGTGAAAAAATTAATGAGAATTCCACATTAAATATATTTAGTAGGGTTCTTTTTGAGTTGGAGGAAGTCAAATTTTGCTTAATACATTTTATTAGAACAAGAATTGGGTATTAGTTTTGATTTTTTAATGTGAAAGATTGAATAAAATGTTTTCTGATTCTGTATTAATTGCCATTTTCCTTTACGTAAATGGTTGGTGATAATTTTAACTTAGGAGAAAGCAATGAATATTCTGGTGCTGTCATTCTACTTAATTTGATAAAGTTCTATATAATGCTGTCTAATTATCTCCTTGCATCTGAGCAATCAACAGTTATTATGGCATTGGAAATTAGGAGGCAAATGTTAGATAACAATGAACCACCATAGTAGCATGGTGTAAAGGAAAGACTGCAGGCTATTGAGTCAAGTAAACCTGGGTTTGTAGCCTGATTGTTCTGCCTCATTTTTTGGGGGGATAATGACTTAATGATTCTTCTCAGAATTGTGGCGATTCAAAATAATGACTGTAAACCGCTGAGCTCAATACTTAGTACATAAAAGGGGCTTAATAAAAAATTATTTCTACCATCCCAATAACAGCCACCTGTCCTGGCTGCACAGAGTACAAGCAAGGAAGGAAGGTTGTATGTGTGTGTGCTGGGGGTGGGGTGGGGTGTCAGAGGACCTGTTGAAAAGCAATTGCCTTAATTGGTTATCTCATACATTTTCTCAAGTGATTTCTAAAAGACCATGAGACACAGAAATTATTTTTCCTTTCATTCATGAGATGACTTCATACTCAAGTGGTTTTGTTGGCAGCAGTATTAATTACTATGAAACTTAATATTACAAAGGGAACCCGGGAGACTGGCTCTTGGCTGATAACATAATCTGAGGTTCACAATGGCTCAAAGAACATAGCTTGTTACTCTGCTTAAGAAACCCTAATACTTACTAGAATACACATTTTAAAGAGTTTTTTTGTCCCTCTACCCAAGCATTATAATTAGCACATTAAGTTATTAAGGAGTCCCATTGTAGATTTTTAAAAAGTAGAATGGGATTACAATTAAATTTAGAACTCAGGCAATTTTTCTTTGTCTTCTTCTCAAGTTTGAATTATTTCTAGGCTGATTTTTCATAACCCAGAAGACATTTTTATTCAAGAAGGGCTGTGTGGTTTTCTCAAGCAATTTCCTAATTAGAAACATCAACAAATGGGTAAACTTGTTTTTTCTTTCTCTAATCCCCACACTTCACAACTGTTTTCTGGTAACAAGTATTTCAAACAAGTAGCTGTTTCAAAGTCAGATTTGGAGGCTGTATTTATGGTAGGAGCAATTTCTTAGGGGTGAGATGCCAAGAAATAGTAATATTTTTCACTTGTACGTCCTTAAATACAATCTAATGTATGAAATGCTGCTGGGCTGGCTTACAAGACATCTTTCAGAAATGCGAACAGGAGTCTAGTGGATTCTGGAAAGCTATATATTATAGTTGTACTTCCCAGAGGCCATTTCAATATTGTGAATCCTTAACTGGTCTGGCTGGTGGATTAGATCAACAACTCACTAGACACATTTCTATTTGACCTTATTTTATTTATCCAATGAAGCCTGCATGCAAGGAACTCATGAAGATATAACACTGGGCAGTAGTAGTAGCATTCTATGTTTTTCCAGCAAACTTTCACCCAAGGACCTCAAAGGACATAGCAGCTATTAAAACACCCCTGCAGAAAGAGTGAGGCAAGTCCTCAGTAGAGGAGGATCAGAGAGATCCGGGAAATTACATGAAAAGCTCAGATCAACTTCTCACTTACAAACAGCGAATGGTGAAGCCATGATTAGACTGCTTCCCTGTTGATCCTCTGAGCAGCTCTCAAGGACACAATCCTGTACAGATGCTCTGGGGCACTGGGTCCCAAATTCTTCCTAAATTTTTTGGGCGTAAAGTTTCCAAAGTATTTATTTATATTTTCTACTATAAACTTGTGGCCTTATAAGTTTTATTCAGCAGTTATATAGCTTCCATGCAGTGCTATACGAGATAAAATTTGACTACCACCAAGATCCACATTTATTTTATCTCCTTTTCCTATTGCCTCTTGCCTTCTTTATTTCATTCCTTGAAGTTCATATTTCAGATTTTTGTTTCCAATTTTACCCCATTATTCTTACCAGTGTAACCCTCATTACATGTATTAATGCAATTTGCTGGTGCCAGCAAATAAAACATTCTTAGAAAAAAAAAACAAATCTGAACTTCTGGGCTCAGTTCTGAAAAGAAGGATGTCTCGCTAGCTAAGGTTAGAAGTTTTATTCTCTTCTGCTTGACTTTTTGGGGAAGAAGAGTCACTCTGAGTTGCCCATGAGGTTAATTTTTAAATTATGGACTGATAAATTTTGACAATGTTGTCAAAGAGTTTTTGTTGTCTTGTTCAGATGGAAGTCTACAGTATCTTACTTAGCACATATTCCCTTTCATTAAAATTTCCTGAGAGATAATTGTGTGTCAGGTGCTGAATTAACAGTAAAGATACAACCCTGATTATGCCACCATTTATGCCTATAAGAAGCTCAACATAACAGTGGCAATGGCAATGATATATGCCTTCTTAGTTTTCAAAGGTTAGTTTGACTGGTAGAATTACAAGCAGGATAGTTAATTAATAATAAAAAATATAGTTGACAAATATTTTTTAAAATGACACTGTACCCTTCCCACCAAGTCTTTCTTTCTCTCCCTTTCTCTGTGTCATGCACACAAACATACTCACAGATGAGCTTATGTAAATAATAATTCCCTGGCCTCTCCAGTTTATTTAGTTGTCCAACTCATTAAAAAGGGAATTTTCAGGGTTTGAGTTTTGCCATTTTAGAGAAGATTGTCTGAATTCCTCAATATTATCTTACCAGAATTATAGTCTGAAAAGACCATGCATTGCTACAGTCCAGCATAAAAAACAGTAGCGACATCTTACATGAGTGTTGTTCATTTTCTTTTATTAATATAATGCATGTATTACTACTAAAAATAGAATCTGCAACAAAAAGTAGAAATTGCCTTACTTTATGTTACAAATTTGTGGGAGAGAATTTCCACTTCTCTTTCCTGATGGGCCATCAAGAGTGCAAAACTGGTTCATTTGAGTGAGGAGCATATAATTATTTTGTTTTATTATAATGCCAGGTCTTGGGGATGAGGTACTGGTAGTGGTTTCACAGAACAGAGGCTGGGAGAAAATTTCTATTGTAGTGCTACAGAGGATGCCAGATCAACGGGAGGATGTAGCAGGTGTGGTGGTTGGAAGGGAAGAGGAAAAATGTTAGTAAGTCAAGTGAAAAGGGCAAGAAAGGCCAAAAAGCAGACAAAAAGACATGAAGACTTGGCACAGGTTGTCTGTAGTCAGAATAAAGGTCCAGGAGATATAAAAGCAAGAGAGATACATACAGCAAACAAAAGGTTAAGCAGGAAGAGAAAGAAGCAGTCCTGAACAAACAAGTGAGAAAGAGACGGATTTAGGGGATGGCCAGGAATGGGGAAGAATGGCATGTCATAGAAATGGCATGTGTCTGAGTTGGATTAGCTTGAGGATGGGGAGGAAGGGCTGCACGGCATTGCATAATCTTAATTAAATTTATATTATTTTGCCACACCTATTTACACAACGGTAGCCTGTGTAAATTTTGAGGAGTGGATTCATTTTGTCTGAAGATAATATTGGTAGATGAGTATTTCCCCATCTTGACCATGCTTTGCATCATTCTGGGGATCACCTTCCTGTTATCCACCCTCTTTGAACTGCTGTTGGCATATATTGACTGTCATGTTCCCTCAGTTGGAATGCCAAAAGTCCGGGGTTACTTTTCAGTCTGTTCCTTCGCTTTATGGAATTTTTATTGGCCTAGATTACTTAAAGGAAGCCAATTCAAGTATTTACATTTACCCACATACAGCAATTACAAAAGATATTTTTTCATAAAGTAGAAACCCAAATCTAAACCCAACAAAATGCCTAGTACAGTGCCATGCATGTATTAGTATTCAAGAAAGATACTCTGTTTGATTGACAGAAATTGTACTTTCTTTGGGATTTACTTTGTAGGACACATTCTGAAAAAATATCCTAACTTGGTATAATCATTGAAAATGACAGTATATGATAGAATGTAGTTTACAATAACTGTTTCCCAATGGATTAAGTCATGTCATAAAATTCATTTCTTCAATAATATCACCTTTCCTAAAAGGGCTCCAGAAAATTGTTTTCATTGATTTTCTTTTTTTTTGGTGGGGAAGAAAGGACATGAGATGAGGCATTTTGGTGCTGGTCTGTAAAAACTTTGTGTTAAATCAAAGGTTTAAATTCTCGAAAAGTTGTCTTTTTACACACTGCTCCATGTTTACATGTATTTGACAAAATTGACAATGAGAGTTTCTTTACCTACTCTTATTCTTTTGTCCCAGGAAAGTATTCATCATTATCAAGTGAGTAAAGTTACTGAGCATTTCACATGGTTGCATAAAAAAATATTGTCTAGATGATGATGTGCAACAAAATAATGACAAGCATCAGAGAAAATACAGATGTGGAAAATGACATGCACTTTTGTCCTGAAAGTTATTGCCATTTTGATTTAGTTGAACATAAGTTTATAATGGTGAAAGATTCTAATAATTATTGCATTCATCTGCTGGTTTATGGTCCTTTACAAAGATTTAGGCATGATTTATTCATTAAACATTTATTCCTTGCCTTCTGTATATGAAGACTACATGAAATGCTGCAATCTACTGTTTTTTTGTTCATCCAACCAACCACTTAACAATTGAGACGACAGCCAAGAACCAAAAATAGCTATTCTCATTCTCATTTTAGACTCATGCATTTAACATTTTTGAAACTAATAACCCCACTTGAATGGAAAAGTGCGAGCTGGGTATTAGTTTCCCAAGGAAGGCATGTCTAACGTGGCACCATCAGCAAACTATTACTGTTTTAGGCACCTAACCAAGAGCAGTCATAAGCTTCCTTGAAAAATCTGCATGGAGAGCAAAGTTTACTTTTAATCTCTTCCTACATTCCTTTCTCTATCCCTCTCCTATTGTTTAATCACTTTTCTCCATTATTTATTGTGTGCATTTATTCATTCCATTCACTCACTCATCAACTAATTATTTTTGAAACAAGAGTAAGATACTTTCCCAGTGGAGAAACAAAGATATGAAAGGGAGGGACATTGTTTAAGGCAGCTACTGAGTCTGTTCTGAAGATGTCATATCCAGGCACAAACAAAGTAGAAAGAATAATGTGGTAAATGCCATTTAGTGCACATCATTGTGAGAGTTCAGATGATGTAAAGCGCCCAAGTTCTATCCCAGCGGAGACCTGCCTTCTGTTGAAGTCCCCCTGCCTTTCAGCCAGAGGTTCTCAAACTTGGCTGCACATGAGAATCACCTGCAGAGTTTTGAAGAGTCCTGATACTCAGGCCAAATACCAGTACTGTTAAAAAATAAATAAAAAAAGAAAAACAAGCTCTGGAGATGGGATGCAGATGTCAGTATTTTTTAAATTGGCTATTCCAATAAGCAGTTTAGGTTGAAAACCACTGTTCTAAGTATTCTTTCTTCTTTTAAATCTATGTTACCCAGACTTCAGTATCACTTTTGCACATTACTATGCAGAGAAATGGAAAAAGGGGACAATGTTAGAGAAAATATTTATTTTTCTTATTCTCTGAACAACATCAACAAAAACAAAAAAGCAAATAAAACAACTAACAAAAACAACAAAACTGTTCTGTCAGTTCTTGAGGTAGAGAATTAAAAATTGTCAAAAAATATGTGGAGAGATCTTGATAACCAGTGGTAGAAGTAAGGGGTAAGCTGGAAAGAAAGGCATTTTCTGGCAGGCGCATAATCTGAGAGATTCAGGTAAGAAATGTGATCATCTAAGGAAGGTGAGATGGGATAGGTTAACTTATCTGGTTAGATGGCAAGGTCCATAAAGGACATGGAATGGTAGTAGGAGGTCTGATTTGTTTTGACAACAGACCTTTAGTATTTATTCCAATAATTTCACAATATTAGATCAGTGGCCAAATTATTAAGCCCTTTTATAGGACAAAACAAAACACACATAATAAATCAAGCTTAGATTCTGACCCCTAGTGTGATGGGCTTGGGGGCTAGTTTAGAGAACTCCAACAAAGAGCCCCAAATTCGGCCACTCTTATGAAATTGTGAAATTCCTTGGAATAGATACAAAAAGTTTGTTGTCAAGGATCCTCAACTACAGTACCATACAAAATAATTTCATAGCCCTAAAATATCCCCTGTGCTTCACCTTCTCAATACTCCTCCAAACCCCTGTCAAACAACCATCTGTTTTCAGCCTCTCTAGTTTGCCTTTTTTAGAATACTGTATGAATGGAATCATATAGTACAAAGCTGTCTCACACTGGCTTCCTTCACTTAGCAATATGCATTTAAAATTCATTCATGCTTTTGTGTGGATTAATAGTTTGTTCCTTTTGATTGCTGAACAGTATGAATGTACCACCATTAATCAATTCACTTTTGAAGGGCATCTCCGCTGCTTCCAGTTTTTGGTGGTGATTGTGAACAAAGCTATTATCAACATTAATAGGAAGATTGTTGGACTTATGTTTGGACATAAGTTTTCAAATCAGTTTGGTAAATATATAGGATGGTAATTGTTGTGTTGTATGTTAAGTCTACGTGTAGGTAATAAAAAGAGTAAAACTATATTTCAAAGTGGCTGTGTACCCTTTTGCATATAATCCAGTAATGAAAGAGAATCCTTGCCAGCACTTGTTATTATCAGGCCCTTTTTAGGATTTTAGCAACTTCTAATATGTTTATAGTGGTATTCATTGTTTTAATTTGTGTTTCTCAAGTGGCACTGTGTTGAGAAATGTTTATTTGCCATCTGTATATCTTCCTTGGTGTGGTGTCTGTATAGACTTTTTGCCCATTTTTATGATGGGGTGTTTGTTCATTTGTAGTTGGGTTTTAATTGCTCTTTTTGATGAGCTTGCTAGCTTTTTTTGTGTAGGTCAGTGTTTCAGAATACATGTCCCTCATGCATCAAAAAAAAAAAGTTTGTTGTCAGCAAATAAAAACTAAGTAAAATGACTTAGAAGAGATTTGTTTCAAAGTGTCCTGTTTAACACCAGTGGCTAAAAGCTCTTCTTTTCCATTTGCTTTCTTCATATTATTGACAGCAAGGTAGAGCAGAAAGTCCATAGATAAGACAAACTCTGGTTCCTTTATTACTATCTGTGGGCACTTGGGTTACAAATTAATTCTCTGGGCTTCAGTTTCCTTATCAGTGAACTGAAGGATAATATTTATTTCAGAAAGTTGTTGTGAGAATTAAATGAACAATACATAATACAGTTAAGTCTCTTAATAATTTTGAGACTTTCCCCCCTCTTTCCTTTGTCTGTTATTGTTGCTGTAATCTCTAGGGCAGCTCAAATTCTTGCAGGTGTAAGGGAGATACAAATTTTATACAACACAAATCCACTAATGGTAAATGTAAGTTTCGGAGTCAGAGTAGGTGCTGTGTTGTCTAAGTCTAAACGTGGCAGGGGTGGCAGAGTCTTTCAGTGATTGAATATTTTTGGCCTCCTGTTTATCTACAAACCAAGTCTTACTCTAGTTTAGGGGTGGCAAACCTAAAGAGTAGCAGGGCCCTTGCAGGTCTGGAGAGGGTGGAGGATTTTGGCAAACTGGAGAGTGAGTCTACACTCTTTTCAAGGGCAGCCTCTACTTGTATGTAGCAGATTGTTGACATGCAAGGATTTAGGCTCTGTTGTTGCTAGATACGATTTTTCAAGAAAAGTCAGGTCCACATGTAATGTAAAATCTCCCAGTTTTTAAGTGTTGACAACTAATTCCGTTTTCTTTCAACATCATGTTGGCCAAACCAAACATCTGAATACAGCCCGTGTGCTTCCAGTTGCAACCTTTGGAGTTGGAAGGTCCCTTTCACTTTCAATGCTCTCTACTCTATGAGCCCAAGAATAATTGTATTAATCCCACATGAAGGGCTCACTCTAAAGAAATACAATTATACTCCTACGTCTACATAAGTGTTTCCTGTTGTTAGTGTTTCACTATCCATAATTAATGTTACCTCCTAGGAAATTCTTGTGCAAACAGCCTCTTGTTCCAAAGTTAAAATCAATTATATCTCCCTGTTACTTACTAAAGCACATAGGCCTAATTTTATGAATGTTAGTTTTATCTTTTTAACACGTCTGTGACTGATTTTAATTTCTCAGGGCCCAACTTTATTTTCAGCCAACTCTTGGGGGTAAAAGTTTAATGAACTTTAACATAAAGTTTAATATGTTGTAAAGTCTTGAAGAAACACAGTCTTTCATCACACCTGTTATGGAATAAATTATGTCCCCCCAAATTCATATGTTGAAGCCCTAACCCCCAATGTTTGGAGATAGAGCCTTGGGCCCTAAGCTAATAGGACTGGTGTCCATAGTAGAAGAAGAAGGGACAGCAGGAGTATGCTATGCACAGAAGAAAGGCCATGCGAGGACACAGTGAGAAGGCAGTCATCTGCAAGCCAGAAAACATAAGCCTCACCAGAAACCAACCCTGCCAGTACCTTGATCGTAGACTTCCAGTTTCCAGAACTGTAAAAAGAAATAAATAAATGTCTGCTGTTTAAGTTAGCTGATCTGTGATATTTTGTTATGGCAGCCCAAGCAGACCATATACACCACCTATAACTAGCCTGATGTCTTTGGTGCCTGGTGTCTTTGGGCTTTTGGGCTCTTAAAAAATTATCATTCTCAGCAAAATACTACTTTTAGACTCTTCTTTTTATCTGACTTCCTGCTCAAGACATTATGAAAATTTCTGTATCTTCAATCAAGGTGGTCTTCCTCAGTTGGGAAATATTTCAAACTTTATCTGTGATGGCAGAATACAAATCGTTTGGTTACTCACCCATAAAATGTGAGATAGAGGAAACCCATCCTTTTCCCAAGTTTTGAAACTTCTCCTGGTTTGTCAGATGCTCCAGTGAGTCGTACTATGCCTACTTTCTTGAGGGTGGAGAGCCACTTGTATGCATGTTCATCATATCTTAAAACATCTTCAAAATCCAAAGTGGGTAGCTGGAGCTCTGAGCCCCAGTATTGGCATTCTGTGAATTGATAAAATGAAGAAATCAGATGGGATTACATTCTTTTTACATAAGATGATAACCTCAGAGAAGGGTCTAGTTCATTAAAGTTGATCGTTGATTTATAATGGAGTTTATTAAATGTTATTCATATTAGAAATGCCCAAGTCACTAGGCCTTTCTTCCTTGGCACCACACCAGTCTGTTATATGCCTCCTGCTTTTAACTGTGTCTGGCCCATAGCAGGTATTCAATATGCCCCATTTGTTAAGGGAATATTGTTTAGCTGACGAATGACTCTTAATCTGTACGTTCTTAGGGCTTCTCTGCATGGACACTGCTTAGAAATAACTCTGAGATACTGTATGTGTTAACAGCCAAGTTATATTGCTCAACTCCAAATAGATGATAAAATCAAAATGGTAGATTAGAACAGCATATGTCTATTCTTGGGAGCTGGGGGTTGAGGAGAGCTTTGACATGGTAGATACAGCTCTTCTTTCCTCTTATTTTACCTGTTAAGAAGCAACCTCTGGGATCAAGTAATCCTTTGGGGTTAGCAAGAAAAGATGAAGGTATATTCCTGGAATGCATAGACCTTTTAGTGGGAGTGCCACACAGATAAGGTCAAATGCTTTCCATTAGCTCTCTCATTCTTCATGATTAAATGCTCATAAAAATGTTTAATTGAGAAAACAGAAAGAAAAATGTAAAAAATAATTGGCTTGCAAACTGGGCTCTCCCAAAGGAAGTGGAATACAGAGGAAATGCAAATTTGCCAAGGAAAATAAAACAGATATTACCAACTAAATTCAGGAAAAACCTGACTCTAGCTAGTCCATTTGATTTCTTCCTTCCTTGGTAAGAAAATTGCCCTAGGAAGGTAAGCCTTCCTAAAAAGTGACAGAATGAGAACTTATGATCTCAATATCATTGTGAGCAATGCTTTACTTTTCTAGCTGGGGAATGTGTCATTTTATAGAAACAAAATAAAGCCCCCTGTTGAAGAATGACGAACGGTGCCTCTTGTAGTAATTGTGGACTGGAAACCATTGCTTCTTTGATGTCAGCATAGCCGTTTCTGCAGAAATAGGAATTTTTGTAGGCGTCAGATAGTGGCTTTAGTAGTAAAAAGATACATGCAGGTGCAGGGAGCCACTTCTTGCTCTTCCACCAGCTAGTTGCATAAGGACATTGGCAGAGGTTAGTAGGTGTGTGTATGTATGAAAGCCTAATTAGGCTATAAATGCATATATTGCCAAAGTTTCTGGGTTATTAAGCACAGCAGTTTGCATGATGAGCCAGAATTTCTAGGACCAAAATTGCAAACTGTAAATGAGGCCTTCCTAGAGCTGCATTAATTATTTTTTACTATGCTAATATTCGTTAGTACTGAACACATTCCACAGGCCCCAGTGACTTACTGTATCGTCTCTGAAAGTTGAGCTGATTTCCAGCCACTGGTTCTGAATTCCTAATTTTAACTCTTTTCTCTCTGTGAGGAGTAACCAGAACTGAAAGAACTATACAGTCTTTCCAGCTCCTTAAGCATTGTTTTTCAAGTGCTTCTGATATTTGAGAAAACCTTAGAATTTAATATTAATCAAGTCACTTTGGCAAAGAGAAACAGGTCAGCACATGGGCCATGTTTTATTAGACCAGAGCAAGTTGGCTAAATCAATA